>NC_137121.1:36866525-36974025 GCF_949357685.1 Gobio gobio | reverse complement strand
CTATCTATCTATCTATCTATCTATCTATCTATCTATCTATCTATCTATCTATCTATCTATCTATCTATCTATCTATCTATCTATCTATCTATCTATCTATCTATCTATCTATCTATCTATCTATCTATCTATCTATCTATCTATCTATCTATCTATCTATCTATCTATCTATCTATCTATCTGACTATCTATCTATCTATCTGACTATCTATCTATCTATCTATCTATCTATCTATCTGACTATCTATCTATCTATCTGACTATCTATCTATCTATCTATCTATCTATCTATCTATCATCTATCTATCTGACTATCTATCTATCTATCTATCTATCTATCTGACTATTTCTTTCTATCTATCTATCTATCTATCTATCTATCTATCTATCTATCTATCTATCTATCTATCTATCTATCTATCTATCTATCTATCTATCTATCTATCTATCTATCTATCTATCTATCTATCTATCTATCTATCATCTGACTATTTCTATCTATCTATCTATCTATCTATCTATCTATCTATCTATCTATCTATCTATCTATCTATCTATCTATCTATCTATCTATCTATCTATCTATCTATCTATCTATCTATCTATCTATCTATCTATCTATCTATCTATCTATCTATCTATCTATCTATCTATCTATCTATCTATCTATCTATCTATCTATCTATCTATCTATCTGACTATTTCTATCTATCTATCTATCTATCTATCTGACTATTTCTATCTATCTATCTATCTATCTATCTATCTATCTATCTATCTATCTATCTATCTATCTATCTATCTATCTATCTATCTATCTATCTATCTATCTATCTATCTATCTATCTATCTATCTATCTATCTATCTATCTATCTATCTATCTATCTATCTATCTATCTATCTATCTATCTATCTATCTATCTGACTATCTATCTGACTATCTATCTGACTATCTATCTGACTATCTATCTGACTATCTATCTATCTATCTATCATCTGACTATTTCTATCTATCTATCTATCTATCTATCTATCTATCTATCTATCTATCTATCTATCTATCTATCATCTATCTATCTGACTATCTATCTATCTATCTATCTATCTATCTATCTATCTATCTATCTGACTATCTATCTATCTATCTGACTATCTATCTATCTATCTATCTATCTATCTATCTATCATCTATCTATCTGACTATCTATCTATCTATCTATCTATCTATCTATCTATCTATCTATCTATCTATCTATCTATCTATCTATCTATCTATCTATCTATCTATCTATCTATCTATCTATCATCTGACTATTTCTATCTATCTATCTATCTATCTATCATCTGACTATTTCTATCTATCTATCTATCTATCTATCTATCTATCTATCTATCTGACTATTTCTATCTATCTATCTATCTATCTATCTATCTATCTATCTATCTATCTATCTATCTATCTATCTATCTATCTATCTATCTATCTATCTATCTATCTATCTATCTATCTATCTATCTATCTATCTATCTATCTATCTATCTATCTATCTATCTATCTATCATCTGACTATTTCTATCTATCTATCTATCTATCATCTGACTATTTCTATCTATCTATCTATCTATCATCTGACTATTTCTATCTATCTATCTATCTATCTATCTATCTATCATCTGACTATTTCTATCTATCTATCTATCTATCTATCTATCTATCTATCATCTGACTATTTCTATCTATCTATCTATCTATCTATCTATCTATCTATCATCTGACTATTTCTATCTATCTATCTATCTATCTATCTATCTATCTATCTATCTATCTATCTATCTATCTATCTATCTATCTATCTATCTATCTATCTATCTATCTATCTATCTATCTATCTATCTATCTATCTATCTATCTATCATCTGACTATTTCTATCTATCTATCTATCTATCATCTGACTATTTCTATCTATCTATCTATCTATCTATCTATCTATCTATCTATCTATCTATCTATCTATCTATCTATCTATCTATCTATCTGACTATTTCTATCTATCTATCTATCTATCTATCTATCTATCTATCTATCTATCTATCTATCTATCTATCTATCTATCTATCTATCTATCTATCTATCTATCTATCTATCTATCTATCTATCTATCTATCTATCTATCTATCTATCTATCTATCTATCTATCTATCTATCTGACTATTTCTATCTATCTATCTATCTATCTATCTATCTATCTATCTATCTATCTATCTATCTATCTATCTATCTGACTATCTATCTATCTATCTATCTATCTATCTATCTATCTATCTATCTATCTATCTATCTATCTATCTATCTATCTATCTATCTATCTATCTATCTATCTATCTATCTATCTATCTATCTATCTATCATCTATCTATCATCTATCTATCATCTATCTATCATCTATCTATCTATCTATCTATCTATCTATCTATCTATCTATCTATCTATCTATCTATCTATCTATCTATCTATCTATCTATCTATCTATCTATCTATCTATCTATCTATCTATCATCTGACTATTTCTATCTATCTATCTATCTATCATCTGACTATTTCTATCTATCTATCTATCTATCTATCTATCTATCTATCTATCTATCTATCTATCTATCTATCTATCTATCTATCTATCTATCTATCTGACTATTTCTATCTATCTATCTATCTATCTATCTATCTATCTATCTATCTATCTATCTATCTATCTATCTATCTATCTATCTATCTATCTATCTATCTATCTATCTATCTATCTATCTATCTATCTATCTATCATCTGACTATTTCTATCTATCTATCTATCTATCTATCTATCTATCTATCTATCTATCTATCTATCTATCATCTATCTATCTGACTATCTATCTATCTATCTATCTATCTATCTATCTATCTATCTATCTATCTGACTATCTATCTATCTATCTATCTATCTATCTATCTGACTATCTGACTATCTGACTATCTATCTATCTATCTATCTATCATCTATCTATCTGACTATCTATCTATCTATCTATCTATCTATCTATCTATCTATCATCTGACTATTTCTATCTATCTATCTATCTATCTATCTATCTATCTATCTATCTATCTATCTATCTATCTATCTATCTATCTATCTATCATCTATCTATCTGACTATCTATCTATCTATCTATCTATCTATCTATCTATCTATCTATCTATCTGACTATCTATCTATCTATCTGACTATCTATCTATCTATCTATCTATCTATCTATCTATCATCTATCTATCTGACTATCTATCTATCTATCTATCTATCTATCTATCTATCTATCTATCTATCTATCTATCTATCTATCTATCTAT
This sequence comes from Gobio gobio, assembly GCF_949357685.1. Lineage (NCBI taxonomy): Eukaryota > Metazoa > Chordata > Actinopteri > Cypriniformes > Gobionidae > Gobio > Gobio gobio. The sequence continues at coordinate 36,970,638 of NC_137121.1, read as the reverse complement.
CTATCTATCTATCTATCTATCTATCTATCTATCTATCTATCTATCTATCTATCTATCTATCTATCTATCTATCTATCTATCTGACTATTTCTTTCTATCTATCTATCTATCTATCTATCTATCTATCTATCTATCTATCTATCTATCTATCTATCTATCTATCTATCTATCTATCTATCTATCTATCTATCTATCTATCTATCTATCTATCTATCTATCTATCTATCTATCTATCTATCTATCTATCTATCTATCTATCTATCATCTGACTATTCTATCTATCTATCTATCTATCTATCTATCTATCTATCTATCTATCTATCTATCTATCTATCTATCTATCTATCTATCTATCTATCTATCTATCTATCTATCTATCTATCTATCTATCTATCTATCTATCTATCTATCTATCTATCTATCTATCTATCTATCTATCTATCTATCTATCTATCTATCTATCTATCTATCTATCTATCTATCTATCTATCTGACTATTTCTATCTATCTATCTATCTATCTATCTATCTATCTATCTATCTATCTATCTATCTATCTATCTATCTATCTATCTATCTATCTATCTATCTATCTATCTATCTATCTATCTATCTATCTATCTATCTATCTATCTATCTATCTATCTATCTATCTATCTATCTATCTGACTATCTATCTGACTATCTATCTATCTATCTATCATCTGACTATTTCTATCTATCTATCTATCTATCTATCTATCTATCTATCTATCTATCTATCATCTATCTATCTGACTATCTATCTATCTATCTATCTATCTATCTATCTATCTATCTATCTATCTATCATCTATCTATCTGACTATCTATCTATCTATCTATCTATCTATCTATCTATCTATCTATCTATCATCTATCTATCATCTATCTATCTGACTATCTATCTATCTATCTATCTATCTATCTATCTATCATCTGACTATTTCTATCTATCTATCTATCTATCTATCTATCTATCTATCTATCTATCTATCTATCTATCATCTATCTATCTGACTATCTATCTATCTATCTATCTATCTATCTATCTATCTATCTATCTATCTATCTATCTATCTATCTATCATCTATCTATCTGACTATCTATCTATCTATCTATCTATCTATCTATCTATCTATCTATCTATCTATCTATCATCTATCTATCATCTATCTATCTGACTATCTATCTATCTATCTATCTATCTATCTATCTATCATCTATCTATCTGACTATCTATCTATCTATCTATCTATCTATCTATCTATCTATCTATCTATCTATCATCTATCTATCATCTATCTATCTGACTATCTATCTATCTATCTATCTATCTATCTATCTATCATCTGACTATTTCTATCTATCTATCTATCTATCTATCTATCTATCTATCTATCTATCTATCTATCTATCATCTATCTATCTGACTATCTATCTATCTATCTATCTATCTATCTATCTATCTATCTATCTGACTATCTATCTATCTATCTATCTATCTATCTATCTATCTATCTGACTATCTGACTATCTGACTATCTATCTATCTATCTATCTATCATCTATCTATCTGACTATCTATCTATCTATCTATCTATCTATCTATCTATCTATCTATCTATCTATCATCTATCTATCTGACTATCTATCTATCTATCTATCTATCTATCTATCTATCTATCTATCATCTATCTATCATCTATCTATCTGACTATCTATCTATCTATCTATCTATCTATCTATCTATCTATCATCTGACTATTTCTATCTATCTATCTATCTATCTATCTATCTATCTATCTATCTATCTATCTATCTATCATCTATCTATCTGACTATCTATCTATCTATCTATCTATCTATCTATCTATCTATCTATCTATCTGACTATCTATCTATCTATCTATCTATCTATCTATCTATCTGACTATCTGACTATCTGACTATCTATCTATCTATCTATCTATCATCTATCTATCTGACTATCTATCTATCTATCTATCTATCTATCTATCTATCTATCATCTGACTATCTATCTATCTATCTATCTATCTATCTATCTGACTATCTATCTATCTATCTATCTATCTATCTGACTATCTGACTATCTGACTATCTATCTATCTATCTATCTATCATCTATCTATCTGACTATCTATCTATCTATCTATCTATCTATCTATCTATCTATCATCTGACTATTTCTATCTATCTATCTATCTATCTATCTATCTATCTATCTATCTATCTATCTATCTATCTATCTATCTATCTATCTATCTATCTATCATCTATCTATCTGACTATCTATCTATCTATCTATCTATCTATCTATCTATCTATCTATCTATCTATCTGACTATCTATCTATCTATCTGACTATCTATCTATCTATCTATCTATCTATCTATCTATCATCTATCTATCTGACTATCTATCTATCTATCTATCTATCTATCTATCTATCTATCTATCTATCATCTGACTATTTCTATCTATCTATCTATCTATCTATCTATCTATCTATCTATCTATCTATCTATCATCTGACTATTTCTATCTATCTATCTATCTATCTATCTATCTATCTATCTATCTATCTATCTATCTATCTATCATCTATCTATCTGACTATCTATCTATCTATCTATCTATCTATCTATCTATCTATCTATCTATCATCTGACTATTTCTATCTATCTATCTATCTATCTATCTATCTATCTATCTATCTATCTATCTATCTATCATCTATCTATCTGACTATCTATCTATCTATCTATCTATCTATCTATCTATCTATCTATCTATCTGACTATCTATCTATCTATCTATCTATCTATCTATCTATCTATCTATCTGACTATCTGACTATCTGACTATCTATCTATCTATCTATCTATCATCTATCTATCTGACTATCTATCTATCTATCTATCTATCTATCTATCTATCTATCATCTGACTATTTCTATCTATCTATCTATCTATCTATCTATCTATCTATCTATCTATCTATCTATCTATCATCTATCTATCTGACTATCTATCTATCTATCTATCTATCTATCTATCTATCTATCATCTGACTATTTCTATCTATCTATCTATCTATCTATCTATCTATCTATCTATCTATCTATCTATCTATCTATCATCTATCTATCTGACTATCTATCTATCTATCTATCTATCTATCTGACTATCTATCTATCTATCTATCTATCTATCTATCTATCTATCTGACTATCTGACTATCTGACTATCTATCTATCTATCTATCTATCATCTATCTATCTGACTATCTATCTATCTATCTATCTATCTATCTATCTATCTATCTATCATCTGACTATTTCTATCTATCTATCTATCTATCTATCATCTATCTATCTGACTATCTATCTATCTATCTATCTATCTATCTATCTATCTATCATCTGACTATTTCTATCTATCTATCTATCTATCTATCTATCTATCTATCTATCTATCTATCATCTGACTATTTCTATCTATCTATCTATCTATCTATCTATCTATCTATCTATCTATCTATCTATCTATCATCTATCTATCTGACTATCTATCTATCTATCTATCTATCTATCTATCTATCTATCATCTGACTATTTCTATCTATCTATCTATCTATCTATCATCTGACTATTTCTATCTATCTATCTATCTATCTATCTATCTATCTATCTATCTATCTATCTATCTATCATCTATCTATCTATCTATCTATCTATCTATCTATCTATCTATCTATCTATCTATCTATCTATCATCTGACTATTTCTATCTATCTATCTATCTATCTATCTATCTATCTATCTATCTATCTATCTATCATCTATCTATCTGACTATCTATCTATCTATCTATCTATCTATCTATCTATCTATCTATCTATCTATCTGACTATCTATCTATCTATCTATCTATCTATCTATCTATCTGACTATCTGACTATCTGACTATCTGACTATCTATCTATCTATCTATCTATCATCTATCTATCTGACTATCTATCTATCTATCTATCTATCTATCTATCTATCTATCATCTGACTATTTCTATCTATCTATCTATCTATCTATCTATCTATCTATCTATCTATCTATCTATCTATCTATCTATCATCTATCTATCTGACTATCTATCTATCTATCTATCTATCTATCTATCTATCTATCTATCATCTGACTATTTCTATCTATCTATCTATCTATCTATCTATCTATCTATCTATCTATCTATCTATCTATCTATCTATCATCTATCTATCTGACTATCTATCTATCTATCTATCTATCTATCTATCTATCTATCTATCTATCTATCTATCTATCTATCTATCTATCTGACTATCTATCTATCTATCTATCTATCTATCTATCTATCTATCTGACTATCTGACTATCTGACTATCTATCTATCTATCTATCTATCATCTATCTATCTGACTATCTATCTATCTATCTATCTATCTATCTATCTATCTATCATCTGACTATTTCTATCTATCTATCTATCTATCTATCTATCTATCTATCTATCTATCTATCTATCTATCATCTATCTATCTGACTATCTATCTATCTATCTATCTATCTATCTATCTATCATCTGACTATTTCTATCTATCTATCTATCTATCTATCTATCTATCTATCTATCTATCTATCTATCTATCATCTGACTATTTCTATCTATCTATCTATCTATCTATCTATCTATCTATCTATCTATCATCTATCTATCTGACTATCTATCTATCTATCTATCTATCTATCTATCTATCTATCATCTGACTATTTCTATCTATCTATCTATCTATCTATCTATCTATCTATCTATCTATCTATCATCTATCTATCTGACTATCTATCTATCTATCTATCTATCTATCTATCTATCTATCTATCTATCTATCTGACTATCTATCTATCTATCTATCTATCTATCTATCTGACTATCTGACTATCTGACTATCTATCTATCTATCTATCTATCATCTATCTATCTGACTATCTATCTATCTATCTATCTATCTATCTATCTATCTATCTATCATCTGACTATTTCTATCTATCTATCTATCTATCTATCTATCTATCTATCTATCTATCTATCTATCTATCTATCATCTATCTATCTGACTATCTATCTATCTATCTATCTATCTATCTATCTATCTATCATCTGACTATTTCTATCTATCTATCTATCTATCTATCTATCTATCTATCTATCTATCTATCTATCATCTATCTATCTGACTATCTATCTATCTATCTATCTATCTATCTATCTATCTATCTATCTGACTATCTATCTATCTATCTATCTATCTATCTATCTATCTATCTGACTATCTGACTATCTGACTATCTATCTATCTATCTATCTATCTATCTATCTATCTATCTATCTATCTATCTATCTATCTATCTATCTATCTATCTATCTATCTATCTATCTATCTATCTATCTATCTATCTATCTATCTATCTATCTATCTATCTATCTATCTATCTATCTATCTATCTATCTATCTATCTATCTATCTATCTATCTATCTATCTATCTATCTATCTATCTATCTATCTATCTATCTATCTATCTATCTATCTATCTATCTATCTATCTATCTATCTATCTATCTATCTATCTATCTATCTATCTATCTATCTATCTATCTATCTATCTATCTATCTATCTATCTATCTATCTATCTATCTATCTATCTATCTATCTATCTATCTATCTATCTATCTATCTATCTATCTATCTAAACTACTAAAACTCAAACTATTTATTTCAAACTATTTATTTCAAACTATTTATTTCAAACTATTTATTTCAAACTATTTATTTCAAACTATTTATTTCAAACTATTTATTTCAAACTATTTATTTCAAACTATTTATTTCAAACTATTTATTTCAAACTATTTATTTCAAACTATTTATTTCAAACTATTTATTTCAAACTATTTATTTCAAACTTTCTGGTCTAGCTTTTCCAAGCCAACTTAAAGTTTGTCTCGACGAACTTTTTTATCTAGTTATTATTATTATTATTATATGACCTCTTCCTTATCCTCCAACCTCTACCTCATTCCTGATGAAATTAGTTTATTATTGTTTTCATTACTACTACCACTAATACTATTATTTGTATAATTATTTGTCATCATCTGCATCCTCCAGCCTCCCCCTCATTAAATGAGTTCATTATTAGGGGCCAAGCACCGAAGGTGCAGGCACCTATTGTAATCGTTAGATTTCTTATTATTATTATTATTCCGCCACGAAGTCTATGGCAGCCCATAGAACCGCTTGCGGGAAAGTTGTGAAATTTGGCACACAGATAGAGGACAGTCCCAGCATTAACCACACCAATTTTGGAATCTCTAAAACAATCCCTCTAGCGCCACCACCTGTCCAAAATTTGACTAATGTTTTTGCTAATAACTTTTGAACCATAAGGGCTAGAAACAAAATTCTTTTTTCCTCTGATTCCTTGGCTCAAGCCAATTCGATTGCACCATATGACGTCATTTTCCGTCATAATAATTTTCCCGCCATGTTTAATTAACCGAAAAACCTACTTTTGCGAACTCCTCCTAGGCCGTTGCTCCGATTTGCACGAAAATTGAACCAGGTCACCTTCAGACTCTGCTGACAAAAGCGTATTAGACTCGAGATGATTAGTCAAACTGTTATTGAACAACGCTCGAATTAAATCGACAAAGTGCATGCAAAAATGAAAGTCAGGCTTTATCTCCGAAACACTTTAGCATATTCTAACCAAACTTGGTGTGTGTTATGCCAACCATGACCTGAGGCTGCCTGCAGCGTTTCGGCGCAGTGCCACCTAGTGGTCCAGAGATACAGAAATTGGATATTTTTTATTATAACTTAAGAACGCTTTAGCCAAATATCACAAAACTGGTCTCTTTAGAGTCGGGGCATCACGCCGAGTCAAACCATACCCAATTTTCCCATATCAACCATTTTGGGCGTCGGCCATTTTTAATTTTGTCAGAAAGTGCTATGTTTTACAAACGCATTGGCGTATCGTTACGAAACTCGGTGTGTGTCTTTGTCACCAAGCCCTGAAAGTACACAAAAAGTTTCAAGGCAGCGCCACCTTGTGGACAAAAGTTATAGTGAATTTTCCAATAATGCTAATAACTTTTGATTAAATTTGACTATTGTCATAAAAATGGTTTCAATATATTCCTTGGGTCATGCCAAAAACATAGATCCCAATTTTGCCATATTTGGCCAAACATTCTGTTCGCCATTTTGATTTCCTTCAGAAACCTACTTTTTCGAACTCCTCCTAGACTATTTGCCTGATTTTCACCAAAATTTAATCGTAACATCTTCAGACCATGACAGCAAAAAGTTATTAATTTCGTGTCAACAAACAAAACCGTTTTCATATACTGCAGCGACAAAGTTGAGCCATGATGCCAAAATGACTCTTGAGGCTGTATCTCTGCAATGCTTCGACATAATGACACCAAACTTTGCCTTTGTCATTGTCATCTCACTCTGACCGCACCACATCAATTTCGTTACTGCGCTACCTATTGGTCAAAAGTGACAAACCATTAAATCATATTATTAGTGACTGTATATATGATTTTTCAGCCATTTTTGCCTAAAATCATCTTAAAATGCCTTTAATTGCTCATTGTTTCAGTTGGTCTCACCCTCCCAGCCATGGTGGCATGTCTTGTCTTGTTCTTTGCGCTTGGCCCCGTTAATGGCTGCTCGCAGCTATATTTATTATTATTATTATTCCGCCACGAAGTCTATGGCAGCCCATAGAACCGCTTGCGGGAAAGTTGTGAAATTTGGCACACAGATAGAGGATAGTCCCAGCATTAACCACACCAATTTTGGAATCTCTAAAACAATCCCTCTAGCGCCACCACCTGTCCAAAATTTGACTAATGTTTTTGCTAATAACTTTTGAACCATAAGGGCTAGAAACAAAATTCTTTTTTCCTCTGATTCCTTGGCTCAAGCCAATTCGATTGCACCATATGACGTCATTTTCCGTCATAATAATTTTCCCGCCATGTTTAATTAACCGAAAAACCTACTTTTGCGAACTCCTCCTAGGCCGTTGCTCCGATTTGCACGAAAATTGAACCAGATCATCTTCAGACTCTGCTGACAAAAGCGTATTAGATTCGAGATGATTAGTCAAACTGTTATTGAACAACGCTCGAATTAAATCGACATAGTGCACGCAAAAATGAAAGTCAGGCTTTATCTCCGAAACACTTTAGCATATTCTAACCAAACTTGGTGTGTGTTATGCCAACCATGACCTGAGGCTGCCTGCAGCGTTTCGGCGCAGTGCCACCTAGTGGTCCAGAGATACAGAAATTTGATATTTTTGATTATAACTTAAGAACGCTTTAGCCAAATATCACAAAACTGGTCTCTTTACAGTCGGGGCATCACGCCGAGTCAAACCATACCCAATTTTCCCATATCAACCATTTTGGGCGTCGGCCATTTTGAATTTTGTCAGAAAGTGCTATGTTTTACAAACGCATTGGCGTATCATTACGAAACTTGGTGTGTGTCTTCGTCACCAAGCCTTGAAAGTACACAAAAAGTTTCAAGGCAGCGCCACCTTGTGGACAAAAGTTATAGTGAATTTTCCAATAATGCTATTAACTTTTGATTAAATTTGACTATTGTCATAAAAATGGTTTTACTAGATTCCTTGGGTCATGCCAAAAACATAGATTCCAATTTTGCCATATTTGGCCAAACATTCTGTTCGCCATTTTGATTTCCTTCAGAAACCTACTTTTTCGAACTCCTCCTAGACTATTTGCCTGATTTTCACCAAAATCGAATCGTAACATCTTCAGACTATTACAGCAAAAAGTTATTAATTTCGTGTCAACAGACAAAACCGTTTTCATATACTGCAGCGACAAAGTTGAGCCATGATGCCAAAATGACTCTTGAGGCTGTATCTCTGCAATGCTTTGATATAATGACACCAAACTTTGCCATTGTCATCGTCATCTCACTCTGACCACACCACATCAATTTCGTTACTGCGCCACCTATTGGTCAAAAGTGACAAACCATTAAATCATATTATTAGTGACTGTATATATGATTTTTCAGCCATTAATGCCTAAAATCATCTTAAAATGCCTTTAATTGCTCATTGTTGCAGTTGGTCTCACCCTCCCAGCCGTGTTGGCATGTTATATTGGCTTATTTGCGCTTGGCCCCGTTAATGGCTGCTCGCAGCTATATTTATTATTGTTGTCATCGCTATTACTATTATTATTGTTGTTTGTCACCCTCCAGTTTTTGATATTAAAGGGGTCATGAACTGGCTTTTTAATTTTTTTTATACTGTTGTCTGAGGTCAACTTATGACGTTTGAGTGGTTTTTACATTCAAAAACATCATAATGAATAAGTAATAGGCTATTTTCTGCCCTGGTTTTGAGGCTCTCTCAAGAAACGCTGGGTTTTAATGGGCGTGCCGCACTGAAGACTTGGAAGTAAACGCCCACGGCTAGGGTTGGATAACAGTTTTGCATATTTAATGAGCTTTAGCTCCCCTGTGAGTAGGCTACACGAGGAATTGTTTTGAAAGCCTGTGAGAAACGGCAAACGAAATGATTCGTCCCACAGGGCTCGCAAAATAACTTTATCGAACAAACACAATGATTTATCTCTCATCCACCCACAATTGATTGGAATGTTATTTTTGTATTACTTGGCCCGCCCGATCAGTGGATATAAGCACGAACCGTGCATCACACACACACACACACACACACACGCCAAGTACGTTTCAGACTGCATGATCAAAACTTCCGCGATTGTATTTTTCCTTCAAATATCAAGTCAAGAGAGTGAACGCACACCAAGAAAGGAATGTTATTTCAATATTTAAGTTCAGTTAGACATGTACACATAATCAATAGATATCAAATGATGAAACAATGCAATACTTTCACATATAAACATTTTTTTTTACTCACATAAGTGTGGTTAACCTCATCCTGTCTGCAAATCCAGTCTCTTGTTTACAAACAAATCCAGTGAAATAAAAGAACAGACGCGCAATGTCTTCCCCCCGTGAGCTGGATATTCATTAAATATAAAGTTCATCCATGCATTAATAATATTGGAATCCGAATGAATATAATGGAGTATGTTTAGAGATTCTATCCGGTTTAGCTCCATGTAGGCCTGTGTTATGTTAGTGGCACGAGTCGGTGGGCAGGGCTACAGAATCAGACGTTGTACTTATTCTGTTGAGGTGGTGTTTCACTACATTCTGACATAATAGCCTGGCACATTCTGAGATCGATTGTTTGCTGGGCCTGGTGTCAATAAAAGCTTTCTTTGACTAACAAGGAAGCTTTCAGCTCTGAAACTTACAGGATATTCTTATATTACTATGACCTTTTCAATTCATCACCCATCACCGTATACTTCCAACAACTACTTTCAGCAAACCATTTCTGTCACAAGGCCAAAGCAGCATTTCAAATATGCATTTTTGTATAAAACTATTCAATCAAGCAATCTCCAAGTATACTGTGAATAAAATATGATCTTAAAAATATCATAAAATGGTATGAATAGCATTAGATATCAAACCATATATCAGCAAACAATTGATGCTAGACTTTTCCTGATGCCAAGGTAATTTTAGTTAATGTATCTTTTTGTTCATGAAAATTTCTTTAAAATGTCATTGCTTGATATTTTGTTATAGTACATACACATTTTCAGCTTTACCAATACTTTTTGGGGTCAAATTAAATAAAGACAAATGGTAACACTTTACAAGAAGGTCTCATTAATGAGCAGTACATTTGTTACAGTATTTATTAATCTTTGTTAATGTTGGTTAATAAAAAATACAGTCGTTCATGTTAGTTCACAGTGCATTCGCTAATGTTAACAAATACTTGTGTTATACTTTTGTCCTCCCTATATCAATTGCTAAAGTCAGAATTATCACCCACATCCTGTTCAGATGAAGACACAGAGGTCAAGTTTATGCCACATAGTGTTCACAGTCAGGCCACTAGTGGTGAATATTCCATGTTCCATGTTCTCTTAAAAACAGAACCTCGGTTTTAGGCTCAAAATATGGTACACATATTGTTTGATGGTGTTTCACTGAATCTCTGATTAATGAGCATCACTATTACTATTGCTCATATAGGCTTTCATCGTAGTATTCAATTCCGGTGTGTAATTGCACCCACAGCAGATAAAACAGGGTAAGATATACCACAAATTTACATGGAAAGATTTAATCCACCCACTAGCAACCATCTAAATAGCAGCCACACAACATTATAATCCCTCAGAGCATCTTAAAAACTGTGTAAAAATGCAGAAACAAAACTCTAGCAAACACCTTAACATCACTGCAGCGAGTTTTCCACAGGAAAACACCCTGTCACATCTTAGGTGAGAATCTAGTCTATATTTTCACTGGTATTCCTCTATCAGCCAGTGGATGTTAAAGGATGTTATGGGAATTTTTTACCATTCTTCTAGAAGCGCATTAGTGAGGTCAGGCACTGATGTTGGATGAGAAGGCCAGGCTCAAAGTCTTCACTCTAATTCATCCCAAAGGTGTTCTATCGGGTTGAGGTCAGGACTGTGCAGGCCAGTCAAGTTCCTCCACACCAAACTCGCTCATCCATGTCTTTATGGACCTTGCTTTGTGCACTGGTGCGCAGGTTCCTGTTCATGTTGGAACAGGAAGGGGCCATCCCCAAACTGTTCCCACAAAGTTTGGAGCATGAAATTGTCCAAAATATCTTGGTATGCTGAACGCAGACTCATCCATCGGATTGCCAGACAGAGAACACTGCTCTAGAGTCCAGTGGTGGCATGATTTACACCACTGCATCCGATGCATTGCATTGCACTAGGTGATGTAAGGCTTGGATGCAGCTGCTCGGCCAAGGAAACCCATTCCATGAAGCTCTCTACGCTCTGTTCTTGAGCGAATCTGAAGGTGAAGTTTGGAGGTCTGTAGCCATTGACTCTGCAGATGTTTTTACATATAAATTCAGCAAAAAAGAGAAATATCCCTTTTTAGGATACTGTATTTTAAATTAATTTAGTAAAATCCAAATAAGCTTTACAAATCTTTATTGGAAAGGGTTTACACAATGTGTTTCATGCTTGTACTGAGGCATCTATGTAATATGTCTATGAAGCAGCAGTAATTTCCTTAGCTTCACCTCGAATGCTACCATGACAACCCTAAGAAGTGACAAAACAGCCGGTTGCAAATAAACTGCTTAGACTAGTCTTAACAGTTAGCCATCTAAATGGTTTCTTCAAGACTGGTTATAATTTTTTGATGTCAGTTTTATAAAATGGTGGATCGGTCTAATTTAAATTGTAAAAAAAATGTAAAGACTGATTGCCCCTTGTTTAACTGCTAGTTAGTCAAACTAGTTGTTTAAGGTGCACTGTGTAATATTTAGGAGGATCTATTGACAGAAATGCAATATATTATACATAACTATGTTTTCATTGTTGTATAAAGACCTTACATAATAAACCATTATGTTTTTATTACCTAAGAATGAGCCATTTCTATCAACATACACCGCAGGTCCCCTTACAGTAAAGTCGGCATTTTGTGCCGCCATGTTTCTACAGTAGCCCTAAACGGACAAACTGCTCTACAGAGCACTAGTCACTCTCTGCTGTCTCAGATGATGACATCTTTGTCCTGTGTCAGCCACCGTAGCTTCTCTATGTGCTTCGAAAGGGAGGGGTGAGCTGTGGGTGGTTGCAATTCGCAACCTCACTGCTAGATACAGCTAAAATGTACACACTGAACCTTTAAGACACAGTCTTAACATAGTGGCTAAGTTTAATCAAATGGCCCATATACAGTGGGTACGGAAAGTATTCAGACCCCCTTAAATTTGTCACTATTTGTTATATTGCAGCCATTTGCTAAAATCATTTAAGTTCTTTTTTTTTTTCTCATTAATGTACACACAGCACCCCATATTGACAGAAAAACGCAGAATTGTTGACATTTTTGCAGATTTATTAAAAAAGAAAAACTGAAATATCACATGGTCCTAAGTCTTCAGACCCTTTGCTCAGAAGCACCCTTTTGATCTAATACAGCCATTAGTCTTTTTGGGAAAGATGCAACAAGTTTTTCACACCTGGATTTGGGGATCCTCTGCCATTCCTCCTTGCAGATCCTCTCCAGTTCTGTCAGGTCAGGTTGGATGGTAAACGTTGGTGGACAGCCATTTTCAGGTCTCTCCAGAGATGCTCAATTGGGTTTAAGTCAGGGCTCTGGCTGGGTCATTCAAGAACAGTCACGGAGTTGTTGTGAAGCCACTCCTTTGTTATTTTAGCTGTGTGCTTAGGGTCATTTTCTTGAGCACTCTAGAAGGTTTTCGTCCAGGATAGGGAGTACTTGGTCGCATTCATCTTTCCCTCGATTGCAACTAGTCACCCTGCAGCTGAAAAACACCCCCACAGCATGATGCTGCCACCACCATGCTTCACTGTTGGGACTGTATTGGACAGGTTGGACCACTTAGAATTAAGGCCAAAAAGTTCTATCTTGGTCTCATCAGACCAGAGAATCTTATTTCTTACCATCTTGGACTCTGCGGGCGTTCATGTGTCTTGCACTGAGGAGAGGCTTCCGTCGGGCCACTCTGCCATAAAGCCTCGACTGGTGGAGGGCTGCAGTGATGGTTGCCTTTCTACAACTTCCTCCCATCTCCCGACTGCATCTCTGGAGCTCAGCCACAGTGATCTTTGGGTTCTTCTTTAACTCTCTCACCAAGGCTCTTCTCCCCCGATAGCTCAGTTTGGCCGGATGGTGTAATGGGAATTTTAATGTAATGGGAATTTTAATGCATGCTTTAAATAATTTTCAATAACCGATGCCTTATTAAAATAAACTTCAGAGAACATTAAGTTCTGCTTAGTTTCGCCGAAACTAAATAACAAGAAAAGGGCCTAGTTCAGCGAAACTGTAAAAGAGGAAACTTCTGCCCGTCAACAGGCAGACACAGAGTGTATTTATATTAAGGAATATGTCATCCCAGCTAACAGGGAACGTTTCCATAACTTTCACTAACGTTATGTAAAAGTTATGTAAATGTTAGAAAAAAACATTCCTAAAAATAATCTTTCAGGAACATTCTTATAATGTTTTCATAGTTCAAAAACATTCTCGTAACGTTGAGAGGAAACATTCTTAGAACAACATTGTTGGAACGTTTTTATGATGTTATTTGTGCTTGACTGATGTTCTCATAATGTTGAGCGAAAACGTTCTCACAACAACGTTCTTGCAACGTCTTTATCATGTTTTTTGTGCTTGACTGATGTTCTCATAATGTTGAGTGAAAACGTTCTCACAACCAGTGTTGGGCAGTAACGCGTTACTAGTAACTGTAGTTACTAGTTACTGTAACGCAGTTACTTTTGACAGTAACTAATACTGTAACGCATTTCTTTTTAAATAAATTAACTCCTTTTTAAATAAATTAACTCCGTAAGTTACCGTTACCATATGGTGCATTGTCCGTTACTTTTTAAAATAAATTAATTTTGGCTGAAGAGTAGCCTATAACCTGTTTACAGCAGCGACGCATTGTAGGATTGGTGGATGCCAACCACTGTAAACACTATGGGCGTGTTTCCGTTTATTCAAGTATGAGCGGCAGTCATGGCAAGTCAGGGCGAGAGTTTCTCAAAGTGGAAATTACTCATTATTTCACCTTAGTTGAGCATAAGGAAAAAAACCTCTTAGTTAAATGTAAGCTGTGTCTTTCTGGTTCGAGGGTCCTATCTACTGCGATAAATAGCAACTCGACAAAGCTAGAAGCTAACCCGGTGTCGGTGGACACACTCGAAGTGAGTCAAGCCCCTCCAGCCAAACAACAGTGACTAGATTTTAACCGATCTGTTAGCCAGGGACAGATCAACAAAGCTATTGCACGGTATGTTGTTGAAAACATGCAGCCTGTCTCCACTGTGGAGTCGCCGGCTTTCAGGCAGCTCGTTAGCATGATATCATGTTCAGGCGGCACACAGCAAATGGGACGAAAAACTTTTTCCAACTACTTGGATAAAGAATATTCAAAAATGGAAAGTGAGCTGAAGGACAACATTTGGTCTGTCCACAACAAAAGCTTCCTAGGTATGACAGCCCACTGGATAAACACCGCTACTCTTCAGCGCCAGAAAGCTGCACTGGCCTGTAAAAGGATCAAAGGTAGATACATGTATGATGTCATTGCTGCTGAGATCGATCACATTCATTCATTATATGGACTGTCAACGAAAGTTACAGCTAGGGTTACTGATAACGGCTCTAACTTTGTTAAAGCCTTCCAAATGTATCAGCCAGAATCGCTCTCTGACGATGAGGATGAAGAGGTTACCTTCACAAATGTTGCAGACGTGCTTGACACCTCCACAGAGGAGGGGATTGTTTTACCACCACACCTGAGGTGTGCCTCTCACACACATAGCTTAATTTCATGCTCTGATGTGGACAAGTGGCTGCTTTCAAATCCTGGGACTAAAGGTATTTACAGAAGTGCTACCGCCAAGTGCACAGCACTGTGGAATAAGGCTAGCCGGTCTACTTTGGCTTCAGAGTTAGTGGGCGATTTGGTTGGCAAAAAACTGCTTGTGCCATGCTCCACAAGGTGGAATTCATTTTATGATGCTGTGGCAAGAATAGTTGCAATACCCATGACTGACTTGAGTACCATCTCTAATCGTTTAGAGCTAAAATGTATTGGTGAGAGGGAGTTTCAGTTTCTGAGGGAATACTGTGCCATCATGAAGCCTCTCACAGTTGCTCTGGATATCCTGCAAGGAGAAGAAAACTGTTACTATGGCACCCTCCTGCCCACAATAGAAGTTTTGATGTCTAAGCTACTGGAGATAAAAGAAGGCCTGATTATTGCAACTGGCCTACCTGATGCCATAGTTCAGGTAAGAAACATTCATCAATATTCAAAAGAAGTTTATAGATGTAAACATTCAAATTTTTAGCTGAGCAAGCACCAATATAGCCTAAGAAATGGAAAGAATGTAAAGTGCACAACATAATGTTTAAATGATTGTATAACTCATATCTATAGGTCAGTGGCGGCTGGTGATAATTATTTGGGGGGGGGGGGGGTCAGTATCAAGATGCATGTTGACTAAATTCAAGCATTAAAGAGAAAACAGTGTCTTCACTTTTATCTTTTTACACATTCATTTCCCACATATAATTGAATGAGGAAAGGAAAAACAAAAGAAAACAGCCACAACAGACTAGCATGTTGACTACTTTAACATAAATTTTGCTCTCCTTTCTTTCTGGCCAGCAAATTTCTCAATGACTCTCTGATTAAAGTCAGTAATCTCAGTAGTGTCATGACGTTTGCATTGTTCAGTCAGATATTTGAGGTTTTGTCCACAAAACTTCAGTACCGACACTTTGAAATAAAAGACAAGGAAAGCAATAAAGGGCATTGCTAACAACACATCCAGCCAGCCAACTACGTTTCTCATAACAAGCGTGTGTGAAGCTCTGAGTGCAGCTGCGTCCTCTGTCACTGGCCGGCTGCTGGATTTGTAAATCGCGTTGGTCCGGTTCGGGATCTTCCAACGAATGCCTTGTGAAAGAATTTGGTTTAACTGCTGCCATCTCTACGAAACTGATCATCATAACAAGGTTTTGGCGGAGTCGGAGTGATGTCGCCCGCGCATTCGCTTTAGTGGCCAAGAACGGAAAGTTGAATGACAGGTGACGAGAACCAGTCAGATTGGATAAAATAACATGCATTCAATTCTGATTCGCCAGGGACGCAGCGACCTGCGTCCGGAGGAGGATCTTTAAGAACCAATTAGAGACCAGCTTCAGGTCACATGCTGCCCGTATATTTTTGGACTCATATAGACATCCATTTGTCCGGCGTCCCTCGCACATGAAACCGCATGAAACATATTGAAGAACATATAAAATAGTTAACCGATAAAGCCAATTTGTATTAAATGCTGAGGCTCTTACTAACAGCCAGCACATCGTATGAGTAAACTATTTTATTTTTATTTCACTTTTACATCATTTTTGTATACATTTATATTTCTGGAATTTAGATGGAGGCGGCGCCCCAGTGCCCTCTATTGACCAGCCGCCACTGCTATAGGTCAAAATCACATAGTGGTGCACAGCTTTCATAGAATGTATATAGAGGGAATCTTTCACTCATTCTAATATCTGTGTCACTGTGGGTTTTTTTTTGCAGGCAATCAAAACACGATTTGCATCCGTCTTGGAAAGCAATGATGCAATACTGGACGCTGTCACACTTCCTATGTTCAAACTGCGATGGTTGAGAGACCAGAGGAAGAAAGAGATGGTCCAAGGAATCCTGGCAACAGAGTGTCAAAAGCTCATCCCTCGCCCTGGCCCTGTTCAGCAAGCAGCCAAGATGCCTGTGTCTCCGACAACACCAGCCTCAAGCTCCTATAATGTGCAGGACTTTTTCTGTTTTGAGGAGGCTGATGATACCTTCAGCCCTGTGGAAACTGAAGTAATGACCTACTTGAGAACAGCCGAAACAGGGATGGAGATTCTTAAACAATTTCCCACAATAAAGGAGATTTCTCTGAAGAAAAATGCAGCTACTCCATCCAGTGCACCTGTTGAGAGACTTTTCAGCCTGGGAAGTCTTGTACTGTCTCCAAAGAGGAACAAGCTGTCTGACCAAAGGTTTGAGAGACTTCTTCTCATGCGGTACAACCACTGGTTTGAAGGGTAAAACTCAACTTAAACGTTCATTCAGGTCCTTGCTAGTATGCACCTTTTGTTGTTCCAAATAAATAAGCACACATTTGTTATTAAAAATATTTGTTTGTTAAAAATAATGGTTAGTTTAGTAGCCACAGTGAAATTTCTGTTATATCTTAGAACACTAATTTTATGCATTATAAAATGCATTACGTTGTATTGCTAGGAAAAATGCTGTTTTTTTGTTAGTCTGTTTGTTTGTTTATACATTTTTATGGACATATACAACAGCAGATTTTGCACTTTGAATACACACAGCTTACTTTACATAAGTTGGTGACATGCAACTCTTAATTTGTGGTTAGGTTGAAAATTGCTCATAGATTTCATTTTTAAACAGCATTTATATATTTTTATGTTTTTTTAATGCATATAATTTATGGTTGTCAATAATATAATTTTTTTGGTGCTGAGAATCTCGAAATTGATTCTGAATAATTCAGATTGCTTTCATTTATTTATTTCAAAATGTTTTGTGTTATGTTGTACATTGTTGATAGTTTTCATACTTAAGCTGTGAAAGGAACATTTTTAAGGGCTCAACACAACAGCTTTTATGATGCAGAAGCCACTTTAGTTTTTGATTCTGAATATATTATTCAGCTTGTTTTGTTATTTATTTCAGAAATCCTTGTGATATATTCAGTTCGTGCTGGTCTGACTATAATAAAAGTGTTTAAAAATTACTTTAAGTCAGTTTTGTGTTTGTATAGACCATAACGCATAAAAGGGCATTAATGGGAACATTAAAGAACGTTCTTTAAAAAACTAACTAAAAAGTTACTTTTAAAGGGGTCATATAATGGTACATGCACTTTTACAAGTTGATTATACGGAAATGTGTGTTGGCAGTGCCTGTACACAACCATCCTATAATGATAAAAATACATCCAGTGTTTTTTTTTTAATCTCCTTATATGTTTTCCCCTGTCTCAAATCGAGCCGTCTGATCGTGTGACGTTACACGGTGTAAGATTGTTGATTGACAGCAGCGTTTCAACACAGACCCGCCCTGAGCGAGCTGTCATCAGTCCGCCATTGTTGATACTCTGGAACAGAATGGCGTCTAAGCGATTGTGGTGTTGTGTTGTTGGGTGTAATAACGAACACAGCAGTCATTTTGATGTTCCTAAATCCAAACCGCTGAAGACCCAGTGGCTGCTGAGTTTTGTTTTAGAAGGGAATATTCCCCCCATTCAACGTCAATGTTTGCCCGAATCATTTCTCAGCAGACTGCTTTATAAACGAGCGTCAGTATAAAGCAGGTTTTGCTAATAAGCTGCTCTTGAAAAAAGGATTGTGTTCCTGCTGCACCTCAGGAAGGAGTGTAACGTTTTAATAACCTTTATATTAATCTTTGCAAATCGCTTGCACACTTCACGATGAATAAGGAAAAGTTTACAGGGTAAGTTACATTATGGCATGCTTTCTGTGTATGACGTTCTCAATATAATTCATAATCCCACGTTTATAATGAACAACGCGTTATGGTTGTTATTACAAACTGTGTACGCGGGTGATAAAGTTAACGTGGTAACACTACACTAAGCTTACTTTTGTACATGGTTTATAACGGTGTCTGTTACTGATTAAGAAGTAATGTAAAAAAAAATCTTATAACATAACATCAATCTGTCAATGAACTAACACATCAGTAAACACAGCAACTACACTACTCTGCCAGTACAAAGATAGATCAAAGTGACATGACGTTAACCAACCATTCAGAAACGTCCTGTTCGAACTTCGATGGGTTCGTCATCTGTTCTGACTTCAGGTCACGCTCTTCTGACTTCTGGTCACGCTATTCTGACTTCTGGTCACGCTATTCTGACTTCTGGTCACGCTCTTCTGACTTCTGGTCACGCTATTCTGACTTCTGGTCACGCTCTTCTGACTTCTGGTCACGCTATTCTGACTTCTGGTCACGCTATTCTGACTTCTGGTCACGCTATTCTGACTTCTGGTCATGCTATTCTGACTTCTGGTCACGCTGTTCTGACTTCAGGTCACGCTCTTCTGACTTCTGGTCATGCTATTCTGACTTCTGGTCACGCTATTCTGACTTCAGGTCACGCTATTCTGACTTCTGGTCATGCTATTCTGACTTCTGGTCACGCTGTTCTGACTTCAGGTCACGCTCTTCTGACTTCTGGTCATGCTATTCTGACTTCTGGTCACGCTATTCTGACTTCAGGTCACGCTCTTCTGACTTCAGGTCACGCTCTTCTGACTTCTGGTCATGCTATTCTGACTTCTGGTCACGCTATTCTGACTTCAGGTCACGCTCTTCTGACTTCAGGTCACGCTCTTCTGACTTCTGGTCACGCTCTTCTGACTTCAGGTCACGCTATTCTGACTTCTGGTCACGCTGTTCTGACTTCAGGTCACGCTCTTCTGACTTCTGGTCATGCTATTCTGACTTCTGGTCACGCTATTCTGACTTCAGGTCACGCTCTTCTGACTTCAGGTCACGCTCTTCTGACTTCTGGTCATGCTATTCTGACTTCTGGTCACGCTATTCTGACTTCAGGTCACGCTATTCTGACTTCTGGTCATGCTATTCTGACTTCTGGTCACGCTGTTCTGACTTCAGGTCACGCTCTTCTGACTTCTGGTCATGCTATTCTGACTTCTGGTCACGCTATTCTGACTTCTGGTCACGCTATTCTGACTTCTGGTCACGCTCTTCTGACTTCAGGTCACGCTGTTCTGACTTCAGGTCACGCTGTTCTGACTTCTGGTCACGCTCTTCTGACTTCTGGTCACGCTCTTCTGACTTCAGGTCACGCTCTTCTGACTTCTGGTCACGCTATTCTGACTTCTGGTCACGCTCTTCTGACTTCTGGTCATGCTATTCTGACTTCTGGTCACGCTATTCTGACTTCTGGTCACGCTCTTCTGACTTCTGGTCACGCTATTCTGACTTCTGGTCACGCTATTCTGACTTCTGGTCACGCTATTCTGACTTCTGGTCATGCTATTCTGACTTCTGGTCACGCTGTTCTGACTTCAGGTCACGCTCTTCTGACTTCTGGTCATGCTATTCTGACTTCTGGTCAAGCTCTTCTGACTTCTGGTCACGCTATTCTGACTTCTGGTCACGCTCTTCTGACTTCAGGTCACGCTATTCTGACTTCTGGTCACGCTATTCTGACTTCTGGTCACGCTATTCTGACTTCTGGTCACGCTCTTCTGACTTCTGGTCACGCTATTCTGACTTCTGGTCACGCTATTCTGACTTCTGGTCACGCTATTCTGACTTCTGGTCATGCTATTCTGACTTCTGGTCACGCTCTTCTGACTTCAGGTCACGCTCTTCTGACTTCTGGTCATGCTATTCTGACTTCTGGTCAAGCTCTTCTGACTTCTGGTCACGCTATTCTGACTTCTGGTCACGCTCTTCTGACTTCAGGTCACGCTGTTCTGACTTCAGGTCACGCTGTTCTGACTTCTGGTCACGCTCTTCTGACTTCTGGTCACGCTGTTCTGACTTCTGGTCACGCTCTTCTGACTTCAGGTCACGCTCTTCTGACTTCTGGTCACGCTATTCTGACTTCTGGTCACGCTATTCTGACTTCTGGTCACGCTCTTCTGACTTCAGGTCACGCTCTTCTGACTTCTGGTCATGCTATTCTGACTTCTGGTCATGCTATTCTGACTTCTGGTCACGCTATTCTGACTTCAGGTCACGCTCTTCTGACTTCTGGTCACGCTATTCTGACTTCTGGTCAAGCTCTTCTGACTTCTGGTCACGCTCTTCTGACTTCAGGTCACGCTCTTCTGACTTCAGGTCACGCTCTTCTGACTTCAGGTCACGCTGTTCTGACTTCAGGTCACGCTGTTCTGACTTCTGGTCACGCTCTTCTGACTTCTGGTCACGCTCTTCTGACTTCTGGTCACGCTCTTCTGACTTCTGGTCACGCTCTTCTGACTTCAGGTCACGCTCTTCTGACTTCAGGTCACGCTCTTCTGACTTCAGGTCACGCTGTTCTGACTTCAGGTCACGCTGTTCTGACTTCTGGTCACGCTCTTCTGACTTCTGGTCACGCTGTTCTGACTTCAGGTCACGCTCTTCTGACTTCTGGTCACGCTCTTCTGACTTCTGGTCAAGCTCTTCTGACTTCTGGTCACGCTATTCTGACTTCTGGTCACGCTCTTCTGACTTCTGGTCACGCTCTTCTGACTTCTGGTCAAGCTCTTCTGACTTCAGGTCACGCTCTTCTGACTTCTGGTCACGCTCTTCTGACTTCTGGTCACGCTCTTCTGACTTCTGGTCACGCTCTTCTGACTTCTGGTCACGCTGTTCTGACTTCAGGTCACGCTCTTCTGACTTCTGGTCACGCTCTTCTGACTTCTGGTCACGCTCTTCTGACTTCTGGTCACGCTCTTCTGACTTCTGGTCAAGCTCTTCTGACTTCTGGTCACGCTATTCTGACTTCTGGTCACGCTCTTCTGACTTCTGGTCACGCTATTCTGACTTCTGGTCACGCTCTTCTGACTTCTGGTCACGCTATTCTGACTTCTGGTCACGCTCTTCTGACTTCTGGTCACGCTCTTCTGACTTCTGGTCACGCTCTTCTGACTTCTGGTCACGCTGTTCTGACTTCAGGTCACGCTATTCTGACTTCAGGTCACGCTATTCTGACTTCTGGTCACGCTCTTCTGACTTCTGGTCACGCTATTCTGACTTCAGGTCACGCTCTTCTGACTTCTGGTCACGCTCTTCTGACTTCTGGTCACGCTATTCTGACTTCTGGTCACGCTCTTCTGACTTCTGGTCACGCTCTTCTGACTTCTGGTCACGCTCTTCTGACTTCTGGTCACGCTCTTCTGACTTCAGGTCACGCTGTTCTGACTTCAGGTCACGCTATTCTGACTTCTGGTCACGCTGTTCTGACTTCTGGTCACGCTGTTCTGACTTCTGGTCACGCTGTTCTGACTTCTGGTCACGCTGTTCTGACTTCTGGTCACGCTCTTCTGACTTCTGGTCATGCTATTCTGACTTCTGGTCACGCTGTTCTGACTTCAGGTCACGCTATTCTGACTTCTGGTCACGCTCTTCTGACTTCTGGTCACGCTCTTCTGACTTCTGGTCACGCTCTTCTGACTTCTGGTCACGCTGTTCTGACTTCAGGTCACGCTCTTCTGACTTCTGGTCACGCTATTCTGACTTCTGGTCACGCTATTCTGACTTCTGGTCACGCTCTTCTGACTTCTGGTCACGCTATTCTGACTTCTGGTCACGCTCTTCTGACTTCTGGTCACGCTATTCTGACTTCAGGTCACGCTCTTCTGACTTCTGGTCACGCTGTTCTGACTTCTGGTCACGCTCTTCTGACTTCTGGTCACGCTATTCTGACTTCTGGTCACGCTATTCTGACTTCTGGTCACGCTATTCTGACTTCTGGTCACGCTCTTCTGACTTCTGGTCACGCTCTTCTGACTTCTGGTCACGCTATTCTGACTTCTGGTCACGCTCTTCTGACTTCTGGTCACGCTCTTCTGACTTCTGGTCACGCTCTTCTGACTTCTGGTCACGCTGTTCTGACTTCAGGTCACGCTATTCTGACTTCAGGTCACGCTATTCTGACTTCTGGTCACGCTCTTCTGACTTCTGGTCACGCTATTCTGACTTCAGGTCACGCTCTTCTGACTTCTGGTCACGCTCTTCTGACTTCTGGTCACGCTATTCTGACTTCTGGTCACGCTCTTCTGACTTCTGGTCACGCTCTTCTGACTTCTGGTCACGCTCTTCTGACTTCAGGTCACGCTCTTCTGACTTCTGGTCACGCTATTCTGACTTCTGGTCACGCTCTTCTGACTTCTGGTCACGCTATTCTGACTTCTGGTCACGCTATTCTGACTTCTGGTCACGCTCTTCTGACTTCAGGTCACGCTGTTCTGACTTCAGGTCACGCTATTCTGACTTCTGGTCACGCTGTTCTGACTTCTGGTCACGCTGTTCTGACTTCTGGTCACGCTGTTCTGACTTCTGGTCACGCTGTTCTGACTTCTGGTCACGCTCTTCTGACTTCTGGTCACGCTATTCTGACTTCTGGTCACGCTGTTCTGACTTCAGGTCACGCTATTCTGACTTCTGGTCACGCTCTTCTGACTTCTGGTCACGCTCTTCTGACTTCTGGTCACGCTGTTCTGACTTCAGGTCACGCTCTTCTGACTTCTGGTCACGCTATTCTGACTTCTGGTCACGCTATTCTGACTTCTGGTCACGCTCTTCTGACTTCTGGTCACGCTATTCTGACTTCTGGTCACGCTCTTCTGACTTCTGGTCACGCTATTCTGACTTCAGGTCACGCTCTTCTGACTTCTGGTCACGCTGTTCTGACTTCTGGTCACGCTCTTCTGACTTCTGGTCACGCTATTCTGACTTCTGGTCACGCTATTCTGACTTCTGGTCACGCTATTCTGACTTCTGGTCACGCTCTTCTGACTTCTGGTCACGCTATTCTGACTTCTGGTCACGCTATTCTGACTTCTGGTCACGCTCTTCTGACTTCTGGTCACGCTATTCTGACTTCTGGTCACGCTATTCTGACTTCTGGTCACGCTCTTCTGACTTCAGGTCACGCTCTTCTGACTTCTGGTCACGCTGTTCTGACTTCAGGTCACGCTCTTCTGACTTCTGGTCATGCTATTCTGACTTCTGGTCACGCTCTTCTGACTTCTGGTCACGCTATTCTGACTTCTGGTCACGCTATTCTGACTTCTGGTCACGCTATTCTGACTTCTGGTCACGCTCTTCTGACTTCTGGTCACGCTATTCTGACTTCTGGTCACGCTATTCTGACTTCTGGTCACGCTCTTCTGACTTCTGGTCACGCTATTCTGACTTCTGGTCACGCTATTCTGACTTCTGGTCACGCTCTTCTGACTTCTGGTCACGCTCTTCTGACTTCTGGTCACGCTATTCTGACTTCTGGTCATGCTCTTCTGACTTCAGGTCACGCTCTTCTGACTTCAGGTCACGCTCTTCTGACTTCTGGTCATGCTCTTCTGACTTCAGGTCACGCTCTTCTGACTTCTGGTCACGCTCTTCTGACTTCTGGTCACGCTATTCTGACTTCTGGTCATGCTCTTCTGACTTCAGGTCACGCTCTTCTGACTTCTGGTCACGCTCTTCTGACTTCTGGTCACGCTATTCTGACTTCTGGTCATGCTCTTCTGACTTCAGGTCACGCTCTTCTGACTTCTGGTCACGCTATTCTGACTTCTGGTCATGCTCTTCTGACTTCAGGTCACGCTCTTCTGACTTCTGGTCACGCTCTTCTGACTTCTGGTCACGCTATTCTGACTTCTGGTCATGCTCTTCTGACTTCAGGTCACGCTCTTCTGACTTCTGGTCACGCTCTTCTGACTTCTGGTCACGCTCTTCTGACTTCTGGTCACGCTCTTCTGACTTCTGGTCATGCTATTCTGACTTCTGGTCACGCTGTTCTGACTTCTGGTCACGCTCTTCTGACTTCTGGTCACGCTATTCTGACTTCTGGTCACGCTCTTCTGACTTCTGGTCACGCTCTTCTGACTTCTGGTCATGCTCTTCTGACTTCTGGTCACGCTCTTCTGACTTCTGGTCACGCTATTCTGACTTCTGGTCATGCTCTTCTGACTTCTGGTCATGCTATTCTGACTTCTGGTCACGCTCTTCTGACTTCTGGTCATGCTATTCTGACTTCTGGTCACGCTATTCTGACTTCAGGTCAAGGTTATTTTCGTAAACAAAAACTGAAACTAAGACTAAAACTATTGGTCAAAAAAACTAAAACTAAACGAAACTAACAACTCTTACTGAAAAACTAACTGAAATAAAATAATAATTAGCAAAAATAAATATTAGTTTTCGTAATTAATAAGCTCTCTTTACTGTGGCGGAAAATCCGCCCTGTAGCGGTTGAGTGAGTGTGTGTGTGTGTGTGTGGAGCTACTGCACGTGAAGTGAGGTGAGGAGATTAACCGCTGTCCTTTGACGCGACGCGTGCAGTGAACACACATCGCTAGAAACGGCTGCTCACAAAGAATGCTTTCGTGGCAGTGAAAAGGGAAATGACACAAGGTAATGAGACGCACGTTGAACTTCTTTTAACTTAAAGCTACACTGTGTAACTTTTTTAGTCTATTCTAAGCTAAAAACACTTAGTTCTTTCAAAAATATATGTGCTCATTAATGTATATTTACTTCTTTCAAGTAATAAAGTATTCTCGTAAGTTTATAATATGCCATTGAAAATACATAAGGTAATGGGATCTAACGGTGGTCGCCATGTTGCCCCTCCATCTTGAAAGTACATTAGCCAAAGAGGGACATACCCGTAAATTCAAGCTTCGCCTTTGGCGTTTTAACCGGTTTTAACACTTGATGGCACTGTACAAAATTCTCTGCCTCGCGCATATGCGCGTCAACTTGTTCAGACTTGTCTGGTGCATGTGCAGAGAGTTTTCATCTCAGCAGCTCCAGTAACAGAGTTATATGGAGTTTTCCTGGCTTGTTTCCTCAAAAGTCTGTTTTTCCTTGTGTGGTATTTCTGTGCGTTAATAACTCCGTAAGTAATAATAGTTAATGTCATTGTAGATGTGTTTCAGAGTGTGTCATCACGTAATTCAGTTGATGTCACCTCAGAAGTATTTTTGTGTCAACATACAATAGCATAATGCTCACCTATTTTGTTATCAACAATGTTTATTCGTTTATAGAAAATATTTGCTTGTTGTAATGTATGTTGATGGAAATATGCATCAGGTCTGATCGGCATATTAACAATTGTTATACAGAGCGCACTGCAGTGCTAACGTTAAAGCGGCGCACACACTTTTGTAACCGGACACCGCTTGTTAGCAGCAGCAGCTGCAGCTCCGCTCCTTTTAATGCAGCTGCATTTAGCGCCTATATATGGTACAATAAGCTCTGGTTTACGGTTACATTATACAAATGTAACTTATAAGTATACCGGTAGTTATACAGTTCTTAACTGTGTATGTATATTTACCATCCTTATTTGTTCTCTCACAGAAACCACATTTATGTACATATCCACGCAAACCTGTTTATGCCTTGCAATTGGATGACTGAATAAACATTACTAGCATCAAAGTTCACTCTGGATTAGCTGCAGTTCTTTCTAGCCGAATAATTAGGCCAGTTGAGTTCCAACCATCCCACTGCGCACAGAATATCCCACAGGGACCGTGTCGAATGTGGACGAGGTCGAGCTGGAATTCATGTTAATCTTGGACTAAATCGGCCACTGTAGGAGTTAAAACGAAATTGGAATTGAGAGGAACAGAAACTAAAATTCACTGGATGGTCATATACCTTTTCACCACTAGATGGGGGAAAATATCACACAGTGTAGCTTTAAGCTCACTGCTTTTAGAACGGCGTTTCTTACGCGACCAGAGACGCTGGTGCAACAGCAACTATAGCAAGTGCTGCTGTGTCTTTGAGATTTCATGTTCACATAATATTGACAGGCTCAAAGGTGTTATCATTGTTTTTACAAATCATTTACTAATAATAATCTTATTATACATTTCCCCACAAAGTAGGGAATACCAGGACACACACACACACACACACACACACACACACACACACACACACACACACACACACACACACTTCATTATTTAATCACAGTCTTCACATTCACAACAGTTTGTGTTGGCTGTAGTCAGATGACTTTAGTTGTGGTCACCTGCTAGCCTATATTGTACTACTGAAGAAATTAAAATAAGCTTATAATTGTTTAACAATATTTCATCTTTAATATGAATGAGTTTGTCTGGAATTTATCATTTTTACTTTTATATTTTTTACGGTGTATTTATTTGGTTCTTTGTTCAATCTCAGACCATTGTTTGTCGCCCAACTTTATGCATGTTTTGTAAGATTCCCCTCTTTTGTTGGACTGTCCTGGGTTAAAACAAGAATGCTCTTTTATCAAGTTATTTCACTTAAGGACTTATTTAGTAAGGTTATGCATGAAAAGGTTTTGGATTTTTAAATAATAAATTAATTTTAAAAATCTTGTATAATATGACTTGTTGTGTTTGTTTGCTTGGTGTTATTGTATTTATATGATATTTTCATTTTTGTAATAGATTTTTTGCCATGAATATATCCTTAGATAATGACATGGCATTAAATAAAACATCTGTATTCCATTATTTTATTGTTATTAAGATGTCTGCAGAAGAGTTAACTCTAATCTGTGCAAACATTAAACTTTGCTGGAATAAAAAATCTTGATTTGGTCTTTACACTTCCTTGTGGTAACTAGCTAAACTATAATTACTAAAACTAAAACTGAAACGAAATATATAAAAACTAAATAGAAATGTGTTTACAAAATAAAAACTAAACTAAAACTAGCAAAACAATTTATAAAACTAACTAAAACTAAACTGAAATTTGTAGCAAAATTCAAAACGATAATAAAATAAAAACTAATTTAAAAATGCAAAACTATAATAACCTTGGATTACGCAATTTGTGTCGCAACACAAGAATGACAAGATGAGCAATTTAGGTTAAAAAGTTTATACATTTTTACAATTTGTGTTGTAAATGTGGCCGATGGTTCCTCTAGATCAGACTCTATTCCTCTGGGATCGGTCAGAGCCTCTGAAGCTCTTCCTCTGAAACTGCAGTGATTTGGACCTTCAGCCGTTGGTTCACATTGAAGTCCATTATGTGCAGAAAAATCCTGGAATGTTTTCCTCAAAAAACTTCATTTCCTTTCCACTGAAGAAAGAAAGACATGAACATCTTGGATGAGAGTAAAATATCAGGAAATTTTCGTTTTGAAGTGAACTAATCCTTTAACCTCCTGGGACCCAGAAAAAAAAAAGGTTTTTGAATTTAGTATTTTTTCATGTCATTACATTCTTTAGAGCAACATTTTTGAAAAATGATATTTCATTCATATGTTATGAAATGTCCTCTGTAGTGGACACCAGGACTCGGTTGTTTAAAAAATTTAATGAAATTGCATGTATAGGCAAAAACAATGGAATTTTTATTTTATTTTTTTATTCAAACTTTGTTTAAAGATGATTCTAATGAAATGCATTGCTAAACCATTTTGCTTTATGAAATATGTGGGTAAAATGGCCATACTTGGGTTTTCCCATTCAATACCATGTATCTATACACTGCATCTCATTTGCATATTAATGTGTTCTTGGTGCAACATGTAATGAAAAAATAAGTGTAATAATGGGAGTTATAATTGGCAACATTTTCATAATAATATCTAATATTTCATAGGAATATTGATATGTAATTTCTTTCCCTATTCACTTGTTGTGTCTCCAAAATGCCTGATAAACATGATTTAACTCCTGGCGTCTCTACAGTGGACATTTATGAAATCAATGGCCTGTTTTGTAACAAAAAGTCATATTTTGATTAGAAACCCCATAACATTTTCTTGAGATGTTGATTTATAACAAACAATTTGAAAATTAATCCGATTCAAATTATAATTAAAAAATATTATCATATTTCCATAAGAGTGCTAAACATTAATGTCAGCCGTTTTTAAAGACCAAGAAGAAGTTGTTGTCCTGATGAAACCTCCAAACATGTGGTATCTGTGCAAAGCCCCGAATGTGCTCTTTACAGGACATTAAAACTGTGACATGTATGATGTCAGAGAAATTCACTAAAATATAATGTCCACTACAGTGGACAAAAGTCTATTCCTAGGTCCCAGGAGGTTAATGAACAAGTCATCAGTAATTCATTCAAATGACTTGTTCCACATTTCCACACAGCCCCCTTAATATTTGCCATTAGCTCTGTAACATGTACACTAATTCGTGATCGCATCCGTCCCCTTTAAAGCTCATTAGCCCCCGGTTTCACAGACAATGCTTAAGCTAATCCTAGACTAAAATGCATGTTTGAGCTATTTTAACTGAAAGAATCTTGCACTGAGAAATCTTAAAATATGTCAGTGGCATTGTTTTGTCTCAAGATGCACACCAGTAATGTTTTTTTCTTGGGCACGTTTATAAAAGTTACTTAAATGTCCTAATTGAACTAAGGCCTAATCCTGGCTTAGTCTAAGCCCTGTCTGTGAAACCGGGCCATGAAGTTTTAAAAGCTTTGGCTTATCTGTGTATTTTGGTCTGCGTTATTCAGCGTGCAGCAGAAGACAACCTATGTGCATTCATTCATACTTCAGTGCAATAACATTGCTCAAATTTGTTATAATATTCATTTTATAATAAATCCAAAAGCGAAACCGGAAAATGGCAAATGAGCTAGTGATCCTCTGCTGCCATCTACTGAATATAATGGTCATTTCAATTTCATGAACATGATAAATGTGTTAAAAGAATAATAGTGTTTTATGTGTTGAAAAAATATGTAAACAAACTTTTACCTATATATTGCCAGTCTAAGCAAAGATAGTAATACAAGGTATGTCTATATTCTTCATGAATGAATATTAGATGATTATTTGAAGAAAAAAAAGAAAGAAATGTATTCAATATTCAGGGATTGACTTGATCGGCAGTGTAGTATTGCTCATGCCTATCCTAGTATACAAACCTAGTGAAAAAGTTAAATATACCTAGTAGTATATATAAATCATACCCTCAATAGGGTTTTTATTCAGACTCAAAACATCTGTTTAGCTTTGCATTTACTGAATTTACTGATTGCACTTTATTTTTTATGTACTCTTTTGAATTATTTTTCTTGTTTTTATTTTATTTTTAACTGTTTTAATGCATTTTATGTCAATCTTGTATGCACCCTCTTTTTATTATTCTTTCCTTTTCATGTAAAGCACTTTGAATGACCAATGTGTGTGAAATGTGCTATATTAAAACTTGCCTAATACTGAAATCCTGCTCTGGTAAAGTACAGATACTTGAAAAATGTTTGTTCATTCATTTTAACTGAATATTTATAAACTTTGCACACCTCTGTCTGTCATGAGACTTAATAAATAATATTTTGGACCTGAACTTTTTTTAAATGATAAAATTAAGTGGCAAATGTTTCCGGTTGAAATATTCACTGCTTGAATATATACATGTTAAAATACAGCCACTAAAAATGAAGCACTGGTGCAGTTCAACATGTGTTGTGTAAAAAATAGCATATAAAACATCAGGGCTGGGTCTAAAAGTTGACCTGTTGCCTTGCCAGAAGTCCTCATTCACTGTAATTGCATGGGAAAGAATGGCTATTCTCCAGAATAATGACATTATCTGTTCCTTTAAATGACTGCTTTCATAGAGCCGTCGATATGCTGTTGAAGATTTGATGTACTGAGTAAATGAGAAGGATGTATAACACCTCGGCTCTTATGTTTTTGTGTTGTAAACACTGTAAACACATTCATTTCCCCAGGAATTTATGAGAGTTCTGTGTGCACAGAAACATCATGACTATAAAACGGCATGATGCACTATATCTGTAGTATCTGATTATTTATTACTTTCCCTATCATAGCCTACTGTAATTAATATACAGCAAAAACAGTCGCCTCTATACGCATGCTAATTACATTTAAATGATAACATGATGATAATGTCAAAAGACCTGCACAGGTACATAATTAAAAAGAAAGCCTGTAAAACTCTGGGATAACCGCACCAGTATGAACCCTGATGTTTAAACACACATTTGCTGAATTATTGGGCTGATCGTTCATGTCAGAGGATTGAGTCGTTTCTGTTCAAAGCTAGGGGCCGAGGGCTTTTAAAGAGCATTTGATCAATTCATGAAATGTCACAAGGATTCTCAGAGGTCCAATGAGTTATAATCATCGTCATCTTAAAGATCAAGTGTATTGTTTGTTCATCACCTGACATTTTGAGGGACTAGTTCACCCGAAAGCCATGGCCTTCTTCTATGAGCACAAAAGCTGTTGTTGTTTTAAAATAAGATAAAAAAACATTTGACTATAGAAAGCATTTGACATAGCCAAAGAGCCAAAGTTAATGTCATCAATACTCAGGTCTGTTTTCCTGAGAGAAAGATTGTATTTTATATCCATATTATCTGCTTAAAGTTGTTTTTTCCCCCAGGAGTACACTAGCATTAGATTAGCTTCAAAGCTAACAAACATGGCCTGAAAAAGCCACTGGATATTTCATATACAAACATATCTATATTTAGTATTCATATGACATCCATCAATAATAAACAAGATTTTTTTTTATTACTATTATTTATGAGATTTATTAATTATGAGATTATTTTAAGTATTTTTGAATATACAAGTAAGAAATGTTGGAAAGATGAAACTAAAGCACCAGTAGGTGGCGCTGTGACCGTCTGAATGAGCGAGTCATTGAGTCGATTCGTTCAAATGGCTGATTCATTCAAGAGCTGTCATTTACGAATAGTTCATTGAATCTTTGATTCAACCGATTCATTAAAACGCTGAATCATTCAGTAACGCACACGCTGTTGATGTGAGACGCGTTACGGTTCTGCTGCGATAT
Organism: Gobio gobio; assembly: GCF_949357685.1. NCBI lineage: Eukaryota > Metazoa > Chordata > Actinopteri > Cypriniformes > Gobionidae > Gobio > Gobio gobio. The sequence continues at coordinate 36,938,221 of NC_137121.1, read as the reverse complement.
TTGTTTGGAACTATTTTCGCTGCTGAAATAGAACAAAAACAGTCCATATTCCATCTAAATTGTAAGTGACTTAATGTTAATGAATTGTTTATGGAACTGGCGTATGAAATCAGTGTCATTTTCAGTCGTGATGGTATTCAGGAAAACGACACTCTTGTTAGTGTGATGTTGTTTATAACTATCATATGTTATAAATATAAAAACTGCACAATTTTAACCGTGAATGTTAACTGAGTTTCTCTGTGTGAGCGGCGCTCATTGGTTTTCTCCTCGAGAGGCTGCGCGAGCCTCAACTTTGTTAACGTCAGTTCGTTTTATATTATTATCCACTATCGATCTCCACTGACTCTAACTGATGCAGAATCATTCATGTCCGTCGGGCAAGTAAAATTATTTTTCATTTGCCCCTTCAAAAAAATCCCCTTGTCCCGGACAAGCGTTAATGTCGAGCCCTGTATTTGCTGCGCGTGAACCTGTCCGCCTGATTGATGGCGTCACTGATTGCGCGTCACCGCGTCAACGGCGCGAACATTTACAACAAGTGGACGCGAGGTAAGTCGCTTTCGTGCTTTATGCATAAAATGGCCGTGTGTTTTACACACAGCGCGGTTATTAACACGACATTTCACGCTTTTAACCCACATTCAGCCGTTATAAAGCCGAACAACAGACAAAAACAACGTGTTTAGTGGCCTGCAGCAATGTGACAACAACTGTATGCAAAAAATCAGTATACATCCGATATCATAGGCAATAAAATGTAAATTAAGACTTGTTTTATGATGTTATGTGTCTTTCAGACGTACTGCGTTGTGTGATTGGTCGATCTCGCGGTTCGGTTACACTCTTAAAGGGTTAGCTCACCCCAAAGTGATCATTAATTACTCACCCTCATTTCGTTAAAATAGTCCATCCGACTCCAGTGGCTCAACCTTCATGTTATGAAGCGACGAAAATACTTTTTGTGCGCATAAAACAAACAGAATAACAACTTATTCAACACATTCGTCTCTGATGAAGTGATCTCCACGACGCATGCGCGGCGTTCTGCTGTAGAACCGGAAGCGCTGCACTGTGTTCACTACGTGATCCGCATCGGAGACTGACACAGACGAGAAGAAATTGTTATGGTTAGTAATTAATGACAGAAACGTCATTTTGGGGTGAACTAACCCTGTAAGGACCGCTCACACTAATAACGGGTGTGTGATAGGGCCCAAAATCTGTGATACGGACTACTGGCACATCCAGGAACTTAACTGTCAATTTCGTCACCGCACCATTTTAGGGGAAAATAAACTAGACTTCCCATAGACTTCAATACAAAATGGCGGCACAAAGCGTCCGTACACAGCCGGCAGGCGTGAATTTAAGAACACATCAAGTGATTATATGTCCAGCCGGCCTGCCATAGAGCGTGAAAGACATCCACACACTTCATCTGGGCAATTTAAAAACATGTCCCTCATTCTCCCAGTGCCAAATTGGTGTAACAACCCCACCCAGTGGCCATAGGTGTCTTACCCGGACATTTACTCGCACCTCATCAGGTCGCCAGAGAAGGATTTAAGTACGGGTGATGCTATCGGTCAGGCTGGACAGAAAAGTGCACTCTGTACTCTAAATATAAAGACAATATATTGGGCCAGTTGTTCAAAGGTAAGCTGATCAGATTTTGGTTATCGGATTGGATCAAATGGGTTGTTCAAAAGGGAAAGAAGTCATCTGAAATCAGATTAGATCACGGAATCCAATCCTGGTTTTAATCTGGATCAAACCTTCAGTTTGTGTTGTTCAAAACTTGTCAGTAGGATTTGGATAACTTTGATCCAAAAAAACTGAATTTTCCTGATCCCAACGGGATTTCAAGGTGGATTCCAGGAAGAAAATGTAGTCAGGGTTTTTCCTGGGTCAAAAATGGTCTTCGGTGGTGGCTGACAGACATGGTCATCCATACACACACACACACACACACACACACACACACACACACACACACACACACACACACACACACACACACACACACACACACACAGTAAAAAAGTACCCTACCCACGTGATCTGCAAGCGCAATACTGACAATACATTTTAGATAAATTCAAAGAAAATTTGTAATTTTTGCTTATCTTATTTTGATACCTTATTTTTTACACAATTTACAGATAATAGTTTTGGTATATAATCATATCAATATTAAAAAGTAGTATTAAAAAATGATCAAATAGCCTAATTTTCTGCCATATACAATTTCATAAAATGATCAGCTAGCTAATAACAACTTTGTTCTGGGTTCACCTCACTCCAGTCTAAACTAAATGATTTTAGGCTATTTATTTTACTACACATTGTGAACATAAATAAGCTGAAAGACTGTGGATAATTAAAACTAACTCTTACCCCTACTCTTGCTAAATTGTGTAAGCACACTTGTGTTCTCATTTCAGGTGTTGTTCTGAGTAAATGATTAAACTGATTTGTTAGTTCAGTGTTGGACAGATCAGTTCTAACCAGTCGTTAAAATGATTCGGTTCAAAGGAGTCATTAGGTGGCGAATCGGACATTAGCAGACGCGTTGTGTGCGAATCCCGTCTGTTAGAACATCGCGAAAGATTTGTCAACACACAGAATACACTTCATAACTGGATAGGATTTGTTTCCCGTTTATTGAATGTATGGTTTATGTCAGCTGGTCAGAGAAGAGTCAACATTTTTTATAGCGCAATTCACACCCACCCAGCGGTAATGAAAGGAAAACATTGTCTGATAGCGCCACGTGCAACATGGATTCGGTCTTCCGACCTTTTGATTTTGATTAACGTTATATGTGAAATATTAGAAAGCGAATGCTTATTTTGAAGACAGAGAGCGTGCGAGCGGGGGAGGAGCTAACTGGTCGTTCTATCTCAGTTAATGCAAGCCAGCAGTCATCTATTCTACATCACTCATAAATCACAATAACTCATCAAATAAGGCTTTGGCGGGACAAAAATTTGTTTTGGTGGCCGCCAAAAAATTTTCAATGTAGGAAAAACCCTGGTAGTGTAACTTTAAAACTGGTCAAAAAATACAACATTTGTATCATATAATACACAAACACATACTATTTTATTTTGCTCTTGATTAGTTACACTGCAAAAAATGCTTTTCTTACTTACTGTTTTTGTCTTGTTTTCAGTCCAAATATCTAAAAAATCTTACATTAAGAAGCATTTACTAGACAAGCAAAAGTTGTTGTCTTGTTTTGGGGGAAAATAACTCAAAACTAAGGGAGTTTTTGCTTAAAATAAGCACAATAATCTGCCAGTGGGGTAAGCAAAATAATCCTGTTTTCTGTTTGAATTAAGATTATTTTGCTTGCCCCATTGGCAGATTATTTTGTTTTTGAGTTATTTTCCCCCAAAATAAGACAACTTTTGCTTGTCTAGTAAATGCTTCTTAAAGGGTTAGTTCACCCAAAAATGATATTTCTGTCATTAATTACTTCCCCTCATGTGGTTGGACACCCGTAAGACCTCATTCATCTTCAGACACTAATGAAGATATTTTAGTGTAAAGCTGATGCTGAGAAAGGCTTCAGATAGGCCTCCATTGGCATTCAGTACATTTACACTCACAAGACCCATAAAAGGCACTAAAAACGTCGTTACAAAGTCCATCTCACCACAGTGACTCTACAATAATTTTACGAAGCGACAACAATAGTTTTTGTGTGCAAAAATAATCAAAATATTTATTAATTTAGTGTAATATTAGTAACCGAGGCTTTGAACTATCAATGGCCGACTGAAATCAAACGTTTCTTGTTGTTTTATGTAATGCAGTGTTAATTAGAAAGGATTAACTCAGAATCAGAAGTTGACCGCAAACAGGCAGTGAGTGTGTGAAGTTTCTGCATCCTAGGGCTGGGACGGTATGGATTTTTTCTTACCGTGGTTGAAAAGCAAGAAATTCCCGCGGTCCAGCGGTAAACCGCTTTAAACGGCTCCCGCTCGACTTTCGCGCACAGCCGCACACGCACACACAAGCGCAGGCAATTGAACATAATAAGGAACATGTTTATTTTACATTTATTTTTTCACGTTTAGAACAGGAACAATTAGAACAGAAATGGAATGATATCTGGAAAAAAAAGTGCTGGCAAAAGGAAATATAGACTATAGGCTATGGTTTACATCCCAGCCTTCATATTGTTTGCTGAGAGCAGATCAGATCACGACTGAGAGATCTGAAGATGGAACAGCATAAACAAAGACAAACAAACAAACACATTTTTATTTATCGGTATTGATCAGTAATATATATGTATTTGTTTATTTATTTCCCATATTTTTACTTTCAGATTACAGTCGTCGTCATCAAACAATCACTTACACTATAGACTTTCGCGCACACCCGCCTATATAATAGAATATATTATTTATATTTATAGTATTTATATTTTTATATTACATATTTTTAAATATTCAGGCTATTAATTTACATTTACATCTCGTGTGCGCTTTTGTCTCAGTGGTTAATGAAGAATAAAAAATCGATATGCCGATTTATCGCGATACTTCCGGCCGCGAGACGTTATCGATACTCTGGCTCCAAGTATCGATATTTTTAAAAACGGAATATTTAAATTAATGTCTACACTTTGGCTTACCGGAATGGCAGTACCCCCAGACTTCCTGTGGTGGCGGCGTGGCGCTTCCCAGATTGCAGATGATCAGATGAACGGAACAGTGAAGAAGAAATACGAGCGCAATGGCTGGCCGACAAAAAAAAAATCACAAATGCACCCGTGTCTTTTAAATCAAAAGTTTGGGTCCATTTTGGATTTTGTAGTGACGATACAAAAAAAGCTCACTAAAGACTATGTAATCGGCAAGAACTGTCTCGGAAAAATAAAATACAATGGCAACACAACCAACATGCATTCCCACCTCGTGCGCCATCAGTGAATCAGCCTACGCTGGATGACATTTGTAGGGCAAAGCTACCTTTTTTGATAGAACTGCTTGTGCTTGGTTTGTTACCACAGTTATCTGTGTGCTTCCTCAGCGATGAAGATCCACATTCGCGGCTATCTTTTCTGCAACTCCTCTGGATCCATCTTGACGACTGCAGTGCAGGCAGATCGCTCGCGCGGTTGTGATTCTCCTGGGAGAGCGCGCGCCGCGCGGCCACAAATAAACTGATATGGATTTGAAATTATTTTATCAACTTGAAATACAGGCATATTTTTGTAGATCTGTTCCTAAAAATATGTATATATGTTTTAGGAACACATCTACATATACATGCGCATATATATATATATATATATATATATATATAAATATAAAAATATAAATACGTTTGCACGTGACTGTTTAAAACCTTTGTTTAGACCCGTGTTTCTCCCTTGTCCTACCCGACCCGCACCCGTATCCGACACACTAGGATGTTTTTCACCCGTGCAGGACTCTGACAGTGTACATGTTTAAAGCTACACTGTGTGATATTTTCCCCCATCTAGTGGTGAAAAGGTATCTGACCATCCAGTGAATTTTAGTTTCTGTTCCTCTCAATTCCGATTTCGTTTCAACTCCTACGGTGGCCGATTTAGTCCAAGATTAACATGGCTTCCAGTTCGACCTCGTCCACATTCGACACGGAGCCTGTGGGATATTCTGTGCGCAGTGGGATGGTTGGAACTCAACTGGCCTAATTATTCGGCTAGAAAGAACTGCAGCTAATCCAGAGTGAACTTTGATGATAGTAATGTTTATTCAGTCATCCAATTGCAAGGCATAAACAGGTTTGCGTGGATATGTACATAAATGTGGTTTCTGTGAGAGAACAAATAAGGATGGTAAATATACATACTAGGGCTGGGCGATATGTGAATTTTTTGGGGGGGATAATCGCCTTCAAAAATATCGCGATATCTGATAATATCGTCTACTCCGCACTGACCTCGCCCACGCGCGCCATTGCTCATGTCAGTGTCAAAATTTTCCAGGCATATAATGGAGGACAACGGCTTAAAGGGGCTATATGCAACTTTTTCCCCAAAATAAACGTAACAATAGCCTTTTTATTTGACCATTTATGACTCAAACATCTCCTGATGAGCATACTGACACCTTGTCCGCTCACAGTGGGTGCACCTATAAGCCTGTATCCTATTTTTCCTATTTTCTGGCGGGTCGTCTTTTCCCGCGCTGTCTGCGGATGTGACGTCACCACCGCTGCGAGAGCGAGCAGAAAACAAGAGCAGTTCTGTTTTTTGGCCACAGGTGTCAGTCGCGAGTTTAAATTTCAGAAAAACGCATATAGCCCCTTTAATATCAAAGAAAAGATGCACACCGGTAATTTGGCAGTATTATGGATTTAAAACCAAATGCAAATGGAGAACCAGCGGATCCAACAGAGGCTATCTGCAGGCTGTGCAAAAAAAAAGTATCAAAAAAAAAAGATGCGCAGCCCACTAATCTCCGCTGCCATATCCACATAGGCTACACCATCCAGTGTAGCGGCCTCATTTGAGCCCCGCTCTGCAGCCGCTTCTCAAAGCGGGAAAAGTTCTAGTTTAACTCAGATTGCTTCTGCGTTCGCTTGTGGAAAGAAGTACGATAAATCCAGTTTAAAATGGAGACAGTGCACTCTAGCTGTGACCCGTTTTCTGGTTAAAGATATGATGCCTCTTAGTCTTGTGGACCAGGCAGAATTCCGGTCCATGCTTCAAACTTTTGACCGGCAGTATGAAGTACCCAGTCGGAATTATTTCTCAAGAACAGCTATTCCAGAGCTGTATAATACAGAGAAAACTGAGGTTATGACTAACATCAGTAGCGCGGATTACGTCGCTCTTACGACGGATATGTGGTCGAGCAGCAATACGATGACACCTTACATGTCAATTACTGCTCATTACATAGACAAAAACTGGGTACTACAATCAAACTGCCTCGGAACGATTTATGTGCCTGAGAGCCACACAGCAGATTATTTGGCAGATAGCTCTTGGAGAGTGTAGGGCGTTTTCACACCTGAAAGTCCGCACCAAGGTCCGAACCGAAGTTCATGTTTTGATAAATTTTATACATTCGGTTAGTTTTGGTTTGGTTTCACATTGCAATTATTCGAGCGAAGAACTTAACATGACACACTTGCGTCCACTCGTCTTCATCTATGTGGGACATTGATTGGTTTGTAAACGGATGCGTCTTTGACAAGAGTGAATGAACGGACGCATATCGTTGCCACTATTGAACACTGCGCATTGCTGGACTATTTTCGTTACGTTTAAAAGTGGACATTTCAAGCTTTATATAAACATATTTCTCATGTTTGTGAGACAAGTAGCTGCTGAGTTTGGGTTTATTTGAGACGCGCTCAAGTTCATGCGCAAAGCATGTGATCGCTCCCGCAATTAGGCTATTGTCTGCTATAGACTATTTGCTTCTTATTTATTAAATCCAGGCAATTATCTGATTAAACGTTGATTAAAATTAAGATACAATTTATACAAAACGAAATTCACATTAAAGAAGGGCTTTCTAAGCAAAATCATGCAAAATTTTGTGTCTAGAAACCTGCATTAGATTGTTGCGTTAATGTTTTATAAATGCATAGGTTCAATTAAATAACGTGGTGTTTAGATTCTATTTTATTTCTGAGAACTAGCCTAATGTATTTTTAAAAAATGAAAACATATTTGTTTTAATTTTGAATGATAATTTAGATTTTTGATGATTTTAATGATTTTTTTAAAAATGCATGGCAACTGCTAAGACAATTAAATAACGTTGTGTTTGGATTATATTTTATTATTAAGGTGTCTAATTAAAAAAAAAATCAATTGTTTTAATTTTGAATGATGATTTAGTTTTTTGAAGATTTTACTGATGATTTTAAAAAATGCATTTATGATTTTCATACGCAACTGATGCTGGGTAAACCACATTTACGGTGTTTTACAGATCACCTGCATAAAGTTATTTTGAGGTGATGTTTGTTTACCCATATTTTGATTTTTTTTTAAAACGTTTTGAATATGTTACTGATAAAAGCAATTTGTCTAAATGATTGAATATCGTTCGCATTGTGTCCTGAATATTTATTTTTTTTTCAAAGGTTTCGCTCTCTCGTTTTATTTTTAGCGTTAGTATTTTAAATGTTCCAGGTTAAATGTTCCAGGTTTACATGTTTGATTAATATTTGTATTATTAATAGGCTATTCTATTTATAATTTAATAGCCAATAATATTTTTAGAGCTGTTTAAAACATTTAGTCAAGCCAACCTATGTCTCGTTAATTTGTAACGTGCTTCTCTTTGCGCACAACCACAACCAACATCTTATCCATATACTTCAATGTTTTGCTTTAACACATATAGGCTACTGTAGCTATGCATCAAAACACTAAAAAGGTAAGTGTATGGTAACTACTAAGCTATTTATAATGTATTTGGCAACGCAATGTCCTGTGAGTTTATCAGTCGTCATTTTTATGATACTGTGAATTATCGTCTGATAACACTGACTGTTATCGACATCGAGATATTTGCGAGACATCGTCGATATGCCATAATATCGTCATATCGCCCAGCCCTAATACATACACAGTTAAGAACTGTATAACTATACTTATAAGTTACATTTGTATAATGTAACCGTAAACCAGAGCTTATTGTACCATATATAGGCGCTAAATGCAGCTGCATTAAAAGGAGCGGAGCTGCCGCTGCTAACAAGCGGTGTCGGATTACAAAAGTGTGTGCGGCGCTTTAACGTTAGCACTGCAGTGCGCTCTGTGTAACAATTGTTAATATGCCGATCAGACCTGATACATATTTCCATCAACATACATTACAAGCAGATATTTTCTATAAACGAATAAACATTGTTGATAACAAAATAACTGAATGATTATTCAAATAGGTGAGCATTACGCTATTGTATGTTGACACAAAAATACTTCTGAGGTGACATCAACTGAATTACGCGATGACACACTCTGAAACACATCTACAATGACAATAACTATTATTACTTATGGAGTTATTAACGCACAGAAATACCACACAAGGAAAAACAGACTTTTGAGGAATAAACAAGCCAGGAATATATATTATATAAGGTTTTATACTGGGTGTGTTTTTGTACATTTTTAGTGAATTTTTAGTTATTTTATGAAATGTTGCTGCTATGAATAAGTTAGTGATGTGACCTTTCTTTATTATAAATAATTTAGTCACAGAAACTGTTCTCTCATGGCTGTTTGATAGCTTTATATGCACTTACTGTACTTTAATGCTATTTCAAAAAAGATGAAGTTTTAATAAATTAAATACATGATCATGTGACTTTTTTGATGCTTTTTTTTCCATTTACAAAATTATATCGTGATATATCGTAGGTGATTTTCTTCCAATATATCGTCTGTCACAGAATCGCTGGTATCGTGATATATCGTTATTAGGGATGCACCGATATGAACATTTTGGCCGATACCGATAACCGATAATTCTTAATATTTGAAAGCCGATAACCGATATATTGGCCGATAAATCTAAATACAAATTTTTATAAACTCTGAGAGCCTGATTACAAAAACAAAAGGCTCACCATTGAAAGCCATGTCCCAAACACTTCAACATAAATCAAACCTATACACTACAGTAGCCTATTTGAACCAGTGTGAGATTCCTTACCTTTTCAAATTAATTTTACACTCCTATGGCCACATTTTTTCACTTTACAATAAGGTTTAATTTTTGTTATTATTAGTTAACCAACAATGAATGAACAATACTTCAACAGGATTTATTAATTTTAGTTCATGTTAATCTCAACATATTCAGACCCAAAGTTGTGTCTTTTAACATTAGGTATGAACTGTGAATGGACTGTTACAAAACACAAACATTTTATTACTAAAAGAAACAAAGGTTATTGCTCTCTGTTTGTTCATGATAGTTAATGCATTAATAAAATGAGACCTTATTTGTAAAATGTTACCAAAAATTATATTGTCTAAAAAATAAAAATAATATACCTAAATAATGCAAACAAGTAATTGAACAGCATTACTTACGCTGCATAATAAAGAATCAGAATGCAAGTGCATGAAATAACCTCCGCACAGACGATAAAGAAATGGTTTTAATCAAACCATATTGTTGATGGAAATGATACGAGAACAATAAAAGTGCTAATTATAAAAAATAATGCTTCTGTGTTTTTGAAAAAAAAAATGTTTAATATTACAGTAATAGTAAACATCTGTAATATTAGTCTAGTCTATTAGGAATAATGTTGCTGTTTGAGAGCGCGCTGAAGCTGGAGAGAATGAACGAACAACCATAAACTGAAGCGCTTAGAAGTTTAATTAACAACTTAACGCATCATATATGAGAACAATCAGATATTTATACAAAATAAATATAATATTACAACTTATATTAGCACATAATCACGCATAGGTGAAGGGTTATAACTCCTGTGGATGCTCTTCCCCTGTTTGAGAGCGTGCTGAAGCTGAAGATGATCACCGGTACAGTGAAGCACTGCGGGTTATTGACTTAACCAAACACATCCTATATGACTTTAATCAGATGTTTATACTACAAAAACGTAATATTACGACTTACATATGCTTAAAATGACGCGAATGCACAAGCGAACTTGACTGTGCTGGTCAGAATGCGTTGTTGACGCTTCCCACAACAGCGCGCTGAAAAACAACTAAACCCAGAGAATTCACTACGTTTTATAACAGAAATATTCTCATTGCAGTGTTATGTATAAGACAGTCCCAGTAGTTATTAATGCTGTGCATTTCTGTTTGAAATGCGCGCGCCGGTACAATGAAGTGCTTTACTGCATCGTTAATTAACTCAACCAAACGCATCCTATATGGGATTATATACACAAAATAATAAATATAATATTACAACTTACAATGGCACAAAAGGCTGTGAATGCACAAGCGAACTTGACTGTGCTCGTCATGAAGGTGTAACTCCGTGGGCGCGCTCTTCCCTCAACAAACGCGCTGAAACACGCTCTTTTACAGCCTATTCTATTCTCATTATCATTTTATATAGATTATAGAAGACTTGCGCTGCACATGTTGCACATAACTGTATTTTCCTTTTCGAAGTGATTCCAAACATATTTAGAGCAATTCAAACCCATCATGGTGGACAGCGCGTCCGTCTCAGCTGAAGGAAATAATACATTATCTATCGGCTTGACTATATCGGTCAAATTTTCTTATTGGACCGATAACGATAACATCAAAAATAAACATTTATCGGCTGATAACGATATGTTGCCGATATATCGTGCATCCCTACATATTATATTAGGCCTAATTTTACATATTTATATTCATTTATATATATGCTATATTTCTCTCGTGTGCGCTTTTGTCTCAGTGGTGCTATTTAACGAAGGCTATTTAATTTAACAAAGTGTCGCTGCTCACACTACCGTGATTGTATATTACTTATTATTTATATTTATATTACATATTTTTACATAGTCATATTAATTTATAAATCTCGTGTGCGCTGTTGTCTCAGTGGTTCAAATATTTAACAAAGGCTATTTAATTTAACAAAGTGTCGCACACTACTGTGATTGTAAGCCTGCCAGACGGATATCTTTTTCGATAGCCTTTTAATGAAATTGGAATTTCAGAATCGCATAGCCAACTTGTACTTAATTGCCTACAATAGATTATTTATTGATTATATTGAATGAAATTTCGCAGGCCCAGCTTATTTGTAGTCAATCTTTCCCAAACAGAGTTGGAAGAGAGTTAAAACTTACCAGTACTAAGGAGTGCTGAGGCAGGTCCAGCTCAGTTTGTTCTTTCTGAAGCCTTTGTTGTTTTTTTTGCCAGCTATGCCAATGGGAGAAATCGGTCAGCGTTCAACACAAACCCATGGCCCGGGCGGTGCGTTCTTCTTCTGCTTTCATGACTTCTATCTACCGACCCGCTATTGTCGGCTGCGCAACCATGTGAGAGAATTTTATTAAGCATGTGCAATTTAAAACTGAGGTCCTGCTTATGCGCTTGTATTTTATGCTTTAGTAAAATTAAATTCAAATTATAGGCTAAAAGACATTACACAGGTACAAATGGAATGTTATAATGGAACATTGCGCTCCCCAACTCGCGAAAGGTCGGATTTGCTCCATCTTTTGATTAGGTTTTGTTTAGAAGACCTTGAATCCATATAAGACACACATGTCATTAGACACAATCCATGTCATTAGAATCAATGAATCCATGGAATTAGACACAACGTGCACACATGGGCAGGCCAAGGTTTTTTTTGTTTTTGTTTTTTTTATGCGGTGATGGCGGTGACCATCTCAGACCCGCGGTAGGCGTCACGTGACCGCGGTATTGCGGTAATGCGGTAACCGTCCCAGCCCTACTGCATCCCATGAAAAGAGTTCCTTCAAAACAATCCACAGAAACTATTCAACCCATATCGATGGGTGAATGTCATATCATTTCATAAATAATGAATAGTTTAGGCGAAAGTGCAGGATTTCCTGTGTGTGTGTGTGTGTGTGTGTGTGTGTGTGTGTGTGTGTGTGTGTGTGTGTGTGTGTGTGTGTGTGTGTGTGTGTGTGTGTGTGTGTGTGTGTGTGTGTGTGTGTGTGAAAACTGGGCTGAACCTGCCATTGACACCAGCGTTACATTTGCTCTCATGTCCTATGAAGTATTTACAATTCATGTTGTCTTGTTCTTTTCCACTCTTTTGCAGATTTTGCAGTGGAAGTCGGAGAAATGTTAGAAATACAGATAATCAAGGTACAGCACTACATGATTACCACCATTGAGACGCTCTTATAGTTATTCATGTTCTCAATTAATGTTGTGTTGTGTCATCTTTTCATTTAACTTCATGTACTAAAATAAATCAGTTGTTTTTATTTTATATTTCGGTTAAAGTTTATTTTTAATTATTTTAGTTAACAATAACCCTGATAACTGGTGACACATTTTTTGACTGGCTGACGCCCTCAAAAACACTTTTGACAATACATTTGTTTCTGATGCATTTGCACTGAAGTGGCTGAAGTGTTTTTTCCAATTAAGTCAAGTTATGTTTTACACAATTAATCACATTTATAAAAAAACAGTCAATAGTGCAGTATTATTGATTATTTATAATAATTAAATGTCTTTTAATCACTCTTAATGGGTCTTTATGCAGTTAAATATAGTCTAAATACGGTCCCTTTCAAAGCCGTCATCAAATGTGCGGTCCTTAGCATCACAAAAAAATGGTGTTTAAAAACCTCTGGTCCTGATTGGACCCTTTACTCATTGCAATAAACCAATGAATGGCGAGTAATGTCACACTCGCTAACATTAGGTGTGTTCACATGCACTCATTTTCATCAATCCAGTCATGAATCCAGTCTGACTTCACATGCGAATCACATGCGTTCTGAACAAAACTTCAGTGTTTAGTGACCGTGTGGGATTATTCCAGGACTGCAGCTCCCCTTTCAGGCTTTCATTCGCATCGATTGAGGTGTTTATGAAGGCCTTTCAGTCCGATTGAGCCTTCAGTAATATCGATAATCAGCAGAGGGTGCACATATACGTAGCTCTTGATGAGTTTTCTCAAAGGAAATGACAGCTGTGTGTGTTTGGTGTCAGATTGAGGACCCAGGATGCCTGTGGGCTCGGGTCCTGAAGGGGCCAGGCATTCAGCCGGACAGCCCAGAGGAATACGAGCAGCTGAGGGTGAAAATGAACCTCTTCTACCATGAGGTCGACCTGGACGTCCAACAACTGAAGCCTGCGGAGCTGAAGGAGGGGCTGGTATGATCACTGCACTGCTAAATCAGATTTCATCAGAACTGTGGTGTAGACTCTTCCGGTCGGTGTTTATCGGCCTGGCCAGGGAATAGTATAGCTCACTACTCCGTAGAAACACATTTCTGACACTATTCTTGAATAACATGATATATACATATTAAACTATGACACAAGTCATCCACATGAGACAAAAGTACATTTTCTGTCTTTTCTCAGTCTAGAAGGCACCAACGTCTAAAATAATTTCACATTTCTACTACATAAATGACCCAATTTAAATACACATTCATCTTTCCAGGACCCCTTTAATCTACAAGTTTAAGTTTCCCAGCATTACTCTTATATGGTGAAACAAAGAAACATGTTGTTCCGACGCATTGCATGATTGAAAGGCGAGCCCGCAAGCATTTATATAGGCCACTGTACGGAAAACAGGATAGTTCACCCAAAAATGAAAATTCTGTCATTAATTCCTCACCCTCATGTCTAGGGCTGGGCAAAAAAATAGATTTTTTTAAAATGTGGTCGTTTCAAAATCGATTCTCAAAGGCCATGAATCGATTTTTTTCCCCGTATTTATGTACACAAACATTGAACATAAGATTAATGTAAATCTAATTACTGGTCTTGCTAGTTTGTGATGTTGCAAAGGAGCGAGAGGCGCGCCTGTCATTCATTCACTGCTTTAATGGCGGCTTCCGGTGCGTTGTCGACGTTTGTAATGCTGGGTGAAATGCTCCAAATCTGCGGAAGCATTTGATGAGACGTCACCCAGCCGAGCACACAACCGCTAAACCAGATCACACACATGCGAACGCTTGCATTATGATCATTACTCTTGAGCATTCACTGAAGCACGTGCGTCAGCCATTATAGACACATTCAATAGACCGCGCAGGACCAATCATTCAAACCTAACAGCTTATATTATACACTGATTTCCTCCAATAACAGTTAGTCCACATAGGTCAGCATGTTAAGGTATTGTTGTTCGTTATCACGGAAACTGCTTGTGTCCAGGTATGAATGCGCTTCTCCTGGATGAAAAGTAGCTGCACACATGATGGGCGGCAAGAAAAGCTTGGCATCAGTGTTAATTTTGACAGCAAATTTTGATTTAGTTTTAGTCATAGTCTTTTGACTAAAATGCTATTTAATTTTAGTCACCTGAATTGTTTTTAGTTTTAGTCTAGTTTTAGTCTCCTAAAATCTAATGAGTTTAGTTCAATTGTAAAACATTAAGCATTTAAGCGTCACATAACCGACTGTCACTTGAACTGACATTTTGACATCATTTTGTTTTTGACATTAAAAATACACGAAAGAGCTCAATTCACTTTTTTGTTTGTTTTTTAAAAACATCTATATAGTTTTTATAACTGTGTAGTTCTGCTTTAGTTAGTATATCATGTTAAGCTAAAGCTTCAAATAAGTTTTTTTTTAATTTCAGTTAACATTTATTTAATTTCAAGTAATGAAGATTTTTAGTGAACTATTATAACCCTGATACTTTATTGAATATGTGTCAAATACTGATCTTTCCTCCTGACTATGAATTAAATGGGAATTTATGCAGTTTATTGTGTAACCAAAAACGAATATATAATGCGTGACTTTTAGCTAAATGCTAATCTTCCCTATTTCAAACAGAATTAGAGGGTAACACAAAACACAAATATTTGCTACATGCTAATCTTCCCTATTTAAAACAGAATTAGAGGGTAACACAAATATTAGCTAAATGCTAATCTTCCCTATTTCAAACAGAACAATTCTTAGTTTGTGAGGCTAATCTTTTCTGTTTGATAACAGAGGATAACTTAGTTAACCAAACCCTACAGCCGTCTGTTAACTCTTCCCTGGCAGCCAGAGGATAAACAAATTTGTACTGGTCTTTTAAGGTTCTTTTGGATAGAGCAGCACTCACCACAACCCTTGGTTGAAAGATTCAGTCTGGAAAATCTTTGTTCAGCTGGAAGTTTCGCTCTGGATTTCAGTCTGGAACGTAGGCAGATCTTTATCTTTGAGCTTGAAATTTCAATCTGGATTTTAGGTGAGGAAGCTGGAAACTACATCCGGGTCACAAGGCACCATCTGTTGTGAACTTCAGTTGTTTTTTGAAGAATAGACCAGGAGACGTCGGATCAAGACAGAATTATTCTTTTAATGAGAACCTTCTGTGCTGCAGGTCGTCCGAAAACAGTCTGATTTTAACAGTACAAAATAAGGCAATTTATCTACATGTTAGGGGGAGTGGTTATACAGCAGGGGAGGAGACATTCAAACAAAAGAATGCATATGTTGTGTAGGTAAAGGAAGGACACACCCTACTATGAAATCCCTACCAGTCCCATTGAATCAGCATAACTATTCACATGCTGATACTAGCCAGGCCAAAGAGCCATAAAAGATCAATGTCTGGGCTGGGCTCCCAAAGGTGGGCTTTGACTCATTTAAAACACAATAGAGAATAACAGGTCTGGCAGGAAAGGAGACTCTTGTTAGAGCCTTTGAAGTCAGTAAAACAGGTCTGGGAGATTTGCGTAGCAGACTAATTCATCTGACATCATCATTTTTACCTAAAATCCTAAATGCAATGTACTTTCTAAAATTTGTAATCCCACAATTCCCCCCTTTGGGAGTTCTAATAACTCCCACATAATACAAATTTAAACCTTCATCAGTCCATTCTGTAGCTTATGTTTGTTAACATCTTCTAGTCATGTAACTTGGAAAAAGTTACAGGCACATTTCACTTGCTCTGTGTTGATTGTCTGTAGTGACGAATGACATGCTGCCACAGAAACAACATGCCACTAGGGTCCGTGAAGTTCATTACGGGCAATATTCTTTTGTGGTTGGAACAGTCCTTGTGAGTCTAATGTTGACCTTACAGGTTTCCGAACCATGAAGAATTATCTTCAGTCATCTGATGTAATTTTTGCTGAAAGATCAAGAATGTCTTGTTGGATTTTGTTCAAGAGTCCTTGACCACCATGTTTGCGCATAAGTGAGTCCTTGAATGCAGCCATCTTCTGTGTTGGTGGTAGGAGAGCATTCAGGGTGCACCTGCCATTGACTTGGCTGAGCAGGATGTTATATACAGACGTTCCTCCCATCATGTGCCACCCATGGGATTCCTGCTCCTACTGAAGGCAGGTGTGGCATGCAAACGTTCTTTCCAGCAAACAAGGTGTTTCTTGACATATTCATCAGCTCTGAGAATATGTTGTTTCTGGAGTCTACACTTTGTGCGATGTCGCAAGGCAATCTTGTAGCAAGGCAATCTTGATCATGTTGATGGAAGACTGAAGTTCCCGTAGATCATTTTCTGCGTTGTGTATTTTTTTCTTTTCTTTTCTTCTTCTTGACAGTTGACTCAGTAGTGGGTCTCGTTGTCCTTCAGAGGTTGTGGCTTCATACGCAGGTGAGGATCGGTGCATATGAATCTGGGGACAGCAATCAATAGGTATCTGCGCAAAGAAAAAACAAAAGACAACAGAGCAGTATTTGTTCTAAAAGACAGCAAACATCAGGGTTGTCTCATCTGTTCAATTGGAGTCTGCTATTGTTGTTCCTTCTTTCCCTATTTGTTAATTCCTGTGACACCTAAAGAAACAGTGAGGTAAGGATGGACTAGTGGATGGGAATGCCTACAAGGGAATCTTCGCCGCAGGTTTGGCCCCCGAATGCCTGTTGCATTCAGTTCTTTCCTGGGCTCCTCACTGATTCGTGTCCTACCCTATCCCTGTTGGTGGGGGAACAAGTTCATAGTGTGACACATGACTCCAGGTTTTCCTTTCCTGACACAAAACTGCAGCTGCTGTAATGTTACCTTCAATCACTTGAGCTGAACCCTCAACAAACAACTCCAATTCTGCATTCTCAATGGGAGTTTCTGCTATTTCATTCGTAGTTGCGTTTGTAACCGTAACACAATCATGAGTCATTTCATCCTCTAACAAAACTTCAGTCATTGCTGACATCATACATGAGGATGGGTTTGTGACTGGTGGACTCTGTAGAACAATGTTCGGGGCTGTGACGCTAAATTTCACTGAATCAACAGGCACATCAGATACTGATTGAATGGCTACATCTGTTTCAAAGAAAGCTTCCAAGTGAGCATTAGCGTTATCAGTCTGACTAACTTCATTCACATCAGTTTTCTCTTCAGCTTTGTTGAGGTTCAATTTCTTAGTCAAAGAAGCTACTCTAGCACAGAGTTCTTCGTTCTGTTTCTCTAGCTCTGAGATCTGCTGAGACTGTTGTCTAGCTAGCGCTAAACCAAATTCTCTGTGACAACAAATAATGCCTTTCACATTGTTCTTGCGAATACATGCTCCTAAAACTTTTTTACATTCATCAATCGACCAATTCTTGTCCGGATGGATCTCATATTTCTGAGTTAGTTTTTGTCTAACTTTCTCTGTGACAATTAAATTCATCTGCACTCCTAACTGTGATATGAAATCACTGTCTGTCCACAAAGGAGCTGCGAGGCCACCTTTTTCAGTTGTGGGGGTCAGTCTAGGATTCTTCCTAAACATTTTTGAATTTCTTTGTTATCACACACCCAAACACTCACTTCTCTGATCATTTCTTTGTTAACACAGCTCAACTATTGTTAACTTTCTTTGACAAAAACAGAGGACAACACAAATATTAACTAAATGTTAATCTTCCCTGCTTGAAAAACAGAGGATAACTCATCCCTAAAAAAACACTTTTAGAGGGTAACACAAATATTAGCTAAATGCTAATCTTCCCTATTTCAAACAGAATTAGAGGGTAACACAAAACACAAATATTTGCTACATGCTAATCTTCCCTATTTAAAACAGAATTAGAGGGTAACACAAATATTAGCTAAATGCTAATCTTCCCTATTTCAAACAGAACAATTCTTAGTTTGTGAGGCTAATCTTTTCTGTTTGATAACAGAGGATAACTTAGTTAACCAAACCCTACAGCCGTCTGTTAACTCTTCCCTGGCAGCCAGAGGATAAACAAATTTGTACTGGTCTTTTAAGGTTCTTTTGGATAGAGCAGCACTCACCACAACCCTTGGTTGAAAGATTCAGTCTGGAAAATCTTTGTTCAGCTGGAAGTTTCGCTCTGGATTTCAGTCTGGAACGTAGGCAGATCTTTATCTTTGAGCTTGAAATTTCAATCTGGATTTTAGGTGAGGAAGCTGGAAACTACATCCGGGTCACAAGGCACCATCTGTTGTGAACTTCAGTTGTTTTTTGAAGAATAGACCAGGAGACGTCGGATCAAGACAGAATTATTCTTTTAATGAGAACCTTCTGTGCTGCAGGTCGTCCGAAAACAGTCTGATTTTAACAGTACAAAATAAGGCAATTTATCTACATGTTAGGGGGAGTGGTTATACAGCAGGGGAGGAGACATTCAAACAAAAGAATGCATATGTTGTGTAGGTAAAGGAAGGACACACCCTACTATGAAATCCCTACCAGTCCCATTGAATCAGCATAACTATTCACATGCTGATACTAGCCAGGCCAAAGAGCCATAAAAGATCAATGTCTGGGCTGGGCTCCCAAAGGTGGGCTTTGACTCATTTAAAACACAATAGAGAATAACAGGTCTGGCAGGAAAGGAGACTCTTGTTAGAGCCTTTGAAGTCAGTAAAACAGGTCTGGGAGATTTGCGTAGCAGACTAATTCATCTGACATCATCATTTTTACCTAAAATCCTAAATGCAATGTACTTTCTAAAATTTGTAATCCCACAGGCCGATCTGATCCAGTATCGGTATCGGGACCGATACCAGCTTAATTCACGTATCGGATTTTCCCGATCCAACCTGCGGAGAAATCCGATACCCATGAGCCACGTCTGCGCTTTCCAAAAGTGATTCCCGCCGGCTTGTCTGCTAGCTGGCTGCAAACTATGGGATGGATTTCCTGAACGGAGGCGCGGCTCAATGAGACACAGAGTTATGAGACACGCCCCACTCAGGAAGTCCATTCCGCAGTTTGCAGCAGGATAGCATTGAGCAGCATTGTGGCTAGCCAAGATGTCAGCTGTGTGGAAATACTTCACACTGGAAACACCGCAGAGCAAGACAATGTTTGCTAAACCATAATTCAGAGAGGTGGAAGCTCCCTCGCGTCGGACAACACAACGAACGCAATCAAACATTTAAAAAAGCAGACAAGACTAGGGTGACATTTAAGAGATAATAATCATGGCTTGACATTGACAATCGCCATCTGCGTGTATTTCGGCTGTGTAACACTCACACCAGCCACTTTGAACTTATTATGGTCTTCTCAAAAGCCATCTGTTATAATCACGTTGCGCCTTATAACCAATCACACGAGTTTATATTGAGTTTATGAATGTAATAATCAGAGGCGTTCAGATTAGCAGAGTTTTGTTCAGAGCGCGCGCGGCTCTCACTCTCGCTGAAATCTACACTCAAAGCGGAGATAAACGAGCGATGCACGCAGGAGATTCATTCATCATACAGTGATTGACAGTTTTTGTTATATTTCAGCAACGAAAATAGTTTCAAACAAAACACAGCAGAACCACAGCGCATCTGATATGACTGGCATTAGGTTGGCTTGACGTTCGCGAATCTAGGGACCGTCTCTAAAGTTACATACAACATTGGTAGGCTATACATGTTTCTAACTTAAATGGCATTTGAAGAGAATGACTAGTCATAAAACTGACTGTAAAGTGTTCATCTAGGTGTTAGGTATGATGCACACCTTTTGGATTTTTGATATTTAATCAAATAAACTGTCAAATCATATGAAAATATATGCTTTATTTCACTAGAATACTGTATGGGCTCTTACATAAAATATGCTAGATTTAAATGTGTCATAGCTGATAAAACACTGATGAGAATATTGCTTGAGAATATATTTACAGATATAATATTAGAGATTTATGCATTATGCATTGCCATTGACGACGGCCATTATAAGGAAGGAAATCCCACAGAATCTAGCTTAAAAAAGTGCTTAGAGCTGCCTGATTTATTTTTTGTTTGTTGATTTTCAAATATAAATTGATAACCGTGATAATTTGGGTCACTATTATGTTCATATCATACTTGCCTGTTGAGTGGAGTTTATGTCAGCAACATATAAAATCAACAATAATGATAATCATAATATTAAAGCAAACACAGCTCTGGTATCGGAATAGTATCGGTATCGGCCGATATCCAAATTCAGGTATCGGGATCGGATCGGCAGTGAAAAAATGTGGATCGGTGCATCCCTACCTAAAACATATTACTATATAAACATTGTCATTATTCATCAGCATTAGTTCATAAACACTGGTCTGTCATAAATGTGTGTTATTGATTTATTGAGCCGCTCTGGAGCTGGATTGTGTGTGTGTGTGTGTGTGTGTGTGTGTGTGTGTGTGTGTGTGTGTGTGTGTGTGTGTGTGTGTGTGTGTGTGTGTGTGTGTGTGTGTGTGTGTGTGTGTGTGTGTGTGTGTGTGTGTGTGTGTGTGTGTGTGTGTGTGTGTGTGTGTGTGTGTGTGTGTGTGTGTGTGTGTGTGTGTGTGTGTGTGTGTGTGTGTGTGTGTGTGTGTGTGTGTGTGTGTGTGTGTGTGTGTGTGTGTGTGTGTGTGTGTGTGTGTGTGTGTGTGTGTGTGTGTGTGTGTGTGTGTGTGTGTGTGTGTGTGTGTGTGTTATTGATTGAGCCGCTCTGGAGCTGGATTGTGTGAGCCGTGTTTTCCAGAGGTTAGATCAGTTCAGATCAAATGTGTTCATCTGTTACTCAGGACATCAGTTCTGACCCCATCTCTGCCCTAATCCACCCTCACTAACATTTACATCTCGCTTTTATTTGGTGATATAGTTTGTCATAGTTTTTGTCATCCAACACTAGTTTTTTAGTTATCGTTTCATTTTCGTCAGTGAAAAAAGGTCGTTGAAAACGAAATTAACACTGCTTGTCATGGACTGAAAACTGCTGAAAATCTAAGTGCACCTTGTTCTGAGACCAGAGAAAAGATGAAATATTTGTACATTTTAATGTTTGTACTTTCAAAATTCCTTCATCACACCACAAGAGCATTTCAAATGTAGTAGTGAAGACAAACAGGTGATTAAAAACATCAATATTAAACTGAGATGTTGACGTCCATATAAAAGACTGACTCTCTCTCTGTGTGTGTGTGTGTGTCCTCAGGTGTGTGTGGTGTTCAGTCTGGCTCTGAAGAGCTGGTGTCGTGCTGTGGTGGAGTCGGTCATCGAGGGGACGCTGGACTCTCAGGCCTGGTGCTTATTGGTAGACCATGGAGATCACATCATCGTCCGAGCGGATGAGTATGAAGGCTTCATACAGGCTCCCCACGGGCCCTTAAAATGTCTCAGATTGTGTTTTGTAAGTGTAAAGGCCTGTTCACACCGGGCGATTATCACACGCGTTTATCGCCGACGTTGAACGCCTCGTATCTGACCAAAGGGCGCCAATGTGAGTGTGCAAACAGGCGGAAAAGAGTCTAAAAAAACGAGTCGCCTCGGGTTGTTGTTTTTGTTTGACGTGCCACATTAAAAACTGTCCGACCAATGAGATCTGTGCTTTAGTTGATGTGCCTGGAGCTGCTGAAGTTACAGGAAAACACTCAAGCACAAAACGGTCCGAGCACACATTGATACGATGAAGAGGAAGTAGACAAAGATGAGCTGCTAATGCTGCTGGCCAGTTAGCACAAGTGTGTGAATGGTTTTGGCAAGCACGTAAATACTGTCTCTTCTTCTTCTTCTTCTTCTTCTTCTGTGTGACGAGCGAGTGTCAGAAGTGTAAAGTGGCACCTTGTGTACCAAGAGCACATCAAAATCGCTTGGGTGTGAACCGTCTCGAAATAAAGGATAGATTCTCTCAGCATTTACTCACCCTCATGCCATCAATGTCTTCTGAAGCGACACAATGAGACGTGTGTGTGTGTGTGTGTGTGTGTGTGTGTGTGTGTGTGTGTGTGTGTGTGTGTGTGTGTGTGTGTGTGTGTGTGAGAAAAACACTCCGTGCTTGAATCATTGCTTCTGATCGACTGTCATACGGGCGGCACACACACTTTAAAACGCCCTCATGTTCATGCCTAGGCTGGAAGAGTTTAAAATATTACCATTCGTTCAGTTTTTTCGCACTATATTTAGATTTTCGCCTCATTAACTGAATACATCATACAATTACAGAGATCATTGAATATAATATCACATATATATACTTATAATATATACCTGAGTTCCGTCTCTCTTCTTAGTAAAAAGGATCATGTAGCAAATAGAGGCAGAAGATGGTTAACGCTGAGTTAAGAAATAATAAAAAGCAGATTTACAATTATGGATTTATGATGATAATTACGTTCACACAGCATTGAACTCAAAATAAAGGGAAGGAGATAATACAATAATAGCAGAAGCACATACAATATACACAAGAACAGCAACCAGAGAAAAGAAATATGAATAAGTAGACAAATATATACAGGGTTCGTACAAGCTTAAAGTACTAAAGTTTGACTTTTTGAATTGTAAACCCTTGAAAACAGCCATATTTAGGAAAAGTGCCTGAATTATTGAAAGACAATATGTGAAATTAGTGCTTAATTTTATCGATAAAACATTTTTTCTCTCAAAATGAACACTGCAGCCTGTCTGATATAGATACAGAGCCATGTCACATGACTATTTTTGTGAAATTATTATATAGGAATATATAATAATATAGGAATAGGAATTTGTGAAATTATGGGCAACACACCGCAAAAAATGCTTTTCTTATTTAGTATTTTTGTCTCGTTTCTAGTCTAAATATCTAAAAATTATTAAATCAAGATGCATTTACTAGATAAGTAAAATGACACAAGATATTTTTTCATGTTTTCTGAGAAAAAAAACTCAAAATTAAGTGAGTTTTTACTTGAAACAAGTACAATTATCTGTCCATTATGTTGTAATTTTACTTATCTAGTAAATGCATCTTGATTCATAAATTTTTTGATATTTAGACTAGAAACGATACAAAAACATTAAATAAGAAAAGCATTTTTTGCGGTGTGTTGCCCATAATTTCACAAATTCCTGCAGAGCTCACACCAAAAGCACACGCACCGCTGATCTATAGAAGGGAAAACACGGACGGAATCCAGTTATGAAGACAATTTACTGTAATGCAGAATATCACGCAATTTGTCAAATTTTGGATGAATAAATCAAAAGTAGGTCAGGACACTAAAATCACATCACGACATGTGAATATTAAACCGCAAGCAGACTATATGAATATGAATCCTGCAGGGTTCCTACGGGGTTTGGAAAAGTATGGAAAAGTATGGAATTTAATTTGAGTAATTTCCAGGTCTGGAAAAGTATGGAAAAAATAAATCAGAGTATGGAAAATTATTTATGTTTCCAGACTATTGTCCCTATTTCATTTTCTAAATATAAAATTAATAATTTCTAAATGTATATAATACACAATCGTTTTTTTCAATGAATGAAAAACTTGCAGCCTAGCTATGGCAGTAAAGGTCAGACCTGTGTGTTCCTTCCTCTTCACAGTTCAACAGTGGTTAACACAGCACTTTGTAGTTTGAGAAAGCAAGTTGGGTTTGAGGATAAAACAGAGTCGATGGTGGAGTTCTTAAAGGAATAGTACACACAAAATGAAAATTTGTCATTTATTCACCCCCATGTCTTTCAAAACCATAAGACTTTATTATATTAATATTTTTTTATATTTTAAATCTGAGATGTTTTAGTCCCTTTATTAAAGGACTAGTTAATGACTAAATGAAAATGTCCTAATCATTTACTCACCTCAATGCCATCCAACATATCCATGCCTTACTTTCTTCAGTGAAAGATAAATTAAGTTTTTGAGCAACCAACTGAGTTGGTGCCATTTTGGATGGCATTGGGGTGAGTAAATGATTAGGACATTTTCATTTTAAGGTGAACTAATCCTTTAAATATTTTCATGTGTCCAAGATTTCCAAGATTAACACAAGTCTTATTAGTTTAGAATGACATGAGGGTAAGTATATTATAATAGAAATTTCATTTTTGGGTAAATTAATAACCCTTTAAAAAAATTGTGACTGATTTAGCATTTTGATCGTTAAGGTCACAAAAGGCAATATTTTAATATAGGATTTCTAAATATTAGATAGCCTACATAGAGGTTTTGACTCGGAGTGTAACATACTTGTCGGCGCCGATAGCATTGTGGGTAAGTGCGTCGCCATGTAGTGCTGTTGTGCTTCGGGAGACCCGAGTTCGAGTCCTGCCTCATGGAATTTTCCCAATCCCGCCCCCCTCCCCCCTCTCCCACCTTACTTCCTGTCTTGCTACAATACTAAATCTTTAGAATGTAACACTTGTTAGCAGTTGAATTTGAAAACAATTTATCAGAACAAGTTAAATATGGTCAGAAAAATCTGTAGGGAAGTCTGGAAATTCGAGTCTGGAAAAGTATGGAATTTTGAAATGAAAATTGTGTAGGAACCCTGTCCTGCATGTTCTGTGTGTCTCTGTGAATGAATGATTGGTTTCATTTCCCACACACACACACACACACACACACACACACACACACACACACACTGAAGCACACGTGTTCCTTGTGTATTCTCCGCCACAGAGAAAGTGCAGACAACACCGAAATCAGCTCATAAACACTCACAGAAAAGAGCAAGTAAGAGCAAGTAAACAACTACAGTTTAGACGATGAATTAGATTGAAATAGTTATAGATGGACATAGCATATACAACAAACAGCTCGTCGTGTGTGTGTGTGTGTGTGTGTGTGTGTGTGTGTGTGTGTGTGTGTGTGTGTGTGTGTGTGTAAGGTAGTTCTCTTCAGCTTAAGGCTATTGCTATTAATAATTTATTCATTTATCAATTTCCACGTGTTTTAAATATTATACACTACTGATATTAATGAACTGAATATATATATATATATATATATATATATTTGTTTGTTTGGGGTTTTCATAGAAATGTATGCAATTATACAATATAAAACTTTAAAGTTAAAGTCAGATTATCCACTTCAGTCTCTCATAACTCTTACAGTCTTATACTAAACTATATTCTGAAGGCTTTTGTTGATATATCATTCCTTTCCTGAGTTATAGGTCCTTTAACATGGCAATTTTTTTTTTTTTTTAAGGCTATTGTCAGTATTTTCTAATTGACTAAATCACACAATCAGATACCCAGAATCCCCTCTGTTAAAGCCTCTTATCTAACATGTCAACAAATACAACCAAGAATTTTAAACATGGTCCTTTCCAATTTCCAGATTTAGTTTTTGGAAATGTAGGCAAATGAGCGGATATTTAAGTATATACGGCCTCATTTGCATATTAAAACATTAATTTACACCAAACTTGTAATGCATTTTTTTCTTATGTTTATGCCAGTAATAAACTGGAGAAGTTTCACAGTTTTCACATCTTATAATTAAAATAAATTCCCTGTTCACCTGTAGTGTCTCGCCTCAATTTGAGAAAAATATCATAAACTCACAGAAACTCCAGATCTTCACGGCAACCCGTCAAAATAAAAGTTCAGCTAACTCGTGACAGAAATATATTACTATCGTACAGTATAATGTGTGTCTTAATGTAATGCTACTACTAATAATAACAACAATACAATAATTATTAACTAGGGATGCACCGAAATGAAAATTCTTGTCCGAAACCGAAAACCGAAAAAGAGGAAACGAAGGTCAAAAGCCGAAAACCGAAACACAGAAAGAAATTATGCCAATTATTAGTAACAATGCATTTATGGCTATGACTGTGTACTAACTTTACTAAAATCAAGGCATTGCAATTGCATACATTAATATTAAAGTTTCAAAGAATAAATCAATTACAAGTTATGCCAATATTTATTTAGCACATTGCAACAATGCACAGTATAAAATAAAATTCAAACTAAAATGTTTAACTTGACCCCACTCATTTGTGCATTAAATAATAATGTACAGGCCTACAGAAAGGTTTTAAAATTAAATGTTCTCTCATAAAAACAAAGTGCATTTAGGTCTAGTGCATTTTACATTTTTCTCTGTAGGACTAACGTTACTACAAGAAAGTGCATTCAGAACAAGTGCAACTGCTATTTTCTCTGTAGGCCTTTAACATAATAGTGTATCAAAGCAAAGACTGCCAGAGCCCATATGTTAACTGTAGAATAGGGATAGCGGAACACAAAACTGACGGTTCGGTACAGCAGTTTTACAAAATGGCTTTTTATTTATTTTTATTGGTTAACCGAAAAAAAAAAGTCTGTCCTTAAATGAATTAAATTATAACTAAAAGTGTATTGAATATATTGCTCTAAACTATATAGGGAGCCCTTACTTGCACATTAATATTAAAGGTTAAAAACAGAGCCCAAACTATTAGCCTAAATTCAGTTGCTATGTATTTTTAGGTCTAATAATCAACACTCAAATAACATAGTACACAAACATGTACACTTCACATAAGGCAGTTTTTGCAATAACTTCTAAATCTAATTATAAAATAGTTTTTTATCCAATTCGTTGTTGAAATATAATCATTTATACACAGTGTCTGTCATTTTATTTAAACATACATGAAATAATCAAGATATCATTAACAGGTTAAGTAGAATAAAATGAATATAACGGCTAATATAGGTCATATATTTAGTGAAAGAGTTGATTTCTCTAGTGAACTAACAGATGTGGACACTGAGGTAAATGATGCTACATGACTGTTTAGTTTACAGCTGTTATATTGAGGGTCTTTCTGCCGTTGAAACACTGACTGAGCGATTACACCACATACGATACGTGACAGTAAGTTGTAATGAATGCTCAACACACCTTAGATGTTCATTCATGTTTATTCTTAACCCTTAATCGTCCCTTGGGCTCCAGCTGACCCCAATGGACTTTTCCTCCATTTTTTAAAGGTGTTCCCTTCATCTCAGGGCCATGAGACTCTGTCACTTTTCCTAAATAATCTTTCTAAACATGCACAAAAAATCTGGGCTTGATTTGGTTGTTCTAAAGGTGTGTAAAAAAAAATTTACCGTTTAAGTCCCTCGGGGTCAGATTGACCCCACATTGAAAATGAATGGGAAAGTGTAAAAAATACATTTTTTTCACACACACACAAACACACACGTGTGTGTGACTGCAACAGAGAGCATTTTTATAGAAACTGGCAAATAAAATCAACAAAACTGGCATAAATCTGAAAAAATTCCATACATAAATGAAGGACAAACACTAGAGCACAAATGCAACATGGAGCAATCATGAGAAAGAGAGGGAAAAGGGCAAATAAAAGAAAGATGAACGGCAGCTTAACTTTTGCATAACTTCCCTCTGGACCTCTAGTGGATAATGTGGTCATTGCTCTCTTTCTCTTTAACTATAATTCCTAAAGTTTTTCCACAAACCTACAGATGGCGGTATTCTATCCCTAACACATAGAGCAATGTCCAAAAACTATTTATATTTATTTAAGATCATCATTCAAGTGATTTTTTCATAAAAAAATAAATTTTAATGAGCCAATTTAAGACATAGTTAAGTATTTGTGCAGTAAATAGGTAAAAAACTACCAAATACCCACAGAAACACAGCATAAATGTATAGTTGAGAAGTAAATAAAAAAAATGATATATAGTTTTCCATGTAAAAAAATTATATTTCCTTTTGCAATCGCTCTGTAAAAGTCTGGGGTCTCTCTGAGCCTAAGGGACTCAAACGTAAACCCTACTTGAGGGACGATTAAGGGTTAAGGAAGAGATGATCGATCGCGCTCACAGATGATCGCGTTCACGCGCGCGCGCTGCCGCCACATTGAAGTGTGTTCCGCGCTTAAAACATGCCCACTGTTAAACAGGGTTTTTCCTACATTGAAAATTTTTTGGCGGCCGCCAAAACAAATTGTTGTCCCGCCAAAGCCTTATTTGATGAGTTATTGTGATTTAGGAGTGATGTAGAATAGATGACCGCTGCCCTTGCGTTAACTGAGTGTCAGAGAGAACGACCAGAGAGCTCCTCCCCCGCTCGCACGCTCTCTGTCTTCAAAATAAGTATTCTTAGCTTTCTAATATTTCACATATTACGTTAATCAAAATCAAAAGGTGGGAAGACCGAATCCATGTTGCACGTGGCGCTATCAGACAATGTTTTCCTTTAATTACCGCTGGGTGTGAAATGCGCTCAAAAAACATTGACTGATTCTCTGACCAGCTGACATAAAGCATACTTTCAATAAACGTGAAACAAATCCTATCCGGCTATGAAGTGTTTTCTGTGTGTTGACAAATCTTTCGCGATGTTCTAACAGAAGGGATTCACACACAGCGCGTCAGCCAATGTCCGATTCGCCACATTATGACTCCTTTGAACCGAATCATTTTAACGACTGGTTAGAACGGATCAGTCCAACACTGAACTCATGAATCAGTTGAATCATTTACTCAGAACACTTGAAATGAGAACACAAGTGTGCTTACCCACTTTAGCAAGAGTGGATAGTAAGAATTAGCTTTAATCATCCACAGTCTTTCAGCTTATTTATTTGGACAATGTGTAGTAAAATAAATAGCCTAAAATAATTTAGTTTAGACTGGAGTGAACCCAGAACAAAGTTGTGGTTAGCTAGCTGATGAAATTTATGAAATTGTATATAGCAGAAAATTAGGCTATTTGTTCATTTTTAATACTACTTTTTAATATTGATATGATTATATACCAAAACAACTATCAGTAAATAGTGTAAAAATGAGGAACAAAAACAAACATCAAGGTATCAAAATAAGATAAGCAAAAATTACAAATTTTCTTTGAATTTATTTAAAATGTTTTGTCAGTATTGCACTTGCAGATCACGTGGGTAGGGAACTTTTTTACTGTGCGTGTGTGTGTGTGTGTGTGTATGGATGACCATGTCTGTCAGCCACCACCGAAGACCATTTTTGACCCAGGAAAAACCCTGGTTAAAGATTGCGTTGGGTTTCACAGTGAAGTCTGGTCCTCTTCTCATGGAGAACATGAGCTCTCGCTGTCAGTGCTTGTGCATGGAGCAGACGTGGGTGTTTCTCAGATATACTGAAATGCGTCCACACCGCAGACATGCTGCTTCAGACAAGCACGTGCAGCTCGCGGTTTCTGTTTGCGTCATCACAACATTTCGGCCATGTTGTTTCGGTGATAAAAGTCTTTCGGCCGAAAACCGAAATTTTCGGTGGCCGAATATTCGGTGCATCCCTATTATTAACTTTATTTTTAAAGGAGTAATCACACAATTTTTCTTCCATGTTTATATTTTAACAGTAAAGCTGTTGTGCAGCACTTTGATTGCCAACAAAGAAAGGGTTTGTTTAAATTTTATTTGATTAAAGATAAATTATTGTTTTATGCCTTCATTTGATTACCAGAAAAGCTAAAAATACACAACACACAATTTCTGATTCATATTATTAACCTCTTAACAAGCGCCCCATTTTTGTGGAATTTTTTGAAAACGATATACCCAAATGAAAATGTCTGCAGCTCTTAAACCCTATGGTCTATATTCATAAACCTGGTCTTATTTTAAACTAGACACTTGAAATATTGCTACCCAAGAGTCATAATAACTCAAAGTAATATGGGAACAGAGTAATATACATGTAAATATACATGTAAGTGACTCACGTTTTTTGTTTTTTGTTTTCAATTAGGGAAAAAAATATTATAATTTAATGTTAAGAGCCTGAAAATAACTTAAATATAAAACTGAATGTCTAATCATGTCATGATTCAAATATGAGGATGATTCTCTCAGTAATGTAGCTTCTGTGAGCTTTTATGTCAAGAAAAGTCTAGGCGTCATTTCAAAAAGGCCATTTATTTCAGAACATTTGCTATTGTAAAGAGTAGTTTTTCATTCAAATAAATCTGCAATAAACTGCAATATACTACTAATTATAATGGATAAACAGTTACTGAAAAACTAAAGCAACTATTTACAGAGATTACAAAGTGTAAAAAACTCATTTAGCTGATGGGAAGCGTCAGTGAGAGACAGCGCGCTCCACTGCAGTTGCGCCATGGAGAACGTGCAGCCAGCGCGCAAACAGTGAATTCACCAAAGCCTACTTACGCAAACTGCGCAAGATAATGCCTTTTGATTGGTTACTAAGTCCATCAATCAAACCTTTGTTGGAAAGGCATTGGCTGGGCACCGAGTGCCTTTATCCAACGAAAACCATGGGCGCAATGATTGACAGCTCACCAAGCCTGTAAGGCACTTCCTCTATATGATGCATCCCAGAAGAGTCTCTGATTGAAGGAGAGAGACGGGGGAGGGTTTAAAATACGTGGGAGAAGCTATTCTAGCAGGGGGAGTTTGCCAGACACGGAATAGAATCGATATTTCATTGAAAATGGACATGATTGATCACGCTAACTCAAAACTCTCTTGCAAACAACGGAGGATTTTTAGTTTTTTCCCTATTTTTTCGTTGTTTTGGATTAAAAAGTGGGATGCATTTTGAAGAATGGACTCTTACACAGAGATGTATGCGGGTGTTTATTGGATTCGTCCGATCTGATCTGAACGACAGGAGATGAAAGATGAGTAACGCTGATATTTTTCTAATGTTTACATGGCCGGTCCTTTAGTGTTTCATTTAACCCTTTCCTCTCTGGTGTATTTATTGCAAAAACAAGTTCAGAACATGAATCTTGAGTGTTTTAGCTTTCAAATGATGCATAGTTTGTGATAGTTGATTGAATATTTTGTATAAAACAAAAGTAAATAAAAGTACACACCCCCCCACTTCCGTCAACCCCCCCGTCCACGAACCGCTGCGGGTTAAGAAGTTAAAACAAATTAATAAATTCAGTTATTTTTTTATTAAAGCCCTCTTGGGGACAAATGTGGGCACAATAATAATCCTTAATCTGAGCGGTACAAGACTTTTTCCTGGGTTTGCCACCTGAACACAAGTTTTTTTTTTTTTCGATTCTATAATGTTAAGTGCTTGAAAAACTCCTTAATCCCGCCTTCGTGGACAAAAATGGGCACCCATAGGAATGAATGGGAAAAACTGTAATTCAGAGCATTTTTTGTTTTTTTTCATTTTTCCGATAAAAATCATTAAATCCAACACAATGCAGGTCATACATACACACAAATGAAGGAGTGAGCCTATACATTCTCAATGTGGCAAATAAACACAAACACACATACACAAACAAAGGAATTAAAAGAGCCAATAACTGGGCAAGGGAAAAAAATGTAAACATTGTTTTACAGAGTTCAGCCCAAATGCAGCCATTGAGTTCTATTGCCATCTGCTGGCTATTGATATTGTAGCTTTTTATTATTTTTATACCATCATATGTCACCAGAGGTCACCAAAATCAACACATTTTTAGGCTTTGGCTCTCTGGATTTTTTATTTTTTTTACTGAAGTTAAAGAAATATTAAATATAATATAAAAATAAGCATATTTTACACAAAAATATGATACTTTTAGAGGTAAATAAATTCATTATTACCCCAAAAATCACAAAAAAGGCATAAATTGCTAGAATTTATTTTATCTAAGATGGTGATATAATATTTATTTAAAAAAAAAAATTGGGATCACACCTGAGGCGGGATTAAGGGCCGTTACGAGGGGGGCTTGGGTGTTCATTAGACATGTTTTTGATTTCAAATGAATTTGGGAAAAAGTAAAACGGATTTCATAGGGCCAGCTTGAGTACCAGAATGAGTGTCTGGTTTATTCGTTCTGTTTAATAACTGTCTTTTTATTTGTTTTTTTATGAATATAATACTTTGCATTGCAGAAAAGTAGATTTTGTTTGTAAATGCTGTCAATTATAATGAATTGAAAGAAAATCAAAGCATCTGCAAACATCTGTATCGGCAGGTCACACTACAAAACAATCTGAAATCGCAATCGGCCAGGAAAATGGCAATCGGTGCATCTCTAATTGATTATTTTTCTTGTGCGAGTAAATGATGACTCAACTATCCCTTTAACACAAGTGTAATCATCATTTTGAAGAGCTCTTAATCCGGCCACAGAAAGACGGGCATAATGTGATTTATTGGATTTCAAAAGGCTGTGATTTAAATAGAGGCAAGAGCTGCTGGTTCAGTCTCAGTCTTCACCCTCTCAAACCATAGATGATGAATTATGACTCTGATTACTTACAATATAAACATGATGCGGTAATCAGAGACTAGTGCATATCTGATCTCCCCATCCTGGGAGAAAGTCCTGCTCAATGCATGAAGTATTTCTGGTTACACTTCATTTTAATTGTCCACTTAAGACATGCTGACTATAGTAAACAGTGTTAGCAGACTCTAATGCTCTAATGCGGTGCTTCCTCTGATTATAATGGCTTCTGTCTGCTTTAGTATTGTCTGCTGTAGACACATTGTTTTAGTAGTTGTGACGTTTGAAGTATATTCCTCATCTTTGCTTTTACACTGGCAGAACGTGTCCATGTTTAGTGCAGACTCATGCATCATTCATCTGTGTCTCTACACCGCTCCATTCTGACGCTCAATCACGCCATCTAGTGTCTGTTATCACACAACACCAGCTGAGAACACACCGCTCAAGATATCTGGAGGGAATAACAAGCGTTCAGTTATTCACTTCTGTGTCAGGTGGCCACATGATTAGCAGGATAATCTGGCAACCGCTGCTCTAATGACTGCTAGTTGACATGCAGTCACAAAGTTCAGGCTACCCACGGGATCTTAAAAAGTCTTAAATGTCTTTAAATTTCAAAATCAAAATTTTAAGCCTTAAAAAGTCTTAAATTCGCTAAAGTAGTGAGTTCTAGGTCTTAAATAATTTTAAACGGGTCTTAATTTTCCTACGTCCATGTAACGCTACATCTTGCTCATTGAAATGCTCCGACAGCGCTTTAGTGTGTGTGTGTGTGTGTGTGTGTGTTGTAGTTCGTTCTTTCGCTAGTCCAACTATAGTTCGCTGTTTGACAACTCCAAATAAGACCAGCATGCATCTTATATTGCAGCCAATCAGCTTCCTTGTTATTGGCGCGAGGCTCTTTCGTATTGCAATCTTACAAAATGCAAGATCTTGCACATCAAACAGATTTTATTCTTCAGCTTCAGTTCTCCAGTTCACACGATTGTGAAAGCGAAGGCGAATCTTTCTTACCTGCCATCTCGCATAATGACCAAATAAAATTATGATATGCCCGACAGCACTAAAAAAGCGATGTAAACCCCGAACTGATTCGCTACTGACACACGGACCGATGTCAGACTGGCTGCGGATTCTGTGCCCGCGTTTGTTTCCTGTCAGCGCGAGTGTACCGAGTGTGTTCTATTTCTAGGCGCATTACTGTAGGTCTTAAAGTGAAAGCAACCAAATATAGCCCCCCCCCCCCCCTTCTGTGTAGTTAATATTAATCAAACAACAACAACGGGGAAAAACAAACAGTAGCTGCCTAAGAAAAAAAATAACATGCACATTTCTGAAAATAACCACCACAACAGAATCAGTCATTTTGATCTCACAAAAAATTATATTATAATTATATTTATAATAATAAATATTTATATTATACATACATGCATGCAGACACACACTCACACTCTCACTCTACCGGTCAAAAGTTTGAGAACGGTATTTAAAGAAGTCTCTTCTGCTCACCAAGGCTGCATTTATTTGATCCAAAATAAAGCAAAAACACTATTATTGCGATTTATTTTTTTTACAATTTAAAATAACTTTTTTTATATTTGAATATGCAATTTATTTCTGGGATTCAAAGCTGAATTTTCAGCATCATTACTCCAGACTTTTGAGTCACATAATCCTTCAAAAACCTTTTTTACTTTCTATTTCGGATAAATGCTGTTCTTTAGAACTTTCTATTCATCAAAGAATCCTAAAAACATTTTTTAAATGTTTTCAACACTGATAATCATAAATGTTTGTTGGTCATCAGATCCTCATATGAGAATGATTAGTGAAGGGTCATGTGACACTGAAGACTGGTGTATTGATGATAAATTCAGCTCTGATCACAGGAATAAATGACAATTTACTCTATATATTCACATAGAGAACAGTCAAAACAGAACGGTCACAATATTACAGATGTTTTGTATTTTTAATAACATAAATGCAGCATTGGTGAGCAGAAGAGACTTCTGTAAAAACATTAAAAAATCTTACCGTACTCAAACTTTTGACCGGTTGTGTGTGTGTATATTAATCCTGGTGGGATTGAGCTATGAGGAAGTGCAAGTTTACTAATACTTTGTTCAATTTTAATAAATTAATTTGCTTTGCAAGTCATTTTGTGATTCTGCATTTCCTATTGCATGTGTTTTTATTGCGTTATATAGGTCTTAAATTTAATTCATAATGGTCTTAAAAAGTCTTAAATTTGACTTGGTGAAACCTGCAGATACCCTGAGACTCAATAATTCTCACATCAGTTTGAAGCAAAACTCTAGGCAAATACACCCTTTAGTCAAAAGTCTTGTGAACACATATCTGTGTGTTTTGAGGCCTTCATTTTAAAGCAATTAAAAAAAAAAAATGTATCATGCATAAACATTTTTCTCTCAAAAATACAAGCATGTACATACATGTTCACATGCTCACATATTATGGTAGCCCAGTTTGTGCTGAGTACAGTGTAATTATACTTTTGCCATTAATGTGTTTATAAGCAACTGAAAAAAACACAAATGTCAGAGCATGTCAACTTCTAAAGGGCCCCAAAAGAGCTCCGACTCCTATGGGTTAACATCTGCTCTCTCAGTGTGAGGATGACACTGGTTTATACCTGTTCTCTCCCTAATATCCTGACTGAATGTGCTCCCAGTGTAAGAACTCCTCTGGAGAAGTTCCTGCTGCTTCCCTTCAGACTGAGGCGCTTCAGACTGGCTGGGATTCGACCCATGACCCTCCAGGTTCCTCTCTCTGGGGACACGGCTGAGCTCGTGTAAGTCCGCTCTCCTGAAGAAAGGCTTTCTCTGCTCTCGCTTGTGTTCTGATGCTCTGTTTTAATCTGACCTCAGCCCATCCTCCACCTGGGACAGCTCTGCCACTAAATACCTGCACAATCTATTACAAGGTAAGCGTGATGTGGTCCCTCAGCCCTTCCTCCCGTCTGCTGAGTGTGTGTGTGTGTGTGTGTGTGACGCTGTGTGTGTTTCTAGTGTCGACTCTGGTGGAAGCCGTTCTGTGTGAAACTCACGCCGGCTGCTCTGCCGTTGAACTCTACTTGACCATCAATGATACTAAGGTAACGTATGACATAGGGATGCACGATATTGGATTTTTGCCGATATTCGATATGCCGATATTTTTCAACTCATTTTGGCCGATGCCGATATCGATACCAATATATGTTTATTTTTTCCCTTTGTTTGGAAACAACACCATTTTGAGCAAAAACATTTTTTTTTTCATTCTGGTTTCAGATTTCTGATGTCTCCTTGCTAAAAGGATACTTGTTAAAGATAAATAAATGTTATTTTTATAATAAGAGTATATTTTCTCTAAAAATAATAATAATAAAGTCAGTGATTTTTCATCCCAGACAGATGCAGTTGTAATCTAAATATTTTATTTTTGGATATAATGTTTGTGCCTATGAAGTGGGGGTGGCATGGCATCAGCTGATGCTGTCTTTAGCTTCAAAAAAAAAAAATACAATTATTTTAGAGCTCCTTGAATTATTTGTCATCATCCATTTCATAAAATTATTACAGATTAATAAACTGTATATACAAGTATTTAATTTGAAACAGTGTCATGTTTGTGATTTGACATCACTGTTTTATTTATTCAGAAAAAAAAGTAACTTCAATTTATTTGTTTATTCTACTTTTCATTTTATTACTGTAACAACAGCGCCCCCTCTACATATATATATAACATTTCAGTAGGCGGGCACTAGGACCTGGAGGAGGCTTCTGCTGCTGTGGAGGCTGCTCCGCGCGCTAGAGAGTGGGGAGACGTCATTGTTTTTGCACGTTTCAACACGTTATCATATCGGCATAATTTTTTCATATCAGCCGATGCCGATTTTTATATTTTATGCATTTATCGGCCGATTCCAATATCGTGCATCCCTAGTATGACATCCTCCACACACGCACAGGTGAGGGTGAGTGTGCCAATCCGCTGTCGTTCAACAGATCTGTGTGAACCATGAGCTGGTGGCCAAGAAGTTCGCCTGTTTCCTGAGCGAGAGATCCAGTGTGCCGGAGGGGAAGCGGAATGGAGATCGGGCTCCGGTCAGCCTGGCGTGGGACATCTACTCCAGCCCTCAGCAGCTCTTGGAGATGAAGGGCTGCTGCCCGGTCAAAGCGGCGCCGGCGGACATTCCCCACAGAAAACAGCTCAGCGATGAGCCTCACCCACACACAGGTCAAATATGGGCAATCAAAGAGTCTCTTCTGCTCACCAAGGCTGCATTCATTTGATCAGAAACACAGCAAACACTGAAATATTACTCCATTTATGTGTTATACATTTATTCCTGTGATCAAAGCATCATTGACTTCACAAATCACTGCTCAAGACACATTTATGATTATCATCAATGTTGAAAACACATTTTCATATTTTTGTTCTGGATCCTTTGCATCAGTTTGAAATATAAAGTGAGTCTTCACTCACTATTGATCAATGTAATGCGTCCTTGCTGAATAAAAGAGTGTGTTATGTATATTTATACTACGGGGCTGCTGAATGCTTGAATCTGATTGGTTGACATTGGACGAAATGTTGGACGTACTATTATTTTCAGGGAAGTAGTTCCGGCAGGTTTTGACCGCATTACAGCTCCATATCACATTATTTCAGCGGTCCTTACAACAGCAAAAGAACCAAAACACAGCCACACTGAACAAGCAAAGAAATATAGTAAACAATAGGATAATAATAACATTTATTTCCATGTTTTTGCCACATAACTGGGGTACAGCAGGGCTAAAGGCACACCTTACGTGCTTTTCATTACTCCCATAGTGTTTGATTGCAGAAATAATATATATGTTTGTATTGGATATTGACAGGGTGAAAATTGTGAAAATAAATCATAAAATTGTTTTTTTTTTGTTTAAAAGTCTTATAAACGTATGAGGTGGCAAGGGGGGCCTTTTACCACACACACACACACACACACACGGGGCAAAAAACACACAATATTGATACTAATACTTTAGTTTTAATAATGTCTAAGTTGATATTTGTTCATGTGTGTGCTATTTTCTGTTTATTGTGATAAATGAAATCATTTTTGTTCAATAAATATAGTCATTAAAATATACATTTTAAAAGTACAGGAACAATTTTTTTGTTTCTGTAACAAATATATATATTTTATATGATGAATACCATGTTTTGAAACCTGATGGTTTCATTGTAAATATGGTGATTTCCTCTAACTTAATATATGATATTCCCATCTGAATCTGAACATGTCAACAGATGGAAAAGTGAGCCGCTGTTTATTATCATGTGAATTTTTGTGTCTTTAGCCCCAAATACCAGACTTTTACATATTCATCCATCTATAATTATCTTTAACAAAATCATTAACAAGACCTTTGTCTCAAAATATAAACATTCATTTTATTGGTTCTCATTTGCTAAATAAATCTACATTTTTGAAGGAAATCAGCCGAGTTTACATGTGCATTATCGAAAGTGTTGAGCTGAATTTGAGTGGTTTTAAAGAGAATCAAGTCACATGACCTTTAGCCCTGTTGTGTCTGTGTTTTATGATGTGCGGACAGCACATACTCTCTCTCTCCCACTCAAACACACACACACTCGCACAGAAACGTGTTGTCAGTGGCGCTCTGAATAACGGCGCTGTTCTTGAAGTAGATAAACTTACAGTTTCACTATTAGATGCTGTCGAACGCAGACATGGGTCATTCATACGTCTACATTCATCTGGAGAGTTTTCATTTACTTTAACACACTCATATGTGTGTGATATGATCAAACAGCACTGTGTTACACACACACACACGAGCGGAAGAAGCGGAAGCGCTCGCGGCAGAATAAAAGCTCCGCTGTTCTCCAGCCGTGTGTCGCGCTCATATCTCATTAGCAATCGCTTCATACTACAGCAACACTAATAATTTTTTTAATACCCACATTTTTTTAAATAAATTTTTTTTCAAAATTGTAGCTTCATCAGAATGGTCCGAAACTTGGTGACTTTATTGGTACTTGGTATATGAACACCCAAATAAATTGAGGACAGGATTTGAAAAGTCTAAGTGATCGTAAAAAAAATAGTCACACTCAGGACCTTCGGGTCAAAAATTGTGAGAGTGCAAAACTGACAAAAAAAACTCACACACACACACACACAAATAACAATTAGCATTTGGAATGGCACGAGTTAATTTGTGTGTGTGTGTGTGTGTTTTTGTGTGTGTGTGTGTGTGTGTGTGAGTTTTTTTGTCTGTTTTGCACTCTTGATGTTTTAGAGATCTTCACTGTTGAGTCCTTTTTTTCTGCATTCTGGCTGATTTGTAGATTCACAAAAAAACTCTGTATTTTCATATTTTTGCCAATTTCCCATTCATTTCCTATTGGGGTCATTTTTGACCCGAAGGTCCTGAGTGTGACATTTTTTTTTACGACAACTTAGACTTTTCAAATCCTGTCCCCATTTGTTTGGGTGTTCATATACCAAGTACCAATAAAGTCACCAAGTTTCGGACCATTCCGACGAAGCTACGATTTTTAAAAATGTTTTTATAAAAC
The DNA here is from genome assembly GCF_949357685.1 of Gobio gobio. Classification (NCBI taxonomy): domain Eukaryota; kingdom Metazoa; phylum Chordata; class Actinopteri; order Cypriniformes; family Gobionidae; genus Gobio; species Gobio gobio. The sequence continues at coordinate 36,898,582 of NC_137121.1, read as the reverse complement.
TCCAGATCCACTATAGTGGTAAAAATGTGCTATTGCGTGTTAAAAATGCTCAATGTGTCCACCGGATGGCACCGATCTCATTAAAAATAGCTTTCATGAGGCCTAGGCTTGACTCTAAAATGAAATACAGCTTTAATAAAAAAAATTATATATATATATATATATTTTTTTTTATTATATTCAATGGGAAAAAATGGGTCATAATTATTGCATAAATATTAATTATAAATCATAAATGATCTCAAAACACCAAAAAAGAAAAGAAAAAATATATTTCATTGATTTTACTCAAATCTTTTTTTATCTTAATCCCGCCCTCCGGGTCATTTTTGACCCTAAGGTCCTGAGTGTGACCCATAAATGAAGAACCCCAGAGGGTTAAAGTGTTAAATGGTCAGCCTGGTCTGGTTTAGTGAATGTGTTGAAGGTTCTCTCATGTGTGACGTGTGTGCTTCTCCTTCAGAGAGCGAGCCGCAGAAGCCGCAGGTGTTGGAGGAAGAACACGTGTCTCCGGTTAAACCTCGAGTGCATAAACTCGCCCGCAATCCCGGAGCCGATACTGTGAGTGTCCACTTATGACATATGAGAGCTTTATAGTGGCCCCTGGGCTCAACTCTGACCTCTGGGGTGTGATTCAGATTGGCCGAGGCTGGCGGATCAGAGTCCAGGCCACTGACATCATCACAGATGAGCCTGAAGCGAACCAGACCCGGTAAGATCATTAACTAGCCAGCAAATGAGTTTAGCACATGATCACATCACCTTTAGTAATATAATACATTGTTTTTCTTTCACAGATACAAGTTTAAATATCATTCAAAGCCGATTCCTGAAGTAAGCACTCAATATTTAGCGTTTTCTAACTAATGATATTTAAACAAGGTGTTTTGTATCAGCAGAAATGGCAGTAGTTAGTAAACGAGTGACTGTAAAATGAAGCGCTTTAATATTTCCAGTCTGTTGGAGAGAAGCTGCCCAGTCCTGATCAGACTGAAGGAAACGGCCCCGCTTCTACACCAGCATCACGGTAACACCACACACACTTCTCTCGTCAGGTCCTGAGCCCTGCAAACCACACGGTTCATTTTAAAACTCTGTGTGTGTGTGTGTGTGTGTGTGTGTGTGTGTGTGTGTGTTCATAGTGGCAGTGGCTCCTCCGAGGAGCAGAAAGAGCCCAGTCTTGATGATCAGCTGGCCTCTTCAAGGTCGGCTCTACCTCTTACTTAACAAACATGTCAATCATTTTCCCTCAATCGAACTGATCTCCAAACGTTTGCCCTGTGTGTGTGTGTGTGTGTGTGTGTGTGTGTCCAGACTCATGCAGTTTCTGAACCCTGACCCACTCAATCCAGACCAAGACTCTCTTGATGCCAAAGTAAGAGCCTCATCGTTTGTCTTCAGCGTGATCATGTGTATTGTGTTATTTAACCTGTGCCGTTTCGCAGGTTTCTCGCTATGATCCGGGTCACTCTGGAGTTTTAGTGCACTCCGCCCTTCGAATCGAGCCCTGCCGAAACCTGGCGCGCGCACCCATCAGTGAGCCATTCAGAAAGGTCAAGCGGCGTTCATAATGTCTGCTGGAACATCCATTGCATTATTTGTCTTTTAATATTTGTATTAGAGGATATGGGACGGCTGTGCTAATGATTTTAATATAAGATGCTTTTGCCTGTTGTATCTGATTATGTTGTGTTTTATTGTTTTAGTTCCTGCTGTGGAGGAAGTATAATGGGCCGAATGTAGCGGAGAGTTACTGTTGGCCCGCGGTGGCGCGGGGTTTTGACACGGTACTGGTGTCGCACAACGGTGACAATCCTCTGTCCTATATTCCTCCTCTGCTGATGCTGCTACAGACGGGTTCTGTCGTCTCCAGTCTCGCTTCTCGCACTGGGGTGAGATTCACTGCTCTATTACAGCTCAGAGAAGAATAATGTGGTGTCCCTGGGCCCTGTGGTGCAGCTCCACCTCTGGGTTCAGTGGGCCCTGTGGTGCAGCTCCACCTCTGGGTTCAGTGGGCCCTGTGGTGCAGCTTCTCCTCTGGATTCAGTGGACCTCCACCTCTGAACCTCTGTGGGCTCAGTGGGCCCTGTGGTGCAGCTCCACCTCTGGGCTCAGTGGGCCCTGTGGTGCAGCTCCACCTCTGGGCTCAGTGGGCCCTGTGGTGCAGCTCCACCTCTGGGCTCAGTGGGCCCTGTGGTGCAGCTCCACCTCTGGGCTCAGTGGGCCCTGTGGTGCAGCTCCACCTCTGGGCTCAGTGGGCCCTGTGGTGCAGCTCCACCTCTGGGCTCAGTGGGCCCTGTGGTGCAGCTCCACCTCTGGGCTCAGTGGGCCCTGTGGTGCAGCTCCACCTCTGGGCTCAGTGGGCCCTGTGGTGCAGCTCCACCTCTGGGCTCAGTGGGCCCTGTGGTGCAGCTCCACCTCTGGGCTCAGTGGGCCCTGTGGTGCAGCTCCACCTCTGGGTTCAGTGGGCCCTGTGGTGCAGCTCCACCTCTGGGTTCAGTGGACCTCCACCTCTGGGTTCAGTGGGCCCTGTGGTGCAGCTCCACCTCTGGGCTCAGTGGGCCCTGTGGTGCAGCTCCACCTCTGGGCTCAGTGGGCCCTGTGGTGCAGCTCCACCTCTGGGTTCAGTGGGCCTCCACCTCTGGGTTCAGTGGGCCCTGTGGTGCAGCTCCACCTACACCGTAATTCATGGTCGATTCAATCACAATTGGACTGCAGTAAATACACATGTAAAAGGGGTTCTGTCGTCTCCAGTCTCGCTTCTCGCACTGGGGTGAGATTCACTGCTCTATTACAGCTCAGAGAAGAATAATGTGGTGTCCCTGCGGGACAGCTGGGCTCAGTGGGCCCTGTGGTGCAGCTCCACATCTGGGCTCAGTGGGCCCTGTGGTGCAGCTCCACCTCTGGGTTCAGTGGACCTCCACCTCGGGGTTCAGTGGGCCCTGTGGTGCAGCTCCACCTCTGGGTTCAGTGGACCTCCACCTCTGGGTTCAGTGGGCCCTGTGGTGCAGCTTCTCCTCTGGGTTCAGTGGACCTCCACCTCTGGGTTCAGTGGGCCCTGTGGTGCAGCTCCACCTCTGGGTTCAGTGGGCCCTGTGGTGCAGCTCCACCTCTGGGTTCAGTGGGCCCTGTGGTGCAGCTCCACCTCTGGGTTCAGTGGGCCCTGTGGTGCAGCTCCACCTCTGGGTTCAGTGGGCCCTGTGGTGCAGCTCCACCTCTGGGCTCAGTGGGCCCCGTGGTGCAGCTCCACCTCTGGGTTCAGTGGGCCCTGTGGTTCAGCTCCACCTCTGGGCTCAGTGGGCTCTGTGGTGCAGCTCCACCTCTGGGTTCAGTGGCCCCTGTGGTGCAGCTCCGCTCCACCTCTGGGTTCAGTGGGCCCTGGGGTGTAGCTCCGCTCCACCTCTGGGTTCAGTGGGCCCTGTGGTTCAGCTCCACCTCTGGGCTCAGTGGGCCCTGTGGTGCAGCTCCACCTACAACGTAATTCATGGTCGATTCAATCATAATTGGACTGCAGTAAATATACATGTAAAAGGTGGCCAATGCTTATTGTGATCTTGTCACTCATACCACGTTCAGATGTGGTAATAAAGCTCATATTTGTCAAGTAAACAATGGCTGGACTCAGTGGGCCCTGTGGTGCAGCTCCACCTCTGGGTTCAGTGGGCCCTGTGGTGCAGCTCCGCCTCTGGGCTCAGTGGAATCTGTGGTGCAGCTCCGCCTCTGGGCTCAGTGGAACCTGTGGTGCAGCTCCGCCTCTGGGCTCAGTGGAACCTGTGGTGCAGCTCCGCCTCTGGGCTCAGTGGAACCTGTGGTGCAGCTCCACCTCTGGGCTCAGTGGAACCTAGGGCCCTATCTTGCACCCAGCGCAATTGACTTTGTACACCGACGCATGTGTCATTCCTATTTTGCACCCGCGCAAAGCGCGCTTTTCCCTCCACAGAAGCACGTCGCTAAACTAGTGAATGAACTTACGCTACCTGGGCGGTTCAGCGCAAAAAAGGAGGCGTGTTCCGGAGCAAACAATCCCTGGTGCTATTTTGCTGTTCCATTAAACAATTGCGCCACTGACCAGAAAAAACCTAGTCTAAAGTCAGTGGCGCGTTGCGCGTTGTTCATTATGCTATTTTAAGGGCGCATGCTTGACCATAATGTATAGCGTGCACAACGCGCATACACTTTGCTCATGTAATCTACACAGATGCAACAGTTATTTTTGCAAATCATAAATTGTTACACTAAAAAAATATTAACACATGAGATGACGGCAATCATTGTGGTGTGCCACGAAGATGTGAAAAAATAGGCATAAATCTAGCTTACAAAGGATTCAGGCTAATTGTAATAATTAAGGATAAGACCTGTTTGCCCAATAGTGGCAAGACATGTATGTATATAAGGACATCTGACAAATTGGTTTGTCCGTCAAGAACCAGGAAAAAAAATCGACTGAAAAACTGAAAAAACTGAAAGACTGAAAAAAAAAAAAGACTGTGAAATCACCTTTACCATAATGTACAACATTACAGCTTCACTTCTCTGTCTTTCACTGCTCTTACAAGCACATCAGTCTCCTCGGCTGTGAACCGCTCCTGGCGTGCGCCTGGTAAATACGCCATAATAATAGCAATCCATAATGGAACTTGCGCACCTGCTTTTAAAGGGAATGTTGGATGACGCTCGGATTGGTTTATTCACGTTACGCCCAAACCACACCTATGAATAATGAAGCTACTTCAGACCAACCCATTTTAGATTTGCGCCGGGCGCAAGAGCCATTTATCCCGCCGGGAAAATAGCAACAGCGCCGAGACCCACCCACAAAGTTACTTGCGCTTCACGCTTTGTGCTTGCGTTTCAGATCGTTAAAATAGGGCCCCTAGTGTTAATTTTGTCACCTATTTTTAATTTAGTCTTAGTCTTAGTCTTGTGCCAAATGTCCTTGTTAGTTTTAGTCATATTTAGTCATTCACATATATTTTTTTGTTAGTCAAGTTTTAGTCGACTAAAAGTCTCGTCATTTTAGTCTAGTTTTAGTCAAAAGACAACTCAAGGTATCTTAGTCAAGTTTTAGTCGACCAAAAGTCTAGTCATTTTAGTCTAGTTTTAGTCAAAGGAAAACTCACTATATTTTGTGGCAAAATAAGTTAAATAAAGTACATATAACTTGCATAATGTATGTGCCACAACACCATAGCTAACTGGTTGATTTACAGCATAGATGCCTAAAATCAGCATTAGCTCATCAGACGATGGGCACAAATATTGATTTCGATCTTGATTCAGTATGAATTCATATGTATATAGCCTACTGTACATATAAGGAAAAATAAGTTTTTTACACTTTTTTTTGGGTTATATTATATTTGCTTGCATTCTTTACTATTCACTATTATTAACATTTCAAAATTTCACAAATAAGTAAGCAGTTATGATCTGCAATACTTTTTTGAGCAACTAGACTACATGTATATTTATTAAAGAGCCATACAGGCACCCAGTGGGTAATGGCATTACAAGTGACATTTTTTTATTTTTCCAGCCACAAAATGGCTCTAATTTGCCTCTTTGCAGTGGAATTCTCTATTTTAACCTTAATTAACACACTAATTGTAATATAAATAATAAAAATATTAGAAGAAAAATATTTTAAGTGGTCATTAATGGACCATAAGTATTGCAAAAATAGTATTTAGAACCAAAAGATCTCAAAATATTCAATAAATATTATTGAATTAAAATATAGGCTATTTATTTTTTAAATAGTTAAGGTGTATGATCACATTTGACCATCAATGAGTATAAGTGTGACTTATAATTAGTAAGGAATACCTGAGGGCTAAATACAAGAAAAACATTAATATTAATGTTAACAATGTTGCATCTCTATCACTCTCCATAATAAAATGATACTGTAAATGTGGCTGACACACACTATGCTGTTTGGTTTGCCAAAAATTGCTGCAAACACCTGTATAGTGAAGCTGTTGTGTAACTTACGCGGCTTAAGCCATTCAAATATACGGACACAGCGCTAGAGGTATTGAGCGCTACGGGAACCACCTGACCATGCACGCCGCTGCGAGAGATGACAGGCGGAGTCTGAGAGAGACCTGCACTCCAGCAACAGCGGGAACTCTTTCAGAATATTTTGAACAGCTGAATATTCATCTCATGATGAAAAAGTAGAGACAATTGTAGACGAAAATGAAGAGAGATTTTATCTTAGTTTTTATTGTATGCAAAACATTTTAGTCTCGTTCTTTTTCGTCAACATTAATGCATGTTAATTTAGTCTTAGTCAGTGTTTTTGGACATTGGTGCAGTCTCGTCATCGTCTCGTCTTCGTCATGGAAAAAAAGGTCGTTAACGGACATATTTAGTCTCGTCTCGTCTGACGAAATTAACACTAGTGGAACCTGTGGTGCAGCTCCACCGCTGGGCTCAGTGATCGCAGGCCAGGTTTTTCAAATGTGTCCTAGCAGTGTGAATCCAAAAACCAAATGGCCAAGAACACAAATGGGATTTTCATCTCTGTGCTGTGCTATTCCTCTGATCCACTTGCCGTGATCTGCTCAGTTTCTGTGTTCGTCTGCAGCCGGTGGCTGTGATTCTGTGTCCGGGCTGGGAGAAGGTTCAGACAGTGCTGGAGCTCCTGGAGGACAGCAGAGCGACCCACAGTCTCCATCCCACCAGTGTGCTGCTGGGCCTGGACCAGGAGGAGCCCAAAAAGTTCAAGATCCAGAGGAACTGTGAGTGTTTGAGATGATGTGTGTGGGGAATCTGCATCAAAACCAAAAGCTGTGAGGTTGATGTGTCTGCCTTTGTGATCAAAGGTCAGCTGCTGGTGACGACAGCGTTTACCATGATGAGACTGCTGGAGGCTCAGTGCTTCCTGTTCCTGAGACTGTGTCACCTGGTGCTGGATGAGGCTGATGTCCTTTATTCACAAGCACCTGAGCAGGTGAGGCCAAACAAGACGAGTAGAGCCCATGAGCCAGACTTTGTCAAAGGCCATAGAAGGTCCTCTTTAGGGTTGGGTATCGAAACCCGGTGCCAATATGGGACCGGTACTAATATAACCGGTATGTACCGGACCGAATCAGAACGCAGATTTCGGTTCCTCATTTCGGTGCCAAAATTCAAACGTGCTTTCGCAGAGACAGACGCTCAGCGCTCGTCACATCACAACTCATGACAACTATTCAGTGTTTTCAACCACATCTCATGACAACTATTCAGTGTTTTCAACCACATCTCATGACAACTATTCAGTGTTTTCACCACATCTCATGACAACTATTCAGTGTTTTAAACCACATCTCATGACAACTATTCAGTGTTTTCAACCACATCTCATGACAACTATTCAGTGTTTTAAACCACATCTCATGACAACTATTCAGTGTTTTCAACCACAACTCATGACAACTATTCAGTGTTTTCAACCACATCTCATGACAACTATTCAGTGTTTTCAACCACATCATGTTTATTTCAGGTTTCAGACATTTAAATGCTCATACGTTGGCTACTAGCAAAAAACACACACTTATGTCTATGAAAGCGGCAATGACAATCCTTTCAGACGGTTTGACTAACGTTACATGTTTTATTCACATCAGATACATGCACATTATATAGTAACTATATAGTTTACTCTATTCTTCTTCCATTTCACTGGTCACTTACTTTCATGTATTTCGTGAGACGAGAATGAACTCAAGTGTTGTAAATCTGACAGATCCGATTCTGAGGTGCAAACTAAAATGGCGCCGCCTATTGCGCTTTATAGATCAACTAACACACATTTGAACATCAGATAGTTCGTGACACAGTTAAGAAGTTTGTGAATATTTTGAATAAAAAGAAAAAACGAAATAAACCCGATACAGCTGAGCTGTCAGCGCTATTGCGGCTGCTGTGTGTCATGTGAGAAACATGACGCGTCGCCATGGAAACAATAAGGCGATGCGTTCTAAAATATTTAGCCAATGAATATGATCATATTTCAAAATGAAGCTGAAGCTGAAGTTGGTTTGTAGCAGAGCAAGAATACAGACGACTGCTGTTATTACTGTAGCTGTTATTTAGAGTTATATTAGGCTTGTTGTAGTTGGGTTAGGTGGCTTAGGTTTTACTGTGAATTTGTAAATAAGTCAATTGTGTTTTGTGTTTATTTATTTATTTATTTATATTCATACATTTAAGTATACATTAAACTTTTAATAAATAGTTCAATATAAATAATAAAAAATAAATAAATAAAAAGCCATTTAATGTCATCCACCTCGTTTTGTGGCCCTTTTTTTTTTTTTTTAAGTATCGGTTCAGGCACCGTTTAGGCACCGGTACCGTTTTAAAAGTATCGGTTTGGCACCGGAATCGAAAAAACCCCAAACGATACCCAACCCTAGTCCTCTTTGACGTAAAGTGCTGTGTTTTGAACGATGTTCTTGTCTCTCTGAAGATGTCCGTGATCCTGAAGCACTTCCAGAAGGTGGTGTCCGGAGAGGAGAGGTCCTCGTGTCCCAGGCAGATCATCGCGGTGGGCGGCCGCTGGAGCGCCGGGATCGAGGCTCTGGTCCGAGAGCACATGATGCACCCGTCCGTCATCATCACCGTCATGGAGGAGGCGGCGCTTTACGGCCGGGTTCATCAGGTCCGTCCTCACTAACGCTGGTGTCGCTGTCCTGTCCTCTGTGTGAACCAGAGTTCATTTCGTTGACGAATAATTTTCGTCATAATTTTCGTCAACAACCTTTTTTCACTGATGAAAACGAGACGATAACTACATAAAAACTAGTGTTGGATGACAAAAACTATGACGAAAATCAACTGTCTTTTTCGTCAACAAATAAAAGCGAGATGTAAATGTTAGTGAGGGTGGATTAGGGCAGAGATGGGGTCAGAACTGATGATCTGAGTAACAGATGAACACATTTGATCTGAACTGATCTAACCTCTGGAAAACACGGCTCACACACACACAGTCCAGCTCCAGAGCGGCTCAATCAATAACACACACACACACACACACACAATCCAGCTCCAGAGCGGCTCAATCAATAACACACACACACACACACACACACAATCCAGCTCCAGAGCGGTTCAATCAATAACACACACACACACATAATCCAGCTCCAGAGCGGCTCAATCAATCAATAACACACATTTATGCCAGACCAGTGTTTATGAACTAATGCTGATGAATAATGACAATGTTTACTTTACCATGTTTATATAGTAATGTGTTTTAGACGGTTGTTACAATGCATATTTGATCTCCTGAACTTGAATGAGCTCCTGCAACTGCAATAGTAAGGCGAGATTTCAAAATAAGAGTCCCGGTGTATTTCCAGCTGGTTTATGATTAAAAGTCACACATTATATATTTGTTTTTGCTTACACAATAAACTGTATTTAATTGAATTCCCATTTAATTCATATTCAGGAGGAAAGACCAGTATTTGACACATATTCAATAAAGTATCAGGGTTACAATAGTTCACTAAAACCATTAAAAAAAATCTTCGTTACTTGAAATTAAATAAATGTTAACTGAAATTAAAAAAAATAAATAAACAAACTTATTTGAAGCTTTAGTTTAACCTGATATACTAACTAAAACAGAAATACAAAGTTATAAAAACTATATAGATGTTTTTAAAAACAAACAAAAGAGTGAATTGAGTGTATTTTTAATGTCAAAAACTAAATTATGTCAAAATGTCAGTTCAAGTGACAGTCGGTTATGTGACGCTTAAATGCTTAATGTATTACAATTGAACTAAACTCATTAGATTTTAGGAGACTAAAACTAGACTAAAACTAAAAACAATTCAGGCGACTAAAATCTGCCTAAAACTAAATGGCATTTTAGTCAAAAGACTAAAACTAAATCAAAATATGCTGTCAAAATGAACTCTGACCTCCGCTGTGTGTCACATTCAGAGGGTTCAGCTGTGTCTGGACTGCGATAAGATCTCCGTTCTGCTCGGATCTCTGGACTTCCAACCGCCCAAACCCCAGAAAACCCTCATCATTACCAACTCAGCCGAGGAGACGGAGCATGTGTATAAGGTAGAGCGTTCCACCAATCACAGTGAAGGATGAGGAACAATCCACCAGTCAGATTACAGATTTAGCTTTCCTCCTCGACATTACAGAATGATTGAAAGGGTAACTTCAGTGATTTAGCATTAAGCTTTGTATGTAAACTGGGTAATTTATGCAGTAGAAATGTGACATTATTTTTGAATTTGGTGCCTTCTAGACTGAGAAAAGACTTTAGTCTCATGTGGATGAAAGACAGCAACTCCCAGAATGCACTTGCTTCGCTGCCCGACGAGGCGTACACCATCATTTTGATCGTCATAGTAATACAATCATTTCGTTCAGTTAGAGAATAAACACTACAATTAAAAACTGAACGTAAACAGTCTGGCACGTTTTCTGATCGCAAATGAAAGCTAAACTATACCAGGAATTCATTGAAAAGTTGAAACACTCACTTTGCTCTGCAACGCTCAGTTATTAATGCCCGAGGCCGAGTCGAGTGCATTTACATTCTGTGTGTGAGATCTCCCCCCTATGGGCTGGTTGATAACATGTGGAACAGCTCCATCTAGTGGCTGTAGTCTTTAGCCTCAGGCCAAAAAATCCTCCGATGACGCAAAATGACAATATTTGTGTCATCGGAGGAATTTTTCCAGAAATAAAATGCATAATTCTCTCGTCTCAGGGGGATATGAGGGGGGAAAATACCATAATTTGAATGTACTACCGGGTTTCTGCTGATACAAAGCTTAATGCTAAATCACTGAAGTAACCCTTTAATGAGTGGTTGTCCATGTTTGCTGGTTGACATTATGGCAAGCACTAATGTAGTTCTGATGGATTTGACCATCATGCACCATCTGTGTTCAGGCTGTGGTCAACACTGCTGTTTTCACACTGAAAGCTCATGAAGATGCGACCGACCAGTTTGACTTCATCATCGATCAGTGGAGGAAAGACATCGGCCAAGGGACGCAGCTCATTCTGGGTAAGTATTTGTTTTTTGGCATTTCAGCTGTCAAACTAAATGTCTTAAGATGCCGCTGATTTTCCATCAGATGCAGGCGTTTTCTCTTCGTCTTTTTCCAGCGAACTATTTTTGGTTCCCAATTTTTTCCAAAAGAAAAGCCACATTTTTAGGGCCATCAGCCCATTTTCGTGTCATGGTTTCTCCGTCACCACAGAGGATGCGTTAAATTGGAAATTAGGCCTTGATATTAGCGGTACTACCCTAAGGAAAGCCACATTTTGAGCTCTTTTTTACATTACCAGTCTTTTTTATAGACCCTTGAACTTGGCAAATAGGCCAATACACACAGCCATATTGTGCTATGAGGCCATTTCGTGTCATGGTTTCTCCGTCACCACAGAGGATGCGTTAAATTGGACATTAGGCCTTGATATTTGAGGTACTACCCTAAGGAAAGCCACATTTTGAGCAAAATAGATCTCTTTTAATTCCTGTGCAGCCATGCTCTCGTTTTCTTCAAAGTAAGATGGCAGTGACGCAAAGGAAACAGGTTATTGTATATATATAAAACTAGAAATTGTCATGCATAAGTACGCCAAAAACTCCAGTGCGCATGTGAATAGTTTCTAAAGGGCACGAATAAGTTTCTCATGTGCATGCAAAAAGTCTGTATATATTTCTTATTTTTTTATTTTAGATTCTCTGTATGTTGTCACTTAAAGAAAAAATCTATGAAAAAACCCCTGAGAAAATTAGATTTACAGACGACTGTACTACATACCAAATATTAAGCTTAATACTGTGGGGCAAAAAAGTATTTAGTCAGCCACCAATTGTGCAAGTTCTCCCACTTAAAAAGATGAGAGAGGCCTGTAATTCTCATCATAGGTACACTTCAACTATGAGAGATAGAATGAGAAAAAGACATCCAGAAAATCACATTGTCTGATTTTTAAAGAATTTATTTGCAAATTATGGTGGAAAATAAGTATTTGGTCAATAACAAAAGTTAATCTCAATACTTTGTTATATACCCTTTGTTGGCAATGACAGAGGTCAAACGTTTTCTGTAAGTCTCCACAAGGTTTTTACACACTGTTGCTGGTAGTTTGGTCCATTCCTCATGCAGATCTCCTCTAGAGCAGTGATGTTTTGGGGCTGTCGCTGGGCAACACAGATTTTCAACTCCCTCCAAAGATTTTCTATGGGGTTGAGATCTGGAGACTGGGTAGGCCACTCCAGGACCTTGAAATGCTTCTTCCGAAGCCACTCCTTCGTTGCCCAGGCGGTGTGTTTGGGATCATAGTCATGCTGAAAGACCCAGCCTTGTTTCATCTTCAATGCCCTTGCTGATGGAAGGAGGTTTTTACTCAAGGCCCCATTCATACTTTCCTTTACATGGACCAGGCGTCCTGGTCCCTTTGCAGAAAAACAGCCCCAAAGCATGATGCCACCCCCCACCCCCCGCCCGCATGCCTCACAGTAGGTGTGGTGTTCTTTGGATGCAACTCAGCATTCTTTCTCCTCCAAACACGACACGTTGAGTTTTTACCAAAAAGTTCTATTTTGGTTTCATCTGACCATATGACATTCTCCCAATCCTCTTCTGGATCATCCAAATGCTCTCTAGCAAACTTCAGACGGGCCCGGACATGCCCAGGCTTAAGCAGGGGGACACGTCTGGCACTGCAGGATTTGAGTCCCTGTTGGCGTAGTGTGTTACTGATGGTAGACTTTGTTACTTTGGTCCCAGCTCTCTGCAGGTCATTCACTATGTCCCCCTGTATGGTTCTGGGATTTTTGCTCACCGTTCTTGTGATCATTTTGACCCCACGGGGTGAGATCTTGCGTGGAGCCCCAGATCGAGGGAGATTATCAGTGGTCTTGTATGTCTTTAATTGCTACCACAGTTGATTTCTTCACACCAAGCTGCTTACCTTTTGCAGATTCAGTCTTCCCAGCCTGGTTCAGGTCTACCATTTTGTTTCCTTTGACAGCTCCTTGGTCTTGGCCATAGTGGAGTTTGGAGTCTGACTGTTTGAGGTTGTGGACAGGTGTCTTTTATACTGATAACGAGTTCAAACAGGGGCCATTAATACAGGTAATGAGTGGAGGACAGAAGAGCATCTTAAAGAAGAAGTTACAGGTCTTTTTTTTGTAGGTAACCAAATATTTATGTTCCACCATAATTTGCAAATAAATTCTTTAAGAATCAGACAGTGTGATTTTCTGGATTTTTTTTCTCATTCTGTCTCTCAAAGTTGAAGTGTGCCTATGATGAAAATTACAGGCCTCTCTCATCTTTTTAAGTGGGAGAACTGACTAAATACCTTTTTTGCCCCACTGTATAATGCTGAATGAACCATTTATGTTAAATATGGTCTGAAAAGCTACAGAAAGGTATGGACAGTATGACATTTTGAAATGTGTAGGAGAATCCTGTTCATAGCCTTATATAAGTCGCTTCAGAAGATGAGACGTTTCAGATGATAAAAAACCTGACCTGCAGTCAGGAACGGGCCTGCAACGTTCTGGGAAGGTTAGTTTATGGTGATAAAATAAAATAAAAACCCTGAAGAGAACGTTCCCAGAACGTTAGGAATTGGTTCGGGAGTAGGGTTGGGTACCGAAACCGGTGCCAATATGGGACCGGTACTTATATAACCGGTATGTACCAGACCGAATCAGTACGCAGATTTCGGTTCTTCATTTTGGTGCCAAAATTCAAACGTGCTTTCACGCTTTGGCTGAGCCAGAGACAGACGCTCAGCGCTGGTCACATCACAACTCATCATGACAACTATTCAGTGTTTTCAACCACATCTCATGACAACTATTCAGTGTTTTCAACCACATCTCATGACAACTATTCAGTGTTTTAAACCACATCTCATGACAACTATTCAGTGTTTTCAACCACATCTCATGACAACTATTCAGTGTTTTCAACCACATCTCATGACAACTATTCAGTGTTTTCAACCACATCTCATGACAACTATTCAGTGTTTTCAACCACATCTCATGACAACTATTCAGTGTTTTAAACCACATCTCATGACAACTATTCAGTGTTTTCAACCACATCTCATGACAACTATTCAGTGTTTTCAACCACATCTCATGACAACTATTCAGTGTTTTCAACCACATCATGTTTATTTCAGGTTTCAGACATTTAAATGCTCATACGTTGGCTACAAGCAAAAAACACACACTGATGTCTATGAAAGTGGTAATGACAATCCTTTCAGACGGTTATAATTTGACTAACGTTACGTGTTTTATTCACATCAGATACATGCACATTATATAGTGACTCTATAGTTTACTCTATTCTTCACTTACTTTCATGTATTTCGTGAGACAAGAATGAACTCAAGTGTTGTAAATCCGACAGATCCGATTCTGAGGTGCAAACTGAAATGGCGCCACCCATTGCGCTTTATAGATAAACTAACACACATTTGAACATCAGATAGTTCGTGACACAGTTAAGAAGTTTGTGAATATTTTGAATAAAAAGAAAAAACTAAATAAACCCGATACAGCTGAGCTGTCAGCGCTATTGCGGCTGCTGTGTTTCATGTGAGAAACATGACGCGTCGCCATGGAAACAATAAGGTGATGCGTTCTAAAATATTTAGCCAGAGAATATGATCATATTTCAAAATAAAGCTGAAGCTTGAAGCTGGTTTGTAGCAGAGCAAGAATACAGACGACTGCTGTTATTACTGTAGCTGTTATTTAGAGTTATATTAGGCTTGTTGTAGTTGGGTTAGGTGGCTTAGGTTTTACTGTGAATTTGTAAATAAGTCAATTGTGTTTTGTGTTTATTTATTTATTTATTTATTTATATTCATACATTTAAGTATACATTAAACTTTTAATAAATGGTTCAATTTAAATAAAAAATAAATAAATAAAAAGCCATTTAATGTCATCCACCTCGTTTTGTGGCCTTTTTTTTAAAGTATCGGTTCAGGCACCGTTTAGGCACCGGTACCGTTTTAATAGTATCGGTTTGGCACCAGAATCGAAAAAAAAACAAATGATACCCAACCCTATTCGGGAGCATGTGCTGATATTAGGGCACCTTCAGTGTTTGCTGTGCTCTTTCTCTCATTGCTCCTCCAGTCACCACCAACGACTGCCTGAAGGCTCTGGGGATCCGGGACGCCACCTGCGTGGTCCACTACGGGTTCCCCAGCTCCCCGAAGCTGTTCGGCCGCCGCCTCTTCTGCATGTCGGAGCGCTTCAGGAGCCTTCCGGACACGGTGCTTGCTTTGGTTTATCAGTCCTGTGCTGTGTTGAGTGATGAGATGGTGGTGTATTGCTGCATTCACACCAAACGCGAATAGAGCGTCAAAATCGCGTCTAGTTTCACGCGTGAACATTTTGAATGCATTCGCGTGTCCGCGGCGAATTGGACGTGCGTAGAAATCGAGCGTTGGAAGCGAAATTGACGCGCGTTCAAGGCACTCCAGGAGAAATATGTCATAAAACACCACTCTGCCACTTTTCATTTTCATTAAAAATATATATTAAACATTAATAGTCACACAAATGTGGTCCAGGCAACTCCTACATTATCTTCACTGCATGTATATTTAAATATCCTAAAATCTAAAGTTATGAAACTTCTTTGCCCTCAGTCAAAACGATCTGGCTGACAACAAATTATAGATTCATGAGAGCAAAGATCGGCCATTAGATCTACACAAGATGAGCCACTACAGGCCATCAGAGCAGCGGCAGACGGCAGAAGGACTGGCTGAGGAAAGGCTGCTCTCACTGGGGTTAATGAGCGCTGAGCGTCCGCTGATCCACTGGATCTCACAACTCCAAAAACACAAGATTATTTTTTAAATAGGCGCTCTCTTTATAAATAAACCACAGATTTGAGCTTTAAACTACTACATTCTTACCTGAAAAAAAGTCTTAAAACTACATTTTGTGACACAATAGTACTATTTTTAATTTATGCAGGGTTTCTCATTCACATGTGACCGCAGCAAGCTGGCTCCTGATTGGTTAACGCACCGCGAATTGACGCCAAAGTAAAAAAAAATTCAACTCGGGCGTCAGACGCAAATTTGCTTCAAACGCGTGAATGCACAAAAGCACCATTCGCGCGTATCGCGCAAGACGCTCAATTCAATGCAAACTGGACGCGCCAATGAGGCGGATTCGCGTTCTTTGCGCCGCGCGAAACGCGCCTTCCACGCCGCGGGACCTCCAGAAGCGTGTGAACGCGCCTTTCCATTGACTTAACATTGAAATCACTCGCGCCAGACGCTCTATTGGCGTTTGGTGTGAACGCATCATAACGCTGGCGTCCCGTGCAGGATCACGGCGAGGGCGGTTCCCCCGCGGCCCAGTCGGTGCTGCTGCTGTCGGAGCAGAACGCCCGGCACGTGTGTGGAGTTCTGCGGTACCTGAGGCGGGCCGGGGCGCTGCTGCCCCCTGAGCTGCTCCAGTTCGCCCTGGGCGTGCAGCAGGCCAAGGAGGAGCAGAAGACGGACCGGCCAATCTGCTGCTCGCTCAAGAGCTTCGGCTTCTGCAGGTCCGCATCTCACACCTGCCCTGACATCATCTGATCTGTGCTCTTCCTCACACCCGCTGACATCATCTGATCTGTGCTCTTCCTCACGCGCTGACATCATCTGATCTGTGCTCTTCCTCACGCGCTGACATCATCTGATCTGTGCTCTTCCTCACACACTGACATCATCTGATCTGTGCTCTTCCTCACACGCTGACATCATCTGATCTGTGCTCTTCCTCACACACTGACATCATCTGATCTGTGCTCTTCCTCACACACTGACATCATCTGATCTGTGCTCTTCCTCACGCGCTGACATCATCTGATCTGTGCTCTTCCTCACGCCACACTGACATCATCTGATCTGTGCTCTTCCTCACACACTGACATCATCTGATCTGTGCTCTTCCTCACGCGCTGACATCATCTGATCTGTGCTCTTCCTCACGCCACACTGACATCATCTGATCTGTGCTCTTCCTCACGCCACACTGACATCATCTGATCTGTGCTCTTCCTCACGCGCTGACATCATCTGATCTGTGCTCTTCCTCACGCGCTGACATCATCTGATCTGTGCTCTTCCTCACGCGCTGACATCATCTGATCTGTGCTCTTCCTCACACACTGACATCATCTGATCTGTGCTCTTCCTCACGCCCGCTGACATCATCTGATCTGTGCTCTTCCTCACACGCTGACATCATCTGATCTGTGCTCTTCCTCACGCGCTGACATCATCTGATCTGTGCTCTTCCTCTGTGCAGGGACAGCACCGCCTGTCCGGATAGACACATGATCAACAGAACCCTGGATCAGCCCAAGCACCCGGACTCCGGCACCGCCATGGTACGTTCAGAACATCAGAGGAACCTTATCTCTCAGCCCTGAGGGGAAAGAACACACTTTACTTCATAAACACATTATAATAATTATAATAATAATACATTTTATTTGTAACGCACTTTACATTAAACTAAATCTCAAAGTGCTACAGATTTAAAACAATAAAAAAATTAAATAAAAATAAATAAGAACAATAATAACATTAATTTCATGTTTTTTCTATTAAAACAACAGCAAGAAATAAACAAAACAAATGTATAAATAATTAAATGTATGAAGAAATAAATATAGAAATACATAAATAAATGCAGAAATAAATGAATAAATAAATACATAATTTTGTCAAAAGTATCCTTTTGAATTGTGCTATTTTTGTATAATTTGTGTTATACTATACTTTTTCTACATTTATATATACTTGTCTACATTTATTTCTACATTTATTTATTTTTACATTTATTTATGCATTTCTACATTTATTTATGCATTTCTACATTTATTTATACATTTCTACATTTATTTCTACATTTGTACATTTATTTATGCATTTCTACATTTATTTATACATTTCTACATTTATTTATACATTTCTACATTTATTTATACATTTATTTATACATTTCTACATTTATTTATACATTTCTACATTTATTTATGCATTTCTACATTTATTTATACATGTCTACATTTATTTATGCATTTCTACATTTATTTATGCATTTCTACATTTATTTATAAATTTCTACATTTATTTATGCATTTCTACATTTATTTCTACATTTCTACATTTATTTATACATTTCTACATTTATTTCTACATTTGTACATTTATTTATGCATTTCTACATTTATTTATACATTTCTACATTTATTTCTACATTTCTACATTTATTTATACATTTCTACATTTATTTCTACATTTATTTCTACATTTCTACATTTATTTATACATTTCTACATTTATTTATACATTTCTACATTTATTTATACATTTATTTATACATTTCTACATTTATTTATACATTTCTACATTTATTTCTACATTTCTACATTTATTTATACATTTCTACATTTATTTATACATTTCTACATTTATTTATACATTTATTTATACATTTCTACATTTATTTATACATTTCTACATTTATTTATGCATTTCTACATTTATTTATACATGTCTACATTTATTTATGCATTTCTACATTTATTTATGCATTTCTACATTTATTTATAAATTTCTACATTTATTTATGCATTTCTACATTTATTTATACATTTCTACATTTATTTATACATTTCTACATTTATTTCTACATTTGTACATTTATTTATGCATTTCTACATTTATTTATACATTTCTACATTTATTTATACATTTCTACATTTATTTATACATTTCTACATTTATTTCTACATTTATTTATAAATTTCTACATTTATTTATGCATTTCTACATTTATTTATACATTTCTACATTTATTTATACATTTCTACATTTATTTCTACATTTGTACATTTATTTATGCATTTCTACATTTATTTATACATTTCTACATTTATTTATACATTTCTACATTTATTTATACATTTCTACATTTATTTCTACATTTATTTATACATTTCTACATTTATTTATACATTTCTACATTTATTTATGCATTTCTACATTTATTTATACATTTCTACATTTATTTATACATTTCTACATTTATTTATACATTTATTTATGCATTTCTACATTTATTTATACATTTATTTATACATTTATTTATGCATTTCTACATTTATTTATGCATTTCTACATTTATTTATGCATTTCTACATTTATTTATAAATTTCTACATTTATTTATGCATTTCTACATTTATTTATACATGTCTACATTTATTTATGCATTTCTACATTTATTTATGCATTTCTACATTTATTTATGCATTTCTACATTTATTTTTACATTTATTTATGCATTTCTACATTTATTTATACATTTCTACATTTATTTATGCATTTCTACATTTATTTATACATTTCTACATTTATTTATGCATTTCTACATTTATTTATACATTTGTACATTTATTTATTTTTACATTTATTTATGCATTTCTACATTTGTATAAGAGGGAGGGAGGGAGAGAGGGAGGGAGGGAGAGAGAGAGAGAGAGAGAGAGAGAGAGAGAGAGAGAGAGAGAGAGAGAGAGAGAGAGAGAGAGAGAGAGAGAGAGAGAGAGAGAGAGAGAGAGAGAGAGAGGGAGAGAGAGAGAGAGAGAGAGAGAGAGTTTTTTTTTAGTTTTCAACACACTTTATTTATATCACTACAACATCATCAAAACATCACATTATCCAGAAAAAAAAAAAAAAAAAAAAAAAACCCAGGCACAAAAAAGCAAGACTTATTGTAACATGATAGTAAAGACCAACATTTCATCATCGACTGTACAAATAACTCCGTTAAAACACCATTTGGGCAAAAAACTTTCTAAGTCATTCATCAGTTTATAGAACTTGAAATCAAACAAAACCCTTGCTTTTACCATATTTTTAAATACAGTAACCACACATTGTCCTTCTCTACCTTCTATTTTGTTTTTCCTAGTTAAATAAACAGCAAGTTCGGCTTGCCCAATTAAAAAATTCAACAATTGACTTTTTACTCTTTGCGCCACACTATATTTGGGTCCAAGAATCCAAATCTTAGAAGAAAATGTCTCCCCAAAATTCATGAAAAGAACATCCAGAAAACAAAACATATCACGCAGTCTTGAACATTCTAAAAAACAATGAAAAATGGTCTCCCTCATTGTACAAAAAGGACAATCACTTGATACATTGGGATTAATTAAACTCACAAATGCATTTACAGCAACTGCGCCGTGTAAAACTCTCCACTGAATATCGCCTGTACGTTTTTCAATTGGTGGTTTGTATAAAACTCTCCAAACAGGTTTATCTCCATCATTCATTCCCAATTTCTCTCTCCACACTGTATCACTGCGCTCTTTTAATTTAGCTTTATTTAAAACTTTTACAAGACATGTATACAAAACTTTACTCTGAATATCCTGCAAACTTAAACCTTCTAGTCCCCTCAGGCTCAGAAAGGGTCCAGACAGTCCTTTGAGATTGGGACTAAGAGAAATATTTGGAAAGGGATCTGTACTATTAGGAACCAGTTCTCCATTATAATAATCAAATAACAATTTGTTTTCTACCTCTGTAAATTTCTTTTAAAAAAAATCCAGAACTTTTCTTACATGCCGTACTGAATGCACACCTAGATGTGAGGCCATGGACTGAGCATCATTCAAGCCAGAACCAGCAAACTCCAACAACTGGTGCAGTTTTAAAGTCTTAGTGGAAATTAAACAATGAATCAGTCCAGGTGTAACTTCACAAGTAACATCAAACCGGGCTCCATTTATAAGCGGTTCCTCCAGAAACCAGTACAACGAGGACGTCGGCTCCAGCCTCCTCTTTTCGAACAAGTCCCACACTTTAAAAAGTCCTTTATAAAAAGGAGTCAGTCCGTTGCACTGCAGCTTACTTGAGTCCATCAGAAACAAACCAGAGTTCAATCCCAGTCTGCCAGCTTGATTAAAGATAACATCAGCCACTTTTCTCCAGACTAGATCCTTAGGTCCTGTAAGATACCTTTGAATAAACAGAAGTCGAAAAGCTGCCCCCCTGCTGGGCAAATGGATAAGTCCTTGTCCTCCTTCATCTCTGGGTAAAAAAAGTATGCTCTGTGGAATCCAGTGAAAAGTACTCCAAAAAAAGTCCACCATACTGGCTTGAATTTTACTCAAAAGTCCATTTGGAGGGTCAGTGCAGGCCAAACGATGCCACAAAAGTGAAGCGACCAGGTTATTAATTATTATAACCCTCCCTCTAAAAGAAATTTTTGGCAAAAGCCATTTCCATTTGTCCAATCGCCCCTTTAGTTTTTCTAAAACTCCTTCCCAATTTTTGCTTATCATTGAATCATTGCCAACATATACTCCTAAATACTTTAACCCATCTCTCTTCCAGGACAAACCACCTGGTAATTTAGGAAGACCATGAGACCATTTACCACTCACTATGGCTTCACTTTTGGACCAATTAACTTTGGCTGAGGAAATTGTACCAAACTTGTTTAAAATGTCTTTAAGAAGGTCAACATCATTTTGCCCTTTAACCAAAACAATAATATCGTCTGCATATGCAGATACCTTACAATTGGCTCCAGAGCAAGGTATGGTCCAACCTTCAATGCTCTCTCTGATCTTAACAAGTAACGGTTCAATGGCAAGAGCATACAACATCCCTGAAAGTGCACAGCCTTGTCTAATACCCCTGTTGATTTGAAAAGGAGCAGTAAGACCACCATTAATTTTCAGTACACTCTCAACATCTCGGTACAAAACCCTAATCATGGCAATAAAACCAGAGCTGAACCCGAACTCCTCCAGCGTACGCCAGAGATAGCTGTGTTCAACCCGGTCAAATGCCTTTTCCTGGTCTAGAGAAATGAGACCAGTGTCTATGTCCAATAGCCTAGAGACGTCCAAAATATCCCGAATTAGATAAACATTATCATGAATAGACCTGTTAGGCACACAGTAAGTTTGATCATGATGAATAACGTGCCCAACTACCTCTTTCAACCTAATGGCCAAAACTTTAGAAAAGAGCTTTAAATCAGAGCACAAAAGTGAAACAGGGTGCCAGTTCTTTATTTCTTTTAAGTCACCTTTTTTGGGTAGCAGGGTAATGACCGCCCTCCTGCAGCTCAAAGGTAGCAACCCTCCAGCCAGACTATCATTGAGCACAGACAGCAAATCACCCCCCAGCACTGACCAAAACGTTTGATAAAACTCAATTGGTAAACCATCAATTCCTGGGGCCTTACCGCAATCCATGCTCCGCAGAGCAACATGCAGTTCAAATGCTGATAGCGGCCTCTCAAGCCAAGAATTGATCTCATCTGGAACTTTAGGCAAACCCATATAAAAAGAGCTGTCCAGCTCACCTTCCTCTGTACGTTCACTTTTATAAAGCTCAGAATAAAATAAAACAGCTCTTTTTCTAATTTCCTTGGGCTCCACCATTTCTACACCCTCCAATGAGTATAAAGAATGTATAAGTCTGCTTTGACCATTCTTTTTTTCCAGGCCGAAAAAAAATTTAGTTGGGCCATCCATCTCTACCGCACTCTGAAAGCCCGAGCGGATCAAAGCTCCCTGTGCTCTGATACCCAACAGGTTATCCAGAGTTCTTTTTTTAACTTTGAGGAGCTCAATATGTCCTCGATTTCCTGTGGACTCTACCAAATTCTGAAGTTCCACTATTTCAATCTCTAAGGCTTTCATTGATTGGGAAATGTCCTTGGAAACGTTGAGAGTGTACTGACGACACAGTTGCTGTATCTCTTTTTTCCCATGATCCCACCATTGTTGTAGGGAAGAAAACTCTTTTTTCCTGGATCTAAACTGTTCCCAAAAATATATAAAAACATCCTTAAAAAAATTGTCTTGTAACAAAGAGGTGTTAAAATGCCAATAGGCACTCTTAGACCTTATATTACTAATAAAAACACTGCAGACTACAAGGCTGTGATCAGAAAACCCACTAGGCAGAATCTCACATTTCTTAATGACATTAAAATGGTATTTAAAACAATAGAACCTATCCAGTCTAGCCATGGAAATAGCATTTTGTCTTGTTTGCACCCATGTGTACTGCCTTTGTCCTTTATATAAAGTTCTCCATATATCACACAAATCATGCTCTTCTATAAGCTTTCTCATAGCATGTTGGGAAGCTAGATGTGGCTCTTTATGGTTCCTATCCATTCCATCATTTGCCGTACAATTATAGTCTCCTCCAACAAATATGAACTCTTCCTCTTTACAGTTTGACAAAATATTACTTAATTTATCAAAAAGAACAACCCTTTCAGGACCAACAACAGGAGCATACACGTTTATAAAAACTAAAACCATTTTTTCAAACTTTGCTGTTACTTTCATTAAATGTCCCTCAACAACATGTTCTGTCTCATATGAAACTGGTATAAAGTTTTTCTTAAAAAGTACAGCTAAACCACCACTACAGTGATTTTTGTGGCTTAAAATAATCGACCCACCCCATTCCATTAACCATTCATTCTCATTCAAAGCATCGCTATGAGTTTCCTGAACTAGCATTACATCAATTTTCTTTTGTTTAATCAATTCATAAAGCATTGCTCTTTTCTTGCTGTCCCGTGCACCATTTAAGTTAAGAGTGCCCAATCGTATCCTACTCATAAAAAGGTAAATTGAGCAGACCAGTAACAAACATCTCAAAAAAAAAGAAGAGAAGCTAGACTGGTTCGAATTCATCATTTAATAATTTTAGCTTTAACTTCTGGACAATTTTCTTCAGCCTAAATACTTCTTGTTCAGTGAAAGCTCCACCCTCCTTCATTAAAGCCCTGGTAGAATCTATAAACAGCTCACGATCTGGGAAGTAATCCTCTACATTTACACCTTTCATGCCTTTCGTGGCCTGTAGAAATGTTTTTACTTTATCCAAAACGTAAGCACTGCGGCCAGCTCGCTTCTGTGAAGCTGAGCTCACTGAGTCTAATGATTCACAATCACTGTCCATAACAGAAGATCCATAACAGTCCTCAACATTACTGGACTCTGAGTCCACCTCGCTTATATCAACAACAGCTGCTCCAGTGGCTTTCTTACTAGCCCTGTTTTCTTTATCTTTTGTCTTAGTTTTCCTTTTTAATGTCGGTGTTTTGAAAATACTCTGATCATCTGTCATGTCAACATCATCCACAGCAGACTCTATGACCTGCTCACTAACCTCAGAAATACCTTCATGCACAGTTTCATTTGAGGCCACACTCTTATCTTTATTGCTTTCAGAATCCTCACTTCCACTTTTGTCAACACAAGAAACTGTATCGCTAGTTTGTGCATGATCTGTATTATGCGTGTCGCTCGTATTGTGATTCTGATCTGCGTTTTTCTCAGGGCACACGCGTATCACGTGACCCTCTTGTCCACAACCAAAACACTTCATTGAATCTGACGTAGCAAAAATAACATAAAGAAAATCGTCAATCTTAAACTTCATGGCCAAATTAAACTCTTCATTCTGGCTATTTAAGATCATGTGCACCTGCCTCCGAAAAGATACAACGTGCTTCAGCTGTGGAGATTTACAACCGAGTGGGATTTTCTTCATTTTTGACACAACCTTTCCGTGTCTGGACAATTCCCTTTCAATCACTTCATTTTTAATAAACGGCGGGACATTTGACAATACTATTCTTTTCGCCGGTTGTACCAAAGGCATGACTGGAGTAAGGGAATCATTCACAACAATCCCAGTCTCTACAACTTCATTCACTTTATCAACGTTGTTCAAAAACATCACTATTGCGCTATTCATTCTTGATGCAGAAAGAATGCAATCATGACCAACAACAGCAGCAACAGCGAGGACGCAGTCCTCAACTGAACAACGCTCCGCGGGTACTACCTTAACACCGTGCCGGCGCGTTAAACTTTCCAAACCAGCGTGCTGAGACGCCGCCATAGCGATCAGTGGACACTGACCGACGACGCTCCTCACAAACACCTACAAACTTTCCTCTATTTACCTCGCAACAAAAGATAGAAAAAGATAGAAAACTCACTCGTACAGTACAGCTCACTCCAACACACACTCACACTCCGACCACAAACTCCCAGCATGCACTCGAGAGAGAGAGAGAGAGAGAGAGAGAGGGAGAGAGAGAGGGAGAGAGAGAGAGAGAGAGAGAGAGAGAGAGAGAGAGAGAGAGAGAGAGAGAGAGAGAGAGAGCGTGCACATGGTGGCCAGATTGCACATTTTAAGTAAAACACTGGATGTAATATGTCTTCTTTGAACAGAAAAGATCGGATTTAATGATTGAAAGTTGGCAAACGCAAGCATGAACGCTCGAACGCTCCTCTTTTTTCCCCTGACAAAAACAACGACATTAGCCTTGTCTTTTTCCGTCAGTGATATTGCATGTTTATATAGTCACAGTTATCGTTTAAGGACGTTTGTGTTATCTCGTCTTAGTCTTAGTCATGGAATAAAAGGTCGTCAACGAACATTTTTCGTCATGTTTTCGTTAACGGAATTAAATTTAGAAGTAGAAATAGAAGCCCTAAATAGAAGTATGGATTAGATCCAAGCGGCTCCTCCGCAGTTTCTCCTGAAGCCGATACGGAAGTGAGTTAAACTGCAGTTCATGGACTGGCCACTAGAGACAGACTACAGAAGAGCAGAATCTCATTGAGCTCATGTTAAAATGGCCAACTTTACAGCAGAAGAAGACATGTTTACAGTCTGGGACACACTGTGCTTTTGGTCTATACGGCTAATGTTGCCCTTCATGACGACTGTGAGGGGGGGGGGGGGTTTATTTATAACTCATTCGTTATTGAATAGAAGTTGAATAGAGAGTCGTCAGTGATTACGATGAAGACAAAATAATAATATAACTAGAGCCATAACCTAGAGTTTTAGACTTATCATCTTCAGATTTGAAATAAAACATGGTCAGACATGTGGCTTCAGCTGTAGTGCACTTCTAGATTGCTAAAATGCCAACTTCAATTATATTTTCATAAAGATATTTCATACAAATATATTTCTAATAACTTTACAAAACTTTGAAGCTTATTATAGCTATTTTTGATTATGAAAATAATTATAATTTTGAATTTACAGTAAACTGCCAAGTGTCTGCTTTCAAATGACGCCATACTTATGATTTTAGTGCAAAGGAATCATGAACTGTAACGGTTTTAGTCTGATTATGCCTTTTCTTCATTTCTTCATTTCTTCTTTTTCGAAAGCGAGGGTGCAGGCTAACAGCATAGTTTTTAAGGAACATCACACAATCGAGTGTTAATAATGTATGCGGTAAACATCTCTTGTACAGCACTGATGGACAAATAAAACACACATCATCTGGAAACATTCAAACAGAAAATGAGAAATCAGTTATTTATGATTAAACATGCTTTTTGATGAATACAATCATTTAAACAGAAAATTTTTCTACTCGATTCACACAAAAAAAATCTAAAAACAGTCCAAATGAAAGTTTTACCAGCGCTGGAAGCTTTCACTGTTTATTTCCAAGATGGCCGCTTTATCCTGCTTTGGCTTTGTTTGGAAATATTTCTGTTGGCAAAGCAAAAATAGAGCAGACAAATGGCCTAACATTAAAATATTTGAGTTCATTATTACACTCACAGTCCAGCTGTTATTCAGAAGATCACCTGACACACACACTGACCTCAGATAGACTTTATCCTGCTCATATTCTGAGCTCATCTTCGCTCCAGCAGCAGTGATGCTGGATCTGAGAGTGTGTGTGACCTCTGCTAGTGTTAAGTGTCTCCTCCGTGTGTGTGTGTGTGTGTGTGTGTGTGTGTGTGTGTGTGTGTGTGTGTGTGTGTGTGTGTGTGTGTGTGTGTGTGTGACCTCTGCTAGTGTTAAGTGTCTCCTCCGTGTGTGTGTGTGTGTGTGTGTGTGTGTGTGTGTGTGTGTGTGTGTGTGTGTGTGTGTGTGTGTGTGTGTGTGTGTGTGTGTGTGTGTGTGTGACCTCTGCTAGTGTTAAGTGTCTCCTCCGTGTGTGTGTGTGTGTGTGACCTCTGCTAGTGTTAAGTGTCTCCTCTGTGTGTGTGTGTGTGTGTGTGTGTGTGTGTGTGTGTGTGTGTGTGTGTGTGTGTGTGTGTGTGTGTGTGTGTGTGTGTGTGTGTGTGTGTGTGTGTGTGTGTGTGTGTGTGTGTGTGTGTGTGTGTGTGTGTGACCTCTGCTAGTGTTAAGTGTCTCCTCCGTGTGTGTGTGTGTGTAAGGTGTTGCCGCTGCTGATCCAGACGGCGAGTGTGTACTGGGGCCGGGTGGTGTGGCAGAAGCAGGACGGGTTCGAGGTTCTGGCGGCCCAGATGAGCGAGCACTACGCTGGAGAGAGGCTGTGTGCGGTGGAGGTGCGGGCGGGGGAGCTGTACGCCCTACAGGAGGAGAGCGCTTACCACCGGTACTGACATCATCAGGGCTACGGCCCACCCACACGGGCTTTAGTGCCGATGCCGATTTCTTTCCTCAGCCTTCGCCGATGGCGATACGGGCTGCCGATATTCTGGAGCCGATATTTGGAGCCGATACTGCTTTTGCTCCCTCAATTTACATCATAAAAATGACACAATGATCATCAATTTAAAATTTGAAAAAGGAACATTTATTGAACTAAAAAAAACGATATTTAACAAATAGTAAAAACAGGTGAGGTAGAACAAGAAAAAAAAAAAGAGTTCAGTGGTGAAAATAAATATTTAAGGATAAATAAAATAATGACACTATTGCACACAGTATCAACAAGCGAGCAGCATAATAAAATGCACACTGACTGTACTATACTAAACTATTTACAACCTAGTCATTTAATGCTTACACTCTAAAAAATGCTGGGTTAAAAATAACCAAGTTGGGTTGAATATGGACTAACCCAGAAAATTGGGTTGTTTTGACCCAGCAGTTGGGTTAAATGTTTGCTTATAACAACCCAATTGCCAGGTTAGTCCATTTTCAACCCAACTTGGGTTATTTTTAACCCAGCATTGTTTAGAGTGTAGGTGCACTTCACTGAATCTCTTGTAGAAACACCAGCGGTAATTCAGGAAAAAATCTCCCAATGCTCCACGTGAAACTTCAGTCTTTCCACCTTTTACCATCGTGTCAATTCTCAAGTGATTTTGATTAATATGCGCGAGGGAGAGCGAGAGAGTTTGAAGACGGTGAGAGCTGCCCTGTGGACGCCTGTCTGGAAATAATGCAGGGAAAAAATATCGGCGAACGCAGCAGCCTTATATCGGCAGATGCCGATACACGTAAAAATAGCAAATATCGGCCGATATATCAGCCGATGCCGATACACGTAAAAATAGCAAATATCGGCCTGATATATCGGCCGATACGATACACGTAAAAATAGCAAATATCGGCCTGATATATCGGCCGATACGATACACGTAAAAATAGCAAATATCGGCCCGATATATCAGCCGATACGATACACGTAAAAATAGCAAATATCGACCTGATATATCGGCCGATACGATACACGTAAAAATAGCAAATATCGGCCGATACGATACACGTAAAAATAGCAAATATCGGCCCGATATATCAGCCGATACGATACATGTAAAAATAGCAAATATCGGCCCGATATATCGGCCGATACGATACATGTCAAAATAGCATATATCGGCCGATACGATACACGTAAAAATAGCAAATATTGGCCCGATATATCGGCCGATACGATACACGTAAAAATAGCAAATATCGGCCCGATATATCGGCTGATACGATACACGTAAAAATAGCATATATCGGCCGATACGATACACGTAAAAATAGCAAATATCGGCCCGATATATCGGCCGATACGATACACGTAAAAATAGCAAATATCGGCTCGATATATCGGCTGATACGATACACGTAAAAATAGCAAATATCGGCCGATGCCGATACACATAAAAATAGCAAATATCGGCCCGATATATCGGCCGATGCCGACACACGTAAAAATAGCAAATATCGGCCCGATATATCGGCCGATACGATACACGTAAAAATAGCAAATATCCGCCCGATACGATACACGTAAAAATAGCAAATATTGGCCCGATATATCGGCCGATACAATACACGTAAAAATAGCAAATATCGGCCCGATATATCGGCTGATACGATACACGTAAAAATAGCATATATCGGCCGATACGATACACGTAAAAATAGCAAATATCGGCCCGATATATCGGCCGATACGATACACGTAAAAATAGCAAATATCGGCTCGATATATCGGCTGATACGATACACGTAAAAATAGCAAATATCGGCCGATGCCGATACACATAAAAATAGCAAATATCGGCCCGATATATCGGCCGATGCCGACACACGTAAAAATAGCAAATATCGGCCCGATATATCGGCCGATACGATACACGTAAAAATAGCAAATATCGGCCCGATATATCGGCTGATACGATACATGTAAAAATAGCATATATCGGCCGATACGATACACGTAAAAATAGCAAATATCGGCCGATACGATACACGTAAAAAATAGCAAATATCGGCCCGATTTTTCGGTCTAACACTAATCAGAGCACTACACTCCTCTAAACGCAGCCTCGCTGAGCAGAGTCATGGTGTGTGTGTGTGTGTGTGTGTGTGTGTGTGTGTGTGTGTGTGTGTGTGTGTGTGTGTGTGTGTGTGTGTGTGTGTGTGTGTGCGTGCGTGTGTGTGCGTGTGTGTGTGTGTGTGTGTCCCCGCAGTGTGCGTGTGCTGGAGGTGCCGGACAAAGGAGAGCAGCTGTTCAGCAGCGTCACGGCCTGCTTCATCGACGAGGGCCGCACACAGGAAGTGAAGTCACACCAGCTGCTCCAGCTTCCTGCTCAGTTCCAGGATCTGCCAGGCCAGGCTGTGGAGATCGTCCTGTGCAGAGCTCAGCCTGTGGACGGGGAGGTGGACTGGAACCCCAAGGTCTCAAACGTTTCACTAAAAATACACACTGTGTTTTAGAGCACGTGTGCGAAAGATAAAACCCCCATCCGTTTTCATTCATGTAAGATCATAACATCTTCAATCCGTGTAACAAGCATCTTCATGATCATTTTAAGGCGTCTTATTTTTTGGCGATGGAAAATCATAAATGGCGATTCTGCCGTGAATATTAAACTTCATATGGCCATGATTTCATTAAATAAATGTGAGCGCTTCACGTCTCAGAGCCTGAAGGTGGCGCTGTTGTGCTCACACGTTTACGACACTAATGATCGATCATGATAGTGTTTATGCTGTAATATGTTGTGTGCGGGTGTAAGAACGCATATTTTATCATAAATATAATAATAAAGCAGACATTTCAAAATAAGAGTCCTGGCGTATTTCAGGCTTGTTTATTAAATAAAAGTCACGCCGTGTGTCCGATTTCCACCCGGTTATTATTTGGCTACACAAACTGTATTTAATTTAATTTAAAGTGAACTCTTGTATCTTCTGTGTGGGACGCCCCGTTACAGGAAACACTGACGACATTATTTGACACATATTATTAAATACAGGTGCTGGTCATATAATTAGAATATCATCAAAAAGTTGATTTATTTCACTAATTTCATTCAAAAAGTGAAACTTGTATATTATATTCATTCATTCATTACTCACAGTCTGATATATTTTAAATGTTTATTTTTTTAATTTTGATGATTATAACTGACAACTAAGGAAAATTTCTCCGAAAATTTGAATATTACTTAAGACCAATACAAAGAAAGGATTTTTAGAAATCTTGGCCAACTGAAAAGTATAAACATGTGAGCATGTCCAGCACTCAATGCTCAGCTGGGGCTGGTTTAGCCTGAATTACTGCAGTGATGCGGCGTGAGGAGATCAGTCTGTGGCTCTGCTCAGGTGTTATGAGCCCAGGTTGCTCTGATAGTGGCCTTCAGCTCTTCTACATATCGCATCTTCCTCTTCACAATACCCTATAGATTTTCTATGGGGTTAAGGTCAGGCGAGTTTGCTGGCCAATTAAGAACAGGGATACCATGGTCCTTAAAGCAGGCACTGGTTGCTGTGGCTCTGTGTGCTGGTCCCAGTCCTGTTGGTAAATTAAATCTGCATCTCCATAAAGTTGGTCAGCAGCAGGAAGCATGAGGTGCTCTAAAACTTCCTGGTATGCGGCTGCGTTGACCTTGGACCTCAGAAAACACAGCGGACCAACACCAGCGCATGACATGGCACCCCAAACCATCACTGACTGTGGAAACTTTACACTGGAGCTCAAGCAGCGTGGATTGTGTGCCTCCTCTCTTCCTCCAGACTCTGGGACCCTGATTTCCAAAGGAAATGCAAAATTTACTTTCATCAGAGAACATAACTTTGGACCACTTTTTTTCCTTTTTGTCTTTAGCCCAGGCGAGAGACGCTTCTGACGCTGTCTGATGTTCAAGAGTGGCTTGACACAAGGAGTGCGACAGCTGAAACCCATGGCTTGCATACTGTTGTGAACTTTTATCTTCTAAAGTGTAGGAAACTCAGAAGATGAAGACCAGGAGACTTCGGGATCAAACAGAAGTTATTCTTTTAATGAGAACTCTCTGTGCTGCAGGTCGTCCGAAAACAGTCTAATTTAACAGTACAAAATAATGCAATTTATCTACATTTCAGGGGGAGGGATTATACAGCAGAGGAGGAGACATTCAAACAAAGGAATGCATATGTTGTGTAGGTAAAGGAAGGACACACCCTACTATGAAATCCCTACCAGTCCCATTGAATCAGCATAACTATTCGCATGCTGATACTGGCCAGGAACTCCAATTCCAAGAGCCATCCCAGAGCCATTAAAGACAAAAGGGGCAACGTCTGGGCTCCGTAAGCTGGGATCTCACTGATCTGACTCATTTAAAACACAATAGAGAAAAACAGGTCTGGCAGGAAAGGAGACTCTTGCTAGAGCCTCTGAAATCAGTAAAACAGGTCTGGAAGATTTGCATAGCAGACTAATTCCATCTGATA
>NC_137121.1:36841525-36861525 GCF_949357685.1 Gobio gobio | reverse complement strand
TTAAAACGGCAGCAAAGCAAACACTCATGTTGCTCGCGTTTGTGCAGACTGAGCACAGGTCGGGTATAACCGTATAATATAACCTCATGAAATCATTTAAATGTGAAAGTTAAAAAAAAGCAGATCCATGGAAAGAACTTAACAATTATAGTTACATGTTTGCTAACGAAATAAACCAATTAAAAGCCATTTGTGTGGTGTATGAATAATGTTGCGCGTCTCCTCATCAAACCCGCCGCACCAGCAGTGATAAACCTCCTCTATTCTGCTGGGGAACTAATGTGGGCGGAACCAAAGTTTCCAGCACTCTAGAGTCATCTCAAGCGGAGCAATACTGCATTCCCATTGGCTGCCGCCGAACCGCATCATATCCAGGGCTGTCAAAAGATTAATCGCATCCAAAATAAAAGTTTGTGTTTACATAATATATGTGTGTGTACTCTGTTTATTATTATTTATATATAAATACACACAAGCATGTATATATTTAAGAAATATTTGCATGTATATACATTTATATAATCTTTAATATATATAAATATAAATGTTTTATATATAAAAATAATATTTCTTTCTTAAATATATACATGCTTGTGTGTATTTATATATAAATAATAATTAACAGAGTACACACACATATATTATGTAAACACAAACTTTTATTTTGGATGCGATTAATCGCGATTAATCTTTTGACAGCCCTACTCATTACCATAAAGTTGACCTGATCTCAACTGTCCTCGACGCCCACATCGCCCGAGACGTGCAGCTCTCGCCGTCGGCTCCCATTGAGAATTAATGACTTCCGGCCACTTTACGCTCTCGCCGGCGGCGTGTGACTGGTGAGTGTGTAGATGCTGATCCGTTATAAACGGGCTGTGTTCATTGGTTAGACTGCACTGGTCTCATGATGTCATTGCTCCAGTGTGTCCAGAAGCGGTTCTGACTGCGGTGTTGTGTAATGACTCTTCCTGATGAGTGTGTGTTGTGTGTTGACTCTTCCTGATGAGTGTGTGTTGTGTGTTGACTCTTCCTGATGAGTGTGTGTTGTGTGTTGACTCTTCCTGATGAGTGTGTGTTGTGTAATGACTCTTCCTGATGAGTGTGTGTTGTGTGTTGACTCTTCCTGATGAGTGTGTGTTGTGTGTTGACTCTTCCTGATGAGTGTGTGTTGTGTGTTGACTCTTCCTGATGAGTGTGTGTTGTGTGTTGACTCTTCCTGATGAGTGTGTGTTGTGTAATGACTCTTCCTGATGAGTGTGTGTTGTGTGTTGACTCTTCCTGATGAGTGTGTGTTGTGTGTTGACTCTTCCTGATGAGTGTGTGTTGTGTGTTGACTCTTCCTGATGAGTGTGTGTTGTGTGTTGACTCTTCCTGATGAGTGTGTGTTGTGTGTTGACTCTTCCTGATGAGTGTGTGTTGTGTGTTGACTCTTCCTGATGAGTGTGTGTTGTGTGTTGACTCTTCCTGATGAGTGTGTGTTGTGTGTTGACTCTTCCTGATGAGTGTGTGTTGTGTGTTGACTCTTCCTGATGAGTGTGTGTTGTGTGTTGACTCTTCCTGATGAGTGTGTGTTGTGTGTTGACTCTTCCTGATGAGTGTGTGTTGTGTGTTGACTCTTCCTGATGAGTGTGTGTTGTGTGTTGACTCTTCCTGATGAGTGTGTGTTGTGTGTTGACTCTTCCTGATGAGTGTGTGTTGTGTGTTGACTCTTCCTGATGAGTGTGTGTTGTGTAATGACTCTTCCTGATGAGTGTGTGTTGTGTGTTGACTCTTCCTGATGAGTGTGTGTTGTGTAATGACTCTTCCTGATGAGTGTGTGTTGTGTAATGACTCTTCCTGATGAGTGTGTGTTGTGTGTTGACTCTTCCTGATGAGTGTGTGTTGTGTGTTGACTCTTCCTGATGAGTGTGTGTTGTGTAATGACTCTTCCTGATGAGTGTGTGTTGTGTAATGACTCTTCCTGATGAGTGTGTGTTGTGTAATGACTCTTCCTGATGAGTGTGTGTTGTGTGTTGACTCTTCCTGATGAGTGTGTGTTGTGTAATGACTCTTCCTGATGAGTGTGTGTTGTGTAATGACTCTTCCTGATGAGTGTGTGTTGTGTAATGACTCTTCCTGATGAGTGTGTGTTGTGTAATGACTCTTCCTGATGAGTGTGTGTTGTGTAATGACTCTTCCTGATGAGTGTGTGTTGTGTAATGACTCTTCCTGATGAGTGTGTGTTGTGTGTTGACTCTTCCTGATGAGTGTGTGTTGTGTGTTGACTCTTCCTGATGAGTGTGTGTTGTGTGTTGACTCTTCCTGATGAGTGTGTGTTGTGTAATGACTCTTCCTGATGAGTGTGTGTTGTGTGTTGACTCTTCCTGATGAGTGTGTGTTGTGTGTTGACTCTTCCTGATGAGTGTGTGTTGTGTGTTGACTCTTCCTGATGAGTGTGTGTTGTGTGTTGACTCTTCCTGATGAGTGTGTGTTGTGTGTTGACTCTTCCTGATGAGTGTGTGTTGTGTGTTGACTCTTCCTGATGAGTGTGTGTTGTGTGTTGACTCTTCCTGATGAGTGTGTGTTGTGTGTTGACTCTTCCTGATGAGTGTGTGTTGTGTGTTGACTCTTCCTGATGAGTGTGTGTTGTGTGTTGACTCTTCCTGATGAGTGTGTGTTGTGTGTTGACTCTTCCTGATGAGTGTGTGTTGTGTGTTGACTCTTCCTGATGAGTGTGTGTTGTGTGTTGACTCTTCCTGATGAGTGTGTGTTGTGTGTTGACTCTTCCTGATGAGTGTGTGTTGTGTAATGACTCTTCCTGATGAGTGTGTGTTGTGTGTTGACTCTTCCTGATGAGTGTGTGTTGTGTAATGACTCTTCCTGATGAGTGTGTGTTGTGTAATGACTCTTCCTGATGAGTGTGTGTTGTGTGTTGACTCTTCCTGATGAGTGTGTGTTGTGTGTTGACTCTTCCTGATGAGTGTGTGTTGTGTAATGACTCTTCCTGATGAGTGTGTGTTGTGTAATGACTCTTCCTGATGAGTGTGTGTTGTGTAATGACTCTTCCTGATGAGTGTGTGTTGTGTAATGACTCTTCCTGATGAGTGTGTGTTGTGTAATGACTCTTCCTGATGAGTGTGTGTTGTGTAATGACTCTTCCTGATGAGTGTGTGTTGTGTAATGACTCTTCCTGATGAGTGTGTGTTGTGTGTTGACTCTTCCTGATGAGTGTGTGTTGTGTAATGACTCTTCCTGATGAGTGTGTGTTGTGTAATGACTCTTCCTGATGAGTGTGTGTTGTGTAATGACTCTTCCTGATGAGTGTGTGTTGTGTAATGACTCTTCCTGATGAGTGTGTGTTGTGTGTTGACTCTTCCTGATGAGTGTGTGTTGTGTGTTGACTCTTCCTGATGAGTGTGTGTTGTGTAATGACTCTTCCTGATGAGTGTGTGTTGTGTAATGACTCTTCCTGATGAGTGTGTGTTGTGTAATGACTCTTCCTGATGAGTGTGTGTTGTGTAATGACTCTTCCTGATGAGTGTGTGTTGTGTGTTGACTCTTCCTGATGAGTGTGTGTTGTGTGTTGACTCTTCCTGATGAGTGTGTGTTGTGTGTTGACTCTTCCTGATGAGTGTGTGTTGTTGACTCTTCCTGATGAGTGTGTGTTGTGTGTTGACTCTTCCTGATGAGTGTGTGTTGTGTAATGACTCTTCCTGATGAGTGTGTGTTGTGTGTTGACTCTTCCTGATGAGTGTGTGTTGTGTGTTGACTCTTCCTGATGAGTGTGTGTTGTGTAATGACTCTTCCTGATGAGTGTGTGTTGTGTAATGACTCTTCCTGATGAGTGTGTGTTGTGTAATGACTCTTCCTGATGAGTGTGTGTTGTGTAATGACTCTTCCTGATGAGTGTGTGTTGTGTGTTGACTCTTCCTGATGAGTGTGTGTTGTGTGTTGACTCTTCCTGATGAGTGTGTGTTGTGTGTTGACTCTTCCTGATGAGTGTGTGTTGTGTGTTGACTCTTCCTGATGAGTGTGTGTTGTGTAATGACTCTTCCTGATGAGTGTGTGTTGTGTGTTGACTCTTCCTGATGAGTGTGTGTTGTGTAATGACTCTTCCTGATGAGTGTGTGTTGTGTAATGACTCTTCCTGATGAGTGTGTGTTGTGTGTTGACTCTTCCTGATGAGTGTGTGTTGTGTGTTGACTCTTCCTGATGAGTGTGTGTTGTGTAATGACTCTTCCTGATGAGTGTGTGTTGTGTAATGACTCTTCCTGATGAGTGTGTGTTGTGTAATGACTCTTCCTGATGAGTGTGTGTTGTGTGTTGACTCTTCCTGATGAGTGTGTGTTGTGTGTTGACTCTTCCTGATGAGTGTGTGTTGTGTGTTGACTCTTCCTGATGAGTGTGTGTTGTGTGTTGACTCTTCCTGATGAGTGTGTGTTGTGTAATGACTCTTCCTGATGAGTGTGTGTTGTGTAATGACTCTTCCTGATGAGTGTGTGTTGTGTGTTGACTCTTCCTGATGAGTGTGTGTTGTGTGTTGACTCTTCCTGATGAGTGTGTGTTGTGTAATGACTCTTCCTGATGAGTGTGTGTTGTGTAATGACTCTTCCTGATGAGTGTGTGTTGTGTAATGACTCTTCCTGATGAGTGTGTGTTGTGTAATGACTCTTCCTGATGAGTGTGTGTTGTGTAATGACTCTTCCTGATGAGTGTGTGTTGTGTGTTGACTCTTCCTGATGAGTGTGTGTTGTGTGTTGACTCTTCCTGATGAGTGTGTGTTGTGTGTTGACTCTTCCTGATGAGTGTGTGTTGTGTGTTGACTCTTCCTGATGAGTGTGTGTTGTGTGTTGACTCTTCCTGATGAGTGTGTGTTGTGTGTTGACTCTTCCTGATGAGTGTGTGTTGTGTAATGACTCTTCCTGATGAGTGTGTGTTGTGTAATGACTCTTCCTGATGAGTGTGTGTTGTGTGTTGACTCTTCCTGATGAGTGTGTGTTGTGTGTTGACTCTTCCTGATGAGTGTGTGTTGTGTGTTGACTCTTCCTGATGAGTGTGTGTTGTGTGTTGACTCTTCCTGATGAGTGTGTGTTGTGTAATGACTCTTCCTGATGAGTGTGTGTTGTGTGTTGACTCTTCCTGATGAGTGTGTGTTGTGTAATGACTCTTCCTGATGAGTGTGTGTTGTGTGTTGACTCTTCCTGATGAGTGTGTGTTGTGTAATGACTCTTCCTGATGAGTGTGTGTTGTGTGTTGACTCTTCCTGATGAGTGTGTGTTGTGTGTTGACTCTTCCTGATGAGTGTGTGTTGTGTGTTGACTCTTCCTGATGAGTGTGTGTTGTGTATTGACTCTTCCTGATGAGTGTGTGTTGTGTAATGACTCTTCCTGATGAGTGTGTGTTGTGTGTTGACTCTTCCTGATGAGTGTGTGTTGTGTAATGACTCTTCCTGATGAGTGTGTGTTGTGTGTTGTTGTTCTGCTCTTCCAGGCCCCATCTGAACGGGTTCTCCTCTCCGGAGCGGCCCAGCGGCGGCTCAGGCTCATTCAGACACGAGCAGAGTCAGAGTCCGGCCATCAGCTCTGATCACACACACACAGAGGAAACCCTCAGCCTCAACACACCACACACTCACTCACACACACACACAGAGGAAACCCTCAGCCTCAACACACCACACACTCACTCACACACACACACACAAACAGAGGAAACCCTCAACACACCACACACTCACCATAATCCAGCCATCCTCTCATTCCAGACCTCCAGGTGAGTGTGTGTGTGTGTGTGTGTGTGTGTGTGTGTGTGTGTGTGTGTGTGTGTGTGTGTGTGTGTGTGTGTGTGTGTGTGTGTGTGTGTGTGTGTGTGTGTGTGTGTGTGTGGTGTGTGTGTGTGTGTGTGTGTGTGTGTGTGTGTGTGTGTGTGTGTGTGTGTGTGTGTGTGATGGGTAGGTTTAGGGGCAGGGTCAGTGTAAGGGGATAGAAAATACGGTTTGTACGGTATAAAAACCATTACGCCTATGGAATGTCCTCACATTTCACAAAAACAAACGTGTGTGTGTGTGTGTGTGTGTGTGTGTGTGTGTGTGTGTGTGTGTGTGTGTGTGTGTGTGTGTGAGTATGTGTGTGAGAGTGTGTGTGTGAGTGTGTGTGTGTGTGTGTGTGTGTGTGTGTGTGTGTGTGTGTGTGTGTGTGTGAGTGTGTGTGTGTGTGTGTGTGTCAATGTGAGTGTGTGTGTGTGTGTGTGTGTGTGTGTGTGTGTGTGTGTGTGTGTGTGTGTGTGTGTGTGTGTGTGTGTGTGTGTGTGTGTGTGTGTGTGTGTGTGTGTGTGTGTGTGTGTGTGTGTGTGTGTGTGATCGTCTGATGGTTTCTCATGCCAGTGTTTCTGCAGTTTCCATCCGCAGATCAAGTGGTTCCAGAGCGCTGAGACGGTGACGGTGTGTGTGAAGCTCATCAGCCCCGTCATGCAGAAGTGTGTCTTCAGCTCGGACTCCGTCACCTACAGGTCACATGATCAGCCACACACACGCTCTTCTGACAGCCGGGCGGCAGGGAATAATGTGTGTGTGTGTGTGTGTGTGTGTGTGATCTCAGTGGGTTCGTGAACGACCGGCGTTACTTGGCCCAGCTGGAGCTGTTTGGTGACATCATCGCAGAGAAGAGCTCATGGGAGATCCGGTGCAACGAGCCGGTGCTGAAGCTGAGGAAGAAGCAGGAGCAGGACTGGAGGAGGCTGCTCAAACACAAGGCATCTATACCTCCATCTGCTGTCCCACATGAGTCCTGCTGTACTGTGATGATGACCTCTGACCCTTCTCCACAGAGTGCCTTCGTCAGCTACGAGTTTGACCACATCGACGAGGCTCGGGCGTCTCCAGTCAACGGTGAGAGCAGATTCGCCCTGGAGGGTCACAGGGTCACGGGGTCAGAGGAGCAGTGTTGGGGAAAGTTACTTTGAAAAGTAATGCATTACAATATTGCGTTACTCCCTTAAAAAGTAACTAATTGAGTTACTTAGTTACTTTTTAAGAAAAGTAATGTTATGTTACTTTTGCATTACTTTTTCTCTCCTGGGCTGGGCTTGTTTTTGTTTTTGTTTATAACAAAAAAGTTATATTTTTGTGCAACGGTAAAGATACCAAAATGTAAATAATAAAATACCCCAGGCTGAGGTAAAAATGCAGATTTCCTCATGAACACTAGAGGGCGCAGCTCTGGATAATGGAGAAGAGGACGCAGGAGAAAAGTTTGACCAATAAAAACAAAAAATCTAGTAATTTTCATCATCAAAGGTCAGCAGCAAGACATTGGTCAATTAAATATAAAGGTAGATTATGCATAAAAATAGTTGTTTTTATTAACATTTAATTATTGGAGGTTTGCATAGTACTCTGATTTAGCATTTGACTGATTTTATTCAGAATCTTTATTGTGCAAGTGAGATAAATAAATTCTCACATGTAGTCTAGAACTACAATAACCCTCATGTTCACACACACACACACACACACACACACACACACACCTCTGCACTGACTCTCAACATGAGCTGTCAGTCAAATTAATGTGAAAAAGTAACTCAGATATTTTGTTGTAAATTTGAAAAGTAATGCGTTACTTTACTAGTTACTTGGAAAAAGTAATATTATCAAGTAACTCAAGTTACTTGTAATGCGTTTCCACAACACTGGTCAGAGGGT
This sequence comes from Gobio gobio, assembly GCF_949357685.1. Classification (NCBI taxonomy): domain Eukaryota; kingdom Metazoa; phylum Chordata; class Actinopteri; order Cypriniformes; family Gobionidae; genus Gobio; species Gobio gobio. Next base: position 36,853,841 of record NC_137121.1, on the reverse strand, counting down.
CAGAGGTCATTTCCTGCTCTGGGTCAGGGCTCCTTCATTAGGGCTTCTTCTTCTTCTTCTTCTTTTTCTTCTTCTTCTTCTTCTTCCGCTCTTGAGTCTGCGGCCGCTAGAACCGCTTGAGGAGAGTTATGAGGTTTGGCACTAGGCATGTGCCGGTATCAAATTCTCATGTTGCGATTAATTGCTGAAGCTTTTATCGCGGTATACTGTATTATCACGATATTGAAATAAGTTTGCGATTAATTGCTGAAGCTTTTATCGCGGTATACTGTATTATCACGATATTGAAATAAGTTGCAAAAAAAGTGTTGCCATACTATAACAGGTTTAATAACTTTCTTATAACTAAAGAACCAAACATTTAAATACAATAAAGCAATACACAAAAATGTATAAAGTAAACACATTTTTAACAAACTTAAAGTCGTGCATAAATGCCACCATTTATGTACGGATATTTAAACGAGCGGCACTTAACACACACACAGATTAAAGTGCTAAAGAATTATAAAGAACAATAGGTAACCCTTTAAGGTCTCACTAGTTAATGCATTAACTTTAACAAAGAGCGAATAGCTACATTTTTTTTACAGTTATTATTCTTTGATAATGTTAGTTTAAAAAAGCAACTGTTAGTGTTAGCTCAGGTCCATTAAATAATACAGTTACAACTTTGGATTTTAATAATGTGTTTTTATTTTGCTGAAATGTACATTTAACTAAGATTAATAAATGCTTTAGAAGTATTTTTTATTGTCAGTTTGTTAATGAATGAACTAATGTTAAATAATAGAGCCTTAAAGTGTGTGACTGAACCACAATCAGAACACATTCAGACAATATCTAGGGTGTGTAATTTAGTCCAGATTAAAATATAAAATGTTTAAGTTTGAAAATGAATAGCCTTAAGTCTTTAAGTATTAGGTTATGTGATGACGAGCACCGTATCGTTTTGTTTACGAGGGTTACCGGGGAAACGGCTGCAGTTGCGTCAGCGCCCTCTGCTGTCAGAGAGTGGATGTGCGTCTCCTTCACTCGTTCCGCCAGTTTGTTTACATCAGAGCGCGTTTCTCTTTGACGTGTTGTTCATTTTAAACGGTTGATGGGTAAAGTATTCTTAAAATGCATTCTAAAAATCGGAATAATTCATAATAAATAATTATTCACAGTATTTTGAAGTGCCCACGATAACAATATTGTGCATGTTCATTATTGCGGTATTTCGTATTACCGTTTACCGGCACATGTCTATTTGGCACAGACAGTGTGATCTGTCACCATGGCCAATGTGGAGTCTCTAGCTCAATCCCTCTAGCGCCACCACCTGTCCAAAGTTGCACACGTTTATGCTAATAACTTTTGAACCGTAAGGGCAAAATTCCTTTTCCGCCATTTTGAATTTTCCTTTTCGAACTCCTCGGCTGTATCTCTGCAACGCTTTAGTGTATTCCGACCAATATTGGTGTGTGTGTTATGACAAGCATGACCTGAGACTTCGCCGCAGTGCCACCTAGTGGTGAGGAGATATGAAAATGGGGATTTTTGGTGGCGAGACGGCGATACCCAATTTTCCCATATCAGCCATTTTGGGCGTCGGCCATTTTGAATTTTGTCAAAAAGTGTTATTTTTTACGAACGCATTGGAGTGTCGTTACAGAACTCGGTATGCGTATGTGACAAAAAATGTTGGACCAGCGCCACCTTGTGTTCAGAAGTTTCCCAAAATGCTATTTAACTTTTGACAAAATTTGCCTATTGTTATGCTGCGTTCACACCAAACGCGAATAGAGCGTCAAAATCACGTCTACCGCGTCTAGTTTGACGCTTGAACATTTTGAATCCATTCACACATCCACAGCTAATTTGATGTGCGCATAAATCGAGCCTTTGAAGCGAAATAGATGCACGTTCAAGGCGCTCCAGGAGAAATATGTCATAAAACAACACTCTGCCTCTTTTCATTTTCATTAAAAATATATATTAAGCATGAATAGCCACACAAATGTGGTCCAGGCAACTCCTACATTATCTTCACTGCATGTATATTTAAATATCCTAAAATATAAAGTTATGAAACTTCTCTTTGCCCTCAGTCAGAACGATCTGGCTGAAAATAATAATGTAAATGAAACTTGGGTCATGCAGAGAACATGGACACCAATTTTGCTGTTTTTGGCCAATCTTCCTGTCCGCCATTTTGATTTTCTTTCAAAACCTACGTTTTCAACCCGCTCCTAGACCGTTTGTCTGATTTTCACCAAATTACAGTCAGATCATCTTCGGGCTGTGCCGACACAAAGTTCTGGATTTCGTGTCGATGGACGAAACCGTTTTCGTATAGCGCAGCAACAAAGATGAGGCATGATGCCAAAATGACTCTTGAGGCTGAATCTCTGCAATACTTTGGCATTTTGTCACCTCACTCTGACCACATCAGTTTCGTAACAGCGCCGCCTATTGGGTGAAAGTGATAAACATTACTAGAGATTGTATTGGATTTTTCAGGCATTTTGCCTAAAATCATCTTAAAATGCGTTTAATTGCTCATTGTTGCAGTTGGTCTGATGTCGGATGTTATTTTGAAAGCGATCGCCCGTTCTTCGTCTTCATTAGTTTACCGTCTCTCTTTTACTTGTGTTTAACTTTATATTATTACACTGAACTGTTACACAAAGAAAGTAAAGGGTACACGGAGAAGTATGATTGCTTTTCTATTATTAGTAACAGAAAGGCAAACTCGTATCAATATTATCCAATTTAAATGTTATTTTTAATGTTATGGCCAAAAAAGTGTTTTGGTTCATCCTTCAAAGATGTGTAAAACTAAAAGTTTCAGGCTGTAGGAAAACGCACACTTGGTGCAATACAAACACTTCTATTTTAAAATAAAAGACTTGAAATGACCAGTATAACCAGTAGATGGCGGCAGAGGAGCACTCACCGGCTCATTGGACATTTCCACTCCCTAATAGAGTTTTTTCACATAGAATTTATTTTCAGAGATTATCAAATCACTATTATAATGATTGGTCATTACGCTCAACAGAAATGCCTGTGATTGGCTACAATAGTGAGCGATGGAAAAGCCGTTGATCTTGACACGAATGTACCAACCAGATCGCTTGAGTTTACTTGCTTTTCTCTTTTATTTAACAATTACAAATGATATGTCACACATAGTTATATAACCGTTAATCTTGCAGTCAATATATGACGTGACCCGGTAAAAAAAATCTTTAATTTACAGATTATTTCTAATTTAGTAGTATGTTATGTAAATATTAGGGCTGTCAAAAGATTAATCGCGATTAATCGCATCCAAAATAAAAGTTTGTGTTTACATAATATATGTGTGTGTACTCTGTTAATTATTATTTATATATAAATACACACACATTCATGTATATATTTAAGAAATATTTGCATGTATATACATTTATATAATCTATAATATATATAAATATAAATGTTTTATATATAAAAATAATATTTCTTTCTTAAATATATATATGCTTGTGTGTGTATTTATATATAAACAATAATTAACAGAGTACACACACACATATTATGTAAACACAAACTTTTATTTTGGATGCGATTAATCGCGATTAATCTTTTGACAGCCCTAATAAATATAGATATGTGTGTTCACTTTGCCCAGTAATTCAGAAGTCATGTGACGTGTGTGTGTGTGTGTGTGTGTGTGTGTGTGTGTGTGTGTGTGTGTGTGTGTGTGTGTGTGTGTGTGTGTGTGTGTGTGTGTGTGTGTGTGTGTGTGTGTGCGTGTGCGTGTGCGTGTGCGTGTGTGTGTGTGTAGGGCACTGTTTCCAGGCCGAGCTGGGAGAGGATGGCTGTTTCGTCAGCTCTGACAGCGACAGCGACTGAACATCAGATTCTCCATCTACAGCTCCACCACACGGCTTACACTTTATTTTAAGGCGATGTAGTAATATTAACTAACTACATGTACTTACTATAGGGTTAGGATTAAGGTTTGGTTAAGGGTTAATTACTTGTAATTATGCATAATTTACAGTTATTACTATAGTAAGTACATGTAACTACGTCACCTTAAAATAAAGTGTTCCCCATTATAATAATAATAATGTTTGTTTTGTAGCATTTGTGTTGGAGTTACACTAGCTCTGTTGACATGTATGGGCACTTGCTGAATATAGTGTGACGTGTTTCTGTTTGTGTTCTTTCATATGAATATTTAAGTTTGTTGTAGATCTCATAAATTACACATTGTCTGATAAAATGCAGTTATATATGTTCCTGAAGCAATAAAGTGAAATAAAGCATACGTTTGTGAACGGGTTATCACAATGAGACGGACGTGGAGATCTTTTATTTGGTGTCGAGTGAAACATGTGGGCGGGGCTTAATTCTGTCAGTCGGTTTCGATTGGATGGAGGCTCGCGGGTGATCATAAGGGGCGGGGTTTAAGCGGACTAAATGATTGGAGAAGTACAGCATACATCATCGGATTTAATCAACATTTTGATAGAGAACTCGGGAAATTATGAGGCGAGTTAAATAAAACACATGCACGGATGGAGACTAATAAAACGTTAGGTTACTTACGTAACCCCGGTTCTCTGAGAACATAGCTCGGTATCTCACATATGGGAATGATATAGCCAACTCCCGAAACGCATGCTTTCCGAAGCCGCCGAACAGACCCGGCAAGAACGAAAGATAACCTTTCAATTCTTCAATGAGCCACATTAAGAACTGCATGAGCCATTGAAGGCGCAGTGACATCCAGACGGTAAAATCTGATAAATGTATGAGGGGAAGCCCAGCTTGCCGCTGCACAAATATCTCCTACCGAAATCCCCTTGAACAAAGCCCAAGAAGTAGCCATACCTCTTGTAGAATGAGCCTTTAAGCCCGCTGGGGAATTATAGCCCATAGACGTATAGGCCAATTCAATCGCCTCCACCATCCAGTGGGAAAGGCGCTGTGAGGAGATCGGTTTACCCTTACATTGAGTGGCCCATGAAACGAATAACTGATCATTCTTCCCGAACGATCGTGTCCTGTCAACATAATAGCGTAATGCTCGTACAGGACACAAGGTGTGCAATTTCCGCTCGTTCTCCGAAGAAAAAGGAGGGGGGTAAAAGGCACGTAACTCCAAAGCAGAGCAGTTATAAGCTGAATCGCTGACTTTGGGAACGAAGGCCGGGTTAGGCAGCAGCGTAACCTTGCTGTCATCCGGACTAAAATTCAAACATGTTCGATGAACTGACAAGGCATGCAATTCACCCACTCGTTTAGCTGAGACTAAAGCAAGTAGTAAAATTGTTTTTAGAGATAGGAGCTTAATATCCACACTCTCCAGAGGTTCAAATGGAGCCAGAGTTAAAGCATTCAGAACCATGGACAAATCCCATGACGGGACCAGGCGTTTAGATACTGGTCTCAGACGCTTCACTCCCTTCATAAAACGGCATATTAGAGGGTGCCGTCCCACTGAAGCTCCATCGAAGCCTACATGACAAGCTGAAATAGCTGCCAGGTAAACTTTAATTGTAGAAAACGCTCTCCCATTGTTCATTAAATTTTGTAAAAAGCAAAGCACATCACTCACCGCGCACTGAAAAGGAATAACTCCTTTGCGCGTACACCATTCCTCGAACACACGCCATTTAAGGTCGTACAGTGAGCGCGTTGATGGAGCTCTCGCGCTCTGGATAGTGTTTATAACCTCCTGCGGAAGCCCGAGTGCGTTTAAATTTAACCCTTCACGGGCCAGACCCAAAGATTGACTCGTTCTGGGTAAGGGTGAAATACCTGCCCCCCCGCCTGTGACAGCAGGTCCCGGCGCAGCGGGAGCGGCCAAGGCTCGCCCTGGAGGAGCTGGACAATCTCTGCCAGCCACAGCCTCCCCGACCAACGGGGCGCTATCAAAAGGAGAGATAATCCGTTTTCTCTTACTCTTTCTAGGGTGGGAGAAATCAGACTCAGCGGTGGGAAGGCGTATAGCAACACGTTCGGCCATGGGTGTGCCAGCGCATCCACACCCAAAGGCGCATTTTCGTCCCTGAGAGAGAAATACAGCGGACACTTTGTGTTTGCCTGCGAGGCGAAGAGATCTACGGCGGCCTTGCCGTACATCTCCCAGATCTGATCCATCACCTGCGGGTGAAGCACCCATTCTCCGTACAACGGTTTCCCCTTGAAAGCAGATCCGCCCCCACATTCAGGACTCCTGGTACGTGCGTGGCGCGCAGCGAGCTTAAGTGCGCCGCGCCCCAGACAATCAATTTGCGCGCTAGATTGTGCAATTGCAACGAACGCGTTCCCCCTTGGCGATTGATATAGGCCACCACCGTCGTGTTGTCTGTCCTGACCAGAACATGAAACCCTTCCAAGAATAGGAGAAAATGTTTCAGGGCCAGAAAGACTGCCATCAACTCCAACATATTTATGTGAAGCTTGCGAAGCCGGGGCGTCCAGCGGCCGTTTACCGACCTGCCCTGGAAAACAGCTCCCCAGCCCAACAGGGATGCATCCGTTGTCACTACTTTTCTCAGCAACACGCTCCCCAAGGAAACCCCTGTCTGGAATAAACAGGGATCTCTCCACTGATGAAGAGCCATCACGCAATCCAAGTGTATTCCCACTCGGCGCGCAAGGTGCCGATGAGGACACAAACGCTTCGCTGCCACCCATCGCTGGAAGTCTCTCATTTTTAACAAGCCTAGCGGGACCACGGATAGCGAAGAAGCCATCATGCCCAAAAGGCGGAGACAGGTCCTGAACGATACCAGGTTTCCCTTGCGAAACTGGGCAAGGCACTGATAAAACGTCATGATCCTCCTTTCCGAGAGCATGGCGCGGTAAGCCACAGAGTCTATTCGTAAGCCCAAGTATTCTATCTCCTGGGATGGAATCAGCTGGCTTTTGGCCTCGTTGATTCTGAATCCCAGATTCGATAGATGAGATGTGAGCATCTCTGTGTCCCGCTCCGCGCGCTCCCCGCGAGTGAGCGCATATCAGATAATCGTCCAGATAAGCCGATATTCTGAGCCCCTTGTGTCTCAACGGTGATAACGCTGTCTCTATGCACCTGCTGAACACTCGTGGGGCAAGACTTAACCCAAATGGAAGGGTAACAAATTCGTACGCTTCGCTCCGAAAGGAAAACCTGAGATATTTCCTGTGCGCAGGATAGATGCTTATATGAAAGTAAGCATCCTTGAGATCTACCGCGGTGAACCAATCGTCCCTGCGGATAGCGCGCATGAGAGTTGTGACAGTGAGCATCCTGAATTTGTACTTCCTCAAGTGTTTGTTTAGAACACGTAGGTCCATTATCGGGCACAAACCCCCGTCTTTCTTTGGAATCAGAAAGTAACGGGAGTAAAAGCCTTTTTGAGTTTCCCCCTCTGGAACCTCTGGAATCTTATAGCTCTTTTCTCTAAGAGGGAGGATATTTCCTCTTCCAACACACGCGCTGAATCCCCATTTGCTACAGATGCTATGACCCCGTTGAACGGGGGTGGTTTTACAGCAAACTGAAGCCTGTAACCTTTGGTTACCGTCGTGAGGACCCACGGGTGCGCAGAACACTGTCTCCAAGCCTCTTGGCAAAGAGCCAACGGGTTCAGCTGAACCAAATCCATAGATGGGGTTAAGGCGCCATCTTGTGGACCGAGAGAAAAACGGCCAGGCTCTGTGAAGCTCAGAAACCGCTTTATTTCTGGGTTCATTGCTGTTATTTTGTTTTTGTTTTTCTGTGCCCTCGGCAGTGAGCCTGGATGCGACAGAGAATTTTTTATTATTTTTAAACCCAGGGGCTGAAGTGCTTTGTGACAATGCACTTGAGAACTTGTGCTTGTACCCAACAGACCACCTACTGGTGGTTGAGTGTTTTGCACTCGACGGAACCTTGTGTGTCGAGGGGACGCTGAACTGGCCTGACCACAACTTGGAACCATTTTCTCGTCCAAACTCCACATCCTCCGCTTCTTCGCGGGTGGGGGAACAGATATGGCGGACTCGGGAGGGGACATCACAGAGAACCCTAGGTGCTGTCCGTCCCTCCCATGCAGAAATTGCGTCCTAGGTATCCCTCCTCTTTTTGTAGGACGGGATAGCAGACTTTGACTTTGCGGCTGTCGCCGCGAATGACTGCTTTGCCCACGGTTTAGCGTTTGAAGCAGCGGGGGGACGAGCCGCCTGCTCTGTGCTCTGGGGTTTCGCGGGCCTGGATGCATTCAAAAACCTCCTGTTCTGCGCCGGAGGACCAGGACGCGGGGGAACAGGAGGACGCGGTGCTCTCTTGCGTGGCAGGCATATGTCGAACACCTCACCCTCCTTCTTCTGAAGGTCGCACCGCTGTCTCATCGCTGCAACGGCCGTGCCAAACAGCCCACTAGCATCCATTGGAGCATCGAGAAAATCTAACTTCTCTTTGTCTCCGATGCTCGAGAGATTTAGCCATAGCGATCTCTCGCCTGCGACGGCAAGAGCCATTGTACGGCCGCAGCTTTGCACCGCGCCACGTGAGGTGCGCAAATTGAGATCCGTTATGTTGCAGATCTCCTCCTAGACAGCCGGGTTTGGATTTCCGGCGTCCAGCTGAGTGCCCAGCTCCTCCAACAACTCGGCTTGATAGGCTGTCAACAATGAAGTGACATTAAGTGCCCGCACTGCCAGTCCAGAGGATTTATATATTTTTTGGTACATGGAAGCGGTGAAGCGTTCCATTTTTCCCGGGAGGGAGGGACTGGCAGATGAGAGAGTGGTCCGCCTGTTTGGATGCAGGTGGTGGGCCACTGACTGCTCGACCGTGGGGGGGTTAGAAAGCCCTAGCCCTTCCATTTCACTCACATCGAGTGACGAGTAACCCTTGACGGGCACCCGGTGAGAAAAGGGCTTGTCCCACGATCGCTTCATCTCCGCTACACACGCTGGCAACGCGGGAAGAAGTTGTTTCGCCGGTGGAAGGCGAGCAGGGAGCCTTTTCCCGTCATAGATATCCCGCTTAACTCCTGGATCCCCAGGAGTTACGGGCCAGTCGATGCCAAGCTTGGTCGCTGCACGTTTGCAAACTTCCACTAGGTCGCAGTCTACGACCGTTGACGCCATGTCGCCGCTTAGCGCGCTCACTGGCCTGGACGCTTGCGCCGCAGACAGGATTGCATCATCTTCCTCATCATCCGGCTCATCACGGAGGAGGCGAGCTAACATCTCCTCATCCTCCTCCTCGTCTCCCTCCCCCTCATCGCCTTCCGCGAGTAGCTGATCGAAAAGCGGCATAGGTGAATCTACGTCCATAATCTCCCCCCAAGAGGAAGGATTCTGCGTGGAAGAGGACGGGATCACCTTTGTAGAAGGAGGGACGGAAGAGAGAACCGGATCCTCTTTAGAAGAAGCGGCCACACGAAGCCTTCTCTCTAAGACCCTGGCCGGCATTACACGACAGTGCGCGCAACTCTCCGCATCCGCCAGTGCAGCCTGAGCGTGCTTGTCACCCATGCATGCGATGCACATCAGATGCGAATCCCTGCCTGAGATCATGAAACCGCATGCTGCCGGACACGAGCGCGAAGAGGCCTCTTTCTCCGCTGCGGTCTTGGACACTTTCGACATGGTGAGTAAAAAGAAGTTTAGCTCGCCTTAACGCGTTAGCTACAATAAGAAAATGACTCAGTAACGAGTAGAAATCCACAACAGATTTAGTCTGCACTGCGTTCGGCAACGTCTACCTTGACGGTACGTTTGTGAACTGAAGCAGGACAGGTGCTAAAGGAAAGTCTTCACGGGGAAGAGAACAAGAATGCCGTTTTCGGGGATCACAGCAATATATATAGGGAGAGGGTGGGCTCCTTGTATGAGCTGTGATTGGTCCATCCTTCGGACAGACGTGGTGTAATTGGTGCTTCCGTAGTCTATCACGCCTGGGGGCGTTCCCATATGTGAGATACCGAGCTATGTTTGAAAGAGAACCTGATTTGAAAATAAAGGGTCAATTAATGGTTAATATCTTTAACCTTTATTAAACCTTCAATGAACATTCATTGTCTTTAATATTCATAGTTATGTAATGAAAGGTGAACAAAAATCAATTAAAAAAAATATGTAAAAGAAAATTATACAAAACACGTCCTTTAGACATTTGAAAGAAGTCAATCAGTAGAAAAGCGGTAATGATGGGCTCACGAATGAATTCTTTAAAACTTTCAGGGATGCCCTTTGCCCATTTATTTTAGCTATGTTTAATGAATCTATAAAGAATGGCATTTTACCTCCACCTCTTAGACAGGGTGTAATTACCTTAATCCCGAAGCCAAATAAGGATACTCTATCTTTAGATGGGTGGAGACCTATAACATTATTAAACACTGATGCCAAACTGTTTTCTCTTATTTTTGCCAGCAGGCTGAAATTAGGTTTGGATTCCCTAATTGATAAGTCTCAGTCAGGTTTCATGAAAGGGAGGCATATATGCAACAATATTCGTCTTTTTCTTGATTTTATTGATTACAGTCACCTTCTTGATGATGACAACCTAATACTATTTATTGATTTAATAAAGCCTTTGATACAGTGGAGCACAAATTCATGTTCGCAACTTTAGAATACTTTAAATTTGGAACCTTTTTTAGAAAGGCAATTACAAGCCTGTACACAGAATGTAACAGCTCTGTTAAAATGATTAATGGGACTTCTGGTAGTTTTTTTCTCTCTAGGGGCATTAGACAGGGTTGTCCAATCTCTCCGTTTCTTTTTCTGCTCGTCACACAGGTTCTTTCTTGCTATGTAAATATGAATTTCTTTCAAGGTATTAACATTTTTGGGAATGAATTAAAAATGTGTCAGCTGGCCGATGACACCACACTCTTTTTAAAAAATGCTGCAGAGGTTAGCAAAGCGATTGGTACCATAAATAATTTTTCTAAGGTATCTGGTCTCAACCTTAATGTTAGCAAATGTGAGATATTTCCACTTAAAAGTGTTAACTCTGATGAAATTGATGGAATCCCTGTTAAGAAGGTAGTCACATATCTTGGTGTAAAACTTTGTAAAGATGAATCCTATCGTAATTCTCTTAACTTTCTTCCAATTCTCAACAGTACAAAAAGAAAATGTAACTCTTGGTTGCAGAGAGATTTGTCCATTTATGGTCGTGTCTTATTGTCTAAATCTGAAGGTTTGTCAAGATCTGCATATGTCTCCCAAGCTCTATTTGTACCTAAGTCATTTACCAAAGAGTTTGACAAGTTAATTTTTGACTTTGTTTGGAAAAACAAACCTCATTATTTAAAGAAAAATATATTATGCATTCCACATGACCAGTGTGGTTTAAATGTTGTGGATTTTACGACTTTGAATAGCACTTTTAAAATAAATTGGTTAAAATTTTTTATAAAAAATAATTGCTCTATGTGGAATATTTTCCCTAACCATTTGTTTGAACAACTTGGTGGTATAAAATTTTTTCTTAGATGCAGTTTTGACATTAACAAAATACCTCTTAAATTATCGAATTTTCACAGGCAAGTCCTTTTAATGTGGTGTTTGGCTTTTAAGCACAACTTTTCTCCTCACTCCTTTTTTATATGGAATAACAAGTATATCACACACCAAAGAAAATCCTTATTTTTTAGACATTGGTTTGAGTCTGATATATTGTTGGTTGGTCACTTGTTGAATTCGAATGGTCAGTTTTTGAGTATTGGGGAACTATGTCTTAAATTTAAGTGTCATATTTCTGTTAAAGAATATTGTATTGTCCTGAACTCTATTTCTGCCAAAATGATATCTCTATTCAGGAATCAGGGTACTTGGTGTAACACTGTAGGGAGTAAAGTCTCTAAACATTAGTTTTTAGATAAAATTGATTTAATTAATGATAAATGCAGTAACCAATCGATTAGATCTCTTTTTGTTAATATCTCTTCTCCTCCATCTAAATTTGTTTGGGTTAATATGTTTCCTTCATTTGAGTGGGAACATCTTTGGGGTGTTCTTAATCGGTATTGTGTAACAAATAAAACCAAAGAAGTGTCATTTAAAATTGCTCATAGAATATATCCTGTGAAAGAAACATTAGAGCGTTTTCGTCTGGATATTGATTGCAATTGCTCTTTTTGTAATTGTGAAAAAGAATCTATTGTGCATTTATTTTTTGAATGTGCCTGTTCATCTTTCTTTTGGTATGAGATGTCACAATTTCTAAGTGCTAAAATGAATTGCAACCTAGTCTTAAATTTGTCCTCTGTTTTACTTCATTCACATGAATTTGACTTTTCCAAAAGAATGATATATATTGTTGATTTGTTTTTGTTAATGGGAA
>NC_137121.1:36829025-36836525 GCF_949357685.1 Gobio gobio | reverse complement strand
GTAAATGTCATCTTAACTGCAGTAAGTAACGTCTTAAATGAGTTAAATAACGTCTTAAATGAGTTAAATAACGTCTTAAATGAGGTAAATAACGTCTAAAATGAGGTATATAACGTCTAAAATGAGGTATATAACGTCTAAAATTAGGTAAATAACGTCTTAAATGAGGTAAATAACGTCTAAAATGAGGTAAATATCGTCTTAAATGAGGTAAATAACGTCTTAAATGAGGTAAATAACGTCTAAAATGAGGTAAATAACGTCTTAAATGAGGTAAATAATGTCTAAAATGAGGTAAATAACGTCTTAAATGAGGTAAATAACGTCTTAAATGAGGTAAATAACGTCTTAAATGAGTTAAATAACGTCTAAAATGAGGTAAATAACGTCTAAAATGAGTTAAATAACGTCTTAAATGAGTTAAATAACGTCTAAAATGAGTTAAATAACGTCTTAAATGAGGAAAATATCGTCTAAAATGAGTTAAATAACGTCTTAAATGAGGTAAATAACGTCTTAAATGAGGTAAATATCGTCTTAACTGAGGAAAATAACGTCTTAAATGAGGTAAATATCGTCTTAACTGAGGAAAATAACGTCTTAAATGAGGTTAATAACGTCTTAAATGAGGTAAATAACGTCTAAAATGAGTTAAATAACGTCTTAAATGAGGTAAATATCGTCTTAAATGAGGTAAATATCGTCTTAAATGAGGTAAATATAGTCTAAAATGAGTTAAATAACGTCTTAAATTAGGTTAAATAACGTCTTAAATGAGGTAAATATCGTCTTAAATGAGGTAAATAACGTCTTAAATGAGTTAAATAACGTATAAAATGAGTTAAATAACGTCTTAAGTGAGGTAAATATCGTCTTAAATGAGGTAAATATCGTCTTAACTGAGGAAAATATCGTCTAAAATGAGTTGAATAACGTCTAAAATGAGTTAAATAACGTCTTAAATGAGGTAAATAACGTATAAAACGTCTTAAATGAGTTAAATAACGTCTTAAATGAGGTAAATAACGTCTAAAATGAGGTATATAACGTCTAAAATGAGGTAAATAATGTCTTAAATGAGGTAAATAACATCTAAAATGAGGTAAAATCGTCTTAAATGAGTTAAATAACATCTTAAATGAGTTAAATAACGTCTTAAATGAGTTAAATAACGCCTAAAACGCCTTAAATTAGTTAAAAAACGTCTAAAATGAGGTAAATAACATCTAAAATGAGGTAAAAATCGTCTTAAATGAGTTAAATAACATCTTAAATGAGTTAAATAACGTCTTAAATGAGTTAAATAACGCCTAAAACGCCTTAAATTAGTTAAAAAACGTCTAAAATGAGGTAAATAACATCTAAAATGAGGTAAATAACGTCTTAAATGAGGTAAATAACGTATAAAACGTCTTAAATGAGTTAAATAACGTCTTAAATGAGGTAAATAACGTCTAAAATGAGGTATATAACGTCTAAAATGAGGTAAATAATGTCTTAAATGAGGTAAATAACATCTAAAATGAGGTAAATATCGTCTTAAATGAGTTAAATAACGTCTTAAATGAGTTAAATAATGCCTAAAACGTCTTAAATTAGTTAAAAAACGTCTAAAAATAAGGTAAATAACATCTAAAATGAGGTAAAAATCGTCTTAAATGAGTTAAATAACATCTTAAATGAGTTAAATAACGTCTTAAATGAGTTAAATAACGCCTAAAACGCCTTAAATTAGTTAAAAAACGTCTAAAATGAGGTAAATAACATCTAAAATGAGGTAAATAACATCTAAAATGAGGTAAATATCGTCTAAAACGTCTTAAATGAGTTAAATAACGTCTAAAACGTCTCAAATGAGGTAAATAACATCTAAAATGAGGTATATAACATCAAAAATTAGGTAAATAACGTCTAAAATGAGGTAAATAACGTCTAAAATGAGGTAAATAACGTCTTAAATGAGGTAAATAACGTCTTAAATTAGGTAAATAACGTCTAAAATGAGGTAAATAACGTCTAAAATGAGGTAAATAACGTCTTAAATGAGTTAAATAACGTCTTAAATGAGGTAAATATCGTCTTAAATGAGGTAAATAACGTCTTAAATGAGTTAAATAACGTATAAAATGAGTTAAATAACGTCTTAAGTGAGGTAAATATCGTCTTAAATGAGGTAAATATCGTCTTAACTGAGGAAAATATCGTCTAAAATGAGTTGAATAACGTCTAAAATGAGTTAAATAACGTCTTAAATGAGGTAAATAACGTATAAAACGTCTTAAATGAGTTAAATAACGTCTTAAATGAGGTAAATAACGTCTAAAATGAGGTATATAACGTCTAAAATGAGGTAAATAATGTCTTAAATGAGGTAAATAACATCTAAAATGAGGTAAAATCGTCTTAAATGAGTTAAATAACATCTTAAATGAGTTAAATAACGTCTTAAATGAGTTAAATAACGCCTAAAACGCCTTAAATTAGTTAAAAAACGTCTAAAATGAGGTAAATAACATCTAAAATGAGGTAAAAATCGTCTTAAATGAGTTAAATAACATCTTAAATGAGTTAAATAACGTCTTAAATGAGTTAAATAACGCCTAAAACGCCTTAAATTAGTTAAAAAACGTCTAAAATGAGGTAAATAACATCTAAAATGAGGTAAATAACGTCTTAAATGAGGTAAATAACGTATAAAACGTCTTAAATGAGTTAAATAACGTCTTAAATGAGGTAAATAACGTCTAAAATGAGGTATATAACGTCTAAAATGAGGTAAATAATGTCTTAAATGAGGTAAATAACATCTAAAATGAGGTAAATATCGTCTTAAATGAGTTAAATAACGTCTTAAATGAGTTAAATAATGCCTAAAACGTCTTAAATTAGTTAAAAAACGTCTAAAAATAAGGTAAATAACATCTAAAATGAGGTAAAAATCGTCTTAAATGAGTTAAATAACATCTTAAATGAGTTAAATAACGTCTTAAATGAGTTAAATAACGCCTAAAACGCCTTAAATTAGTTAAAAAACGTCTAAAATGAGGTAAATAACATCTAAAATGAGGTAAATAACATCTAAAATGAGGTAAATATCGTCTAAAACGTCTTAAATGAGTTAAATAACGTCTAAAACGTCTCAAATGAGGTAAATAACATCTAAAATGAGGTATATAACATCAAAAATTAGGTAAATAACGTCTAAAATGAGGTAAATAACGTCTAAAATGAGGTAAATAACGTCTTAAATGAGGTAAATAACGTCTTAAATTAGGTAAATAACGTCTAAAATGAGGTAAATAACGTCTAAAATGAGGTAAATAACGTCTTAAATGAGTTAAATAACGTCTAAAATGAGGTAAATAACGTCTTAAATGAGGTGAATAACTTCTTAAATTAGGTAAATAATGTCTAAAATGAGGTAAATAATGTCTAAAATGAGTTAAATAACATCTTAAATGATTTAAATAACGTCTTAAATGAGGTAAATAACGTCTTAAATGAGGTAAATAACGTCTAAAATGAGTTAAATAACGTCTTAAATGATTTAAATAACGTCTTAAATGATTTAAATAACATCTTAAATGAGGTAAATAACGTCTTAAATGAGGTAAATAACGCCTAAAATTAGGTAAATAACGTCTAAAATGAGGTAAATATCGTCTTAAATTAGGTAAATAACGTCTAAAATTAGTTAAATAACATCTAAAATTAGGTAAATAACGTCTAAAATGAGGTAAATAACGTCTAAAATTAGTAAAATAACGTCTAAAATTAGGTAAATAACGTCTAAAATTAGTAAAATAACGTCTAAAATTAGGTAAATAACGTCTTAAATGAGGTAAATAACGTCTTAAATGAGGTAAATAACGTTTAAAATTAGGTAAATAACGTCTAAAATTAGGTAAATAACGTCTAAAATGAGTTAAATAACGTCTTAAATGAGGTAAATAACGTCTTAAATGAGGTAAATAACGTCTAAAATTAGGTAAATAACGTCTAAAATTAGTAAAATAACGTCTAAAATTAGGTAAATAACGTCTTAAATGAGGTAAATAACGTCTTAAATGAGGTAAATAACGTTTAAAATTAGGTAAATAACGTCTAAAATTAGGTAAATAACGTCTAAAATGAGTTAAATAACGTCTTAAATGAGGTAAATAACATCTTAAATGAGGTAAATAACGTCTAAAATGAGGTAAATATCGTCTTAAATTAGGTAAATAACGTCTAAAATTAGTTAAATAACATCTAAAATTAGGTAAATAACGTCTAAAATGAGGTAAATAACGTCTAAAATTAGTAAAATAACGTCTAAAATTAGGTAAATAACGTCTAAAATTAGTAAAATAACGTCTAAAATTAGTAAAATAACGTCTAAAATTAGGTAAATAACGTCTAAAATGAGGTAAATAACGTCTAAAATTAGGTAAATAACGTCTAAAATTAGGTAAATAACGTCTAAAATGAGTTAAATAACGTCTTAAATGTACTTGTGAGATAATGAGATGCGCGTCAGATCCATGTTCGTCAGCGGCTGTTCTTAAAGTGACAGCAGCACTGATGATGATGATGATGATGTCATTATGTTCATCACAGAACAACGTGAACAGAGATAAGCGTAGCTTTAATGATTAATCTATATTTAATTTATTATTTATGCAGTTAAGAAAGGTGTTTGATAACCATTACATTTCTGTATATGTCTAACAGGGATGGGGGTATGTAAAGATTGTTTTAAGTTCTCTTAAATTAAGTTTTTTTCTTAAAGCCTAATAAATGTTGACACTGGGTTCTTTCAGTGATCCTGTAAAGTAACATCATTAATGTTTCATAGAGACTTTAGTATCAGTGATACTGGCCTTCATTCATAAAAACATGACAATACAACACATATTTGAAATATGCCGTTTCCTTAAATAATTTCTACATTAATTTGGAGTAACTGAAATTATTAAAGGTCCCATGGCATGGCATTTTTCTATTATTTTATAGTGTTTCCTGAGGTGTACTTATATTGTTAGTATGATTTTTACATCATAAAATGTCATAATTTAGAAATAAAAGGCATTTTTTCTATACTGCTGTTTGCCCTGTGGCTGAATGCCCTGCTTCAAGAGGCGTGTCTGCTGTGAGACTTCAGGAAAAACGCCCACTGTTGTGATTGGCTGACATCTTTGCATTTTAAATGAGCGGAGGGGGCGTGGTTTAACGAGGCACGAGCAGGCACGAGTCTGCCAGAGAGACGGATGGACCTGAGTTCACTTCTCATCAGTTCTCTCAGCATGTCTCAGTTCAGGGTGAACTGTTGTAGTTACTAGAATATACTTCAGGTTATTAGTTTATTTCTAGTCGGAGGGGCTGTCACTCATGTCAGAAAGTTAGTAACTTTAGTAAATTATGGATCAGCGCTGACTCGAGACGCGAACCGTTTAGAACGATTCAGTCCGATTTGGTGAACTGGTTCGGTTCACTAAAAAGAACCGATTCAAAAGAATGATTCGTTCGCGAACCGGACATCACGGAGACGGAGCGATTGCTAACAAAGTTATTTATAGTAACTACTGAGTTGTGAGAGCGCTGTCAGTCAGCGCGAGTTTATTGTGTTTGTATCTGAGAGTTCTGAATAAACACGAGTCCCAGTCACGCCGAGTCCGTCTTCATCATTATTCTACCAACTTTGTAACACATGCAATGTACCATTACAGCGAGATGAACGAGTTAGTAAGTTTGATTAAAGCATTATTTCTAGATATGTTCCAATCATATGAAAAGCGTCAGTGACGCGCATTGAGTAACTTACACAGCGCAAACAAAGACACAACAGCAGTAATCGAATGTAATCCAGTTTATTGTGGGGAAAGCTGGCTAGCCTAGCCGGATACCCTCACGCTTAACCCCTTCTGCTTAATCTCACGCCGCGTTTGGTGCCTCCGCTGTGGGCCAGATGCAGTACTGGGGGTCGGGGATGTTGAAGGCCGAGCCTCGGCGTGCGTGAGGTTTATCTCTAAAGATGTGGCTCTGCTGATGTTAAACAGAAAAGACTGTATGCACATTTTAGAACAGATAGACGCGACGAGGACGTACAAAAACACTGACTCACAAGATATAAAACACGAAAACACCGTTCTGTCGGGAGAGAGAGAAGCCGCAGCGTGTGCACGAATAATAAATAATTAGCTACACATCAGAAATCAATGATCACAGATCAGAAGGAACTGAAGAAAGACTTCTGTTTTCATTTGTACATCCAAACACTGAGAAACTGCCAGTTCACTCGTTCACAAGTAACGTTAATGATCTCTCGAGCGTTTGCATGGGCGTGCCAGATTCTCTGGGTGGAGGAAAGGGAGGAAACCGTTCCTGTGTGGACGTCAAACCAGGAGACTTCAGGATTGGCTCGTCTGGCCTGTCATTTTCTCAAAGGCAGAGAGAGACAGCCAGAACTCGGGTTTACACCGATCAACATTTCTATCCACTTGGGGACAATATTCAGGCTAGGGGAACTCATATTAATGTTGAAATACCTCATAAAATGAAAATTTCATGCCATGGGACCTTTAAACTCCAATTTTTATTAATTGCGATTAATCATGATTAATTACAGAAAGATCTCATTGGTCGGACAGTTTTTAACGCGCCGCGTCAAAATAAAAAAACGAACCCGAGGTGTTTTTTTTTTTTTTAAACGACTCTTTTACGGCTGGCGTTTTGTGTGTCGGTGTGCACCCTTTGTTTAGGCACAAGACGTTAAACATCTGCGATTAAACGTGCGCAAAACTCGACCGGGTGTGAACAGGCCTTAATCGGGTCAATATTCACCAAAACGTTCTGCTATGAATCTTACACTATTGCCACTGTAAATGATTCCGTGATTTCAGTAATTCTGTCTGTCCAGCCTGACGTTTAGCAAACGAGACGATAAATCTGCACTTGATGTAAATGCATCTACTCCAGTAAAGCTTTTCTGACAGAGGACACGCCCACATCTGTTGAGCTTCCGACGCCCATGTAAATAATGTACATATGAGTAATATATAAACACACACACAAATATATTATATATATATATACACACACAGACAAATGTTTCCTACATAGGTCAGATATTTATGATTTTAAATGAAAACATGTATAATGCCCAGTTGTAAGTTTACATCATGATGGATTTAATTTATGCAGATAAAAAAAATGTTTTTAGGTTTTTAGGAATGATTTTTTCCCCACATTATGGTAATCTGAATGACTTTTTTAACATTATCTTCATGAGAATGAGGAAAAAAATGCATATCATGTAATATTGATGTTTTTTGTCACTATTATAATGAGAATTAAATATTTCAACCGCTAGTCTTTAGTTCTTTATACAAGGTATTTTTATTAGGGCTGTCAAAAGATTAATCGCGATTAATCGCATCCAAAATAAAAGTTTGTGTTTACATAATATATGTGTGTGTACTCTGTTAATTATTGTTTATATATAAATACACACACAAGCAT
>NC_137121.1:36789025-36824025 GCF_949357685.1 Gobio gobio | reverse complement strand
GCAACATTTTTCCAGTCTTCAACTGTCCAATTTTGGTGAGCTGGTGCAAATTGTCGCCTCTTTTTCCTATTTGTAGTGGAGATGAGTGGTACCCGGTGGGGTCTTCTGCTGTTGTAGCCCATCCGCCTCAAGGTTGTGTGTGTTGTGGCTTCACAAATGCTTTGCTGCAGACCTCGGTTGTAACGAGTGGTTATTTCAGTCAAAGTTGCTCTTCTATCAGCTTGAATCAGTCGGCCCATTCTCCTCTGACCTCTAGCATCAACAAGGCATTTTCTCCCACAGGACTGCCGCATACTGGATGTTTTTCCCTTTTCACACCATTCTTTGTAAACCCTAGAAATGGTTGGGTGTGAAAATCCCAGTAACTGAGCAGATTGTGAAATACTCAGACCGGCCCGTCTGGCACCAATAACCATGCCACGCTCAAAATTGCTTAAATCCCCTTTCTTTCCCATTCCGACATTCAGTGTGGAGTTCAGGAGATTGTCTTGACCAGGACCACACCCCTAAATGCATTGAAGCAACTGCCATGTGATTGGTTGATTAGATAATTGCATTAATGAGAAATTGAACAGGTGTTCCTAATAATCCTTTAGGTAAGTGTAATTTATAGTTAGATTTTTTACTAATTTTTTTGCGATCTTGACTTGTATTAAACCTTTGAAGATGCCCAATCTACAGTGTAAGAGATCTGTGTTCACAGGGTTCAATACAAGCACAAATGTTGTAGTTCTGGCCGGTACGAACAGACCGGACGTGCTTGACCCTGCGTTGATGCGCCCCGGGAGGTTTGACCGACAGATCTTCTTGGGTAAGAGCTTCTCCCTTCAGTGCCTCGGTATATAAAGCAGGGCTCCAAATGGTGGCATTTTGTGACCTTTTTTCCTGCCTGTAACTTGCACAGGCAGGAAAAAAGGTTTAGTTTGTGTTTAATTTGAATTTGTTAGCGGTTAATAAGAGCTGCCATTTCTGTTGCATTTGAGAAACCTCAAACAGCAAACGAAACGAAATCTAAATTAATTAACATCTAGTGAGAAGTATTTAAATTCAGCACAGATATCAGATCAAACCAGGAGAAACATTGAGCCATGAGCGAACAGGCTTTACACTCCACACATCAGCAACACTCACTCAATGTGGTAATGCTGACTGTAACCATGGTATTGTGGCAGAAATACTCAAATGTTTTTACATTATTCATCTCAGGGTTCATGCATCCTTTTCAAGGACTTTCCAAGTGCTTCACACATTTTCCAGCACTTCAAAGCTCTATTTTTAATGTGATGATTACAAAAAAAACATTATTTGTTCTTGTATCAAAGATTGTCCCCCCATTTGTAAAGCTAACGAACATGTCTAACAAACATGTTGGGCGCTGAACATGCTGATTGGTTGAGCTCACCCGGCATTTTATTTCAACCTAAAGTCTGTTGATGTGGAAAAACAAAGAGTCGTTTGCTATTCAAATCAACAAAGGAGTTTAAAAAATACGACCCATGGACCGACGACGGGGTTCAGGCTTTATTAAGTTTATATGCGGAGGACTAAATCCAGTGGGCTGTGGTGTTGTGCAGTCCTACATCACCGGACTAATCTTCACCGTACTTTAGACCGCGATGGAAACGCAGACAACAGCAGGTCTGAGGGAGAAAGAGTTCCTGGGTCAAATTGCTCTGGGTAATCTCGGTGGAAACGGGGCTTAAGTCGCTTTGGATAAAAGCGTCTGCCAAATGCATAAATGTAAATGTAGATATTTAATCACCACTATAACCAGTAGATGGCAGCAGAGGACCACTTATTGACTTATTAGCCATTTCCACTGTAATATATTTAGATAATATGAAATCTCTATTATAATCATCAATAAATACATTTTTCTTAAGGCGAGACACTACAGGTGAATAGGGATTGTTTTTTTTTTAAATTACAAGATATCACTGTGAAACTTCTCCAGTTTATTACTGGCATAAACATAAGAAAAAAATGTATTACAAGTTTTGTGTAAATTAATGTTTTAATATGCAAATGAGGCCTTATATACTTAAATATACACTCATTTGCCTACTTTTCCAAAAACTAAATCTGGAAATTGGAAAGGACCATGTTTAAAATTCTTGGTTGTATTTGTTGACATGTTAGATGAGAGGGCTTTAACAGAGGGGATTCTGGGTATCTGATTGTGTGATTTAGTCAATTAGAGAATACTGACAATAGCCTCAAAAAATCAATTTTGCCATGTTAAAGGACCTATAACTCAGGATAGGAATGATATATCAACAAATCCCTCTGTAAAAGCCTTCAGAATATAGTTCAGTATAAGACTGGAAGAGTTGCTGCTCCTGAAGTGGATAATCTGACTCTGAGTGTGAGGAAAAACTCATTTTGAGAAAACGGCCTTTAAAGTTTTATATTGTGTAACTGCATACATTTCTATAAAACCCCCAACCTACAAACAAAATATATATATTCAGTTCATTAATATCAGTAGTGTATAATATTTAAAACACGTGGAAATTGATAAATTAATAAATTATTAATAGTAATAGCCTTAAGCTGAAGAGAACTACCTTAAACACACACACACACACACACACACACACTCAACAGTCACACACACTGCAGACGAGCTGTTTGTTGTATAGGCTATGGCCATCTATAACTATTTCAATCTAATTCTGACGGGGTTTCGGTTTTTTTGGTACTGAAAAATGAGATAAAGTCACGAAGTCTCATGAAAAACAAATACTATTTCAAATTGGGAAGAATTGCCAATAAAGCGAGTCAAGAGCTGTTTTTATAATCACTGGAGCTGTCAGTCAGTTCAGTGAGAGACTTTAGAAGAACAATGGCACATTTAATAAGAGAAGAAGAGAGGATAACGTGTTCCCTATAACAATACGACTGGGTTCACTTTATCTGCATCTTAACTCAAGATCAGTGCTTGATTGTGAAATGTGCACTTCCAAGAAATAAACACGTAACGTTATTAATAAATGCACGTATTAATGCAAAACAAAGCATTTTTATATTTCATAATTAAAATGTTTATATTGACAGCGCAGAGGAAGCCAGCGTTGGAGTTCTCCTTCTCCATCTTCATTATTTTACACTCGTTGTGTAATCGTTAGTTCTGTCGAGTAAATCATTCCAGCTGGTAAAGAAAGTATTATAGAATTTGCTTTAACCACTAGCGTTCAAACCGTCTGCATTCAGCAAACGCATTTATATAAAAGAAATAAGTCTTTGAATATATAATGAATATTTACTCCTGAACCTCGTTGGATCCTTTGAGCCATTGGCATCTGCCCTTAGACTGGTCGAGCTCTGATAAAGTGGGCGCTGACTGAGTGTGTACGGTTTGTGTTCTGCCAATCCTTCAGGACCTCCTGATATTAAGGGCCGAGCATCCATATTCAAAGTGCACCTGCAGCCCCTCAAACTGGACCCCAGTCTGGACCGCGACGGCATCGCGAGGAAGATGGCCGCCGCCACACCTGGCTTCACTGGTGAGAGAGGGACGCTAATGTTCCTATTGAGAAGAATAAACGTGCAAGCCAAAGCAGGAAAATTATACGTTGCATGATAATTCTATATCTGAAATTCATGTTTGGGAGTGGGCTGATGTAGCTGATATGATACGTGTGTAAAGACACAGGGTTTTCTGTCCTCCAGGTGCTGATATTGCAAACGTCTGTAATGAAGCGGCTCTCATTGCTGCTCGACATCTCAATGAGTTCATCAGTGTCAGGCATTTTGAGCAGGCCATCGACAGAGTCATCGGAGGTAAAGCAAGAGCTTACACACTTCCCACTCATACTCTACATGTTCAGGGCCCGGAGTCAGGAAAAATCTAAATGCAAAGAGCAGCTCCTTCTAAGAAAATTCGTATAAAGGTGGGAGTTAATCCTAGTTAAGATGAAAGTCATTCAGAAAGAATCTTAACCCTTAAAAGAGGTCTGATGGTGTGTTCACACCGGACGCGGATGAAGCGTTTCGCACGAGTGATTTACATGTTAAAGGGTTAGTTCACCCAAAAATGAAAATACTTCCCCTCATGTGGTTGGACACCCGTCAGACCTCCGTTCATCTTCAGACACAAATGAAGATATTTTAGTGTAAATCTGATGCTCTGAAAGGCCTCCATTGGCTCAATGCACTTTACACTCTCAAGACCCTTAAAAGACACTAAAGACTAAAGTTACAAAGTCCATCTCACTACAGCGGCTCTACAATAACTTTATGAAGAGACGAGAATAGTTTTTGTGTGCAAAAAAACCCCTAAATAACGACTTGATGACGATTTCAAAACCACGATTTCAAAACACGGCCTCATGAAGCTTCGAAGCGTTATGAATCAGTGAGTCGAATCAGCAGTTTGAATCGCCAAATTTCAGCAGTTTGGCGGTTTGACACGCGATCCGAATCATGATTCGACTCACTGATTCATAACGCTTCGAAGCTTCATGAGGCCGTGTTTTGAAATCGTCATCACTATATAAGTCGTTATTTAGGTTTTTTTGCGCACAAAAACTATTCTCGCCGATTCATAAAGTTATTGTAGAACCACTGTAGTGAGATGGACTTTGTAACTTTAGTCTTTAGTGTCTTTTAAGGGTCTTGAGAGTGTAAAGTGCATTGAGCCAATGGAGGCCTTTCAGAGCATCAGATTTACACTAAAATATCTTCATTTGTGTCTGAAGATGAATGGGTGTCGAACGACATGAGGGTAAGTAATGAATGACAGAATTTTCATTTTTGGGTGAACTAACCCTTTAAGTCAATGCAAAGATGTGAATAGACATTCTGCGGCGCGATTCGTGTAAATGACGCAGTGCGAATTGAAAAATCTGAACTTTGACGGATATTCGCGCCGTGTTAACCAATCAGGAGCTTGCTCTAGTAGTGACAACAATGACGACCCAATCCTATGTGGATACCCGGAGCTGTACGTACATCTTCATACTTTATAGAAACAGGAATAAAAATGCTCTTGCTTAGAAGAAAGTGAGTGAGGAGGTCGGACAGTCTGGTGAGTTGTAAAAAACGCTCTTTACTCAATTTGAGCTCTACATCGGGTGATTTCAGGGGGATTGGGACACTTTATACCATTGAGATGAGTTGGAAAAAGTGTCCCAATCCCCTTGAATTCACCCTATTGAGACTACAAGCTATCTAACGCCGGCACATTGAGCTTATTCTCCATATTTTAAAACAATCCATGTCAGCCATTTCACAACGAGACGAGCCGCTGGCAGAAGCCCCATCCATGACGCAAAGTCACGTCTGTTGTGAAGTGAATGTCACACGCGAATGAAGCGAGTAAACTCAAAGTGTTCAAGCGTCCAACTACTATTTATTTGCGTCTGGTGTGAACACACCATTAAGGTCCAAAAGTGTTAGGAGTATGGATGAGGACTTTTAAGAGGCTTTTCTTTAGCAGTGGGGAAAATGAATGAAACGCGAAGAGGGAGAAGAAATGTGTTGCACACAATGCATGAGTGAGTTCATGACACTACACATTAGATCAGCGATCATGTTTGAGACCGATCTTATTAGACACACGCTAACATCTCCGACAGCGCAGAAATGCCATAGTGCTGTAATTTCAAAGTGAAGGTTTAAATAGACTCTATACTTAAACGTGCTCTTGTTTTCCTTCTTGGGCAACCAACCAATCACAGTCTTCAGACAACTGTCACTGACCCCGCCTCCTCATTAAGTCTTTGAAGCTTTAAGAATACAGGCCCTGATCTGTAACTAAACTAACAGCACAGGCGTGATTGTGGGTTATTGGCCTACTCTTCTTCTTATATAATCAGACACATTAGTGACGTCAGCGGTGACCTGTGGTGTACCTCAGGGTTCAGTCCTGGGTCCCGTTCGTTTTCTAATCTACATGCTTCCTTCCATCAGATAATGCGAAGTAGGGATATGAATAATCCCTCTTTAGTGGCGCTGTAGCTGAGGCTTTGCATATATGATTTCATGAGTTGGCTTAACCATCCCAAGTTTCAATTCAAAGACCTTTTTAGTCAATGCTATTCTGTGCTGTCATCTTTCAGGGCTGGAGAAGAAGACTCAGGTGTTACAGCCCACCGAGAAAAAGACTGTAGCCTATCATGAAGCAGGACATGCTGTGGTGGGCTGGTTTCTCCAACATGCTGACCCATTGCTCAAGGTCAGGGCCCTCTGTGTAGATCAGGGTTATTCAGATCTTGCCCTGGAGGGCCAATGCGCTGCAGAGTTTAGCTCCAACCCTGATCAAACTCACCTTTTCTAATGAACCTGAAGACATTGATTAGCATGTTCAGGTGTGTTTGATTAGGGTTGGAGCTAAACTCTGCAGTGCATTGGCCCTCCAGGGCAAGATTTGAATAACCCTGGTGTAGATTTATAGTTCAGTTTAAATCGAGCGATTGTTTTATTGAAGTTTATTGTTCCAGGTTTCCATAATCCCTCGAGGTAAAGGCCTGGGCTACGCACAGTACCTCCCGAAAGAGCAGTATTTATACACCCGCGAGCAGCTGTTCGACAGGATGTGCATGATGCTGGGCGGCCGTGTGGCCGAGCAGGTGTTTTTTGGCAGGATCACGACTGGGGCTCAAGACGACCTTAAGAAGATCACACAGTCAGCGTATGCTCAGGTGGAGAGATTGTGCTACAGAATTTGCACTGACTTTCTAGTATTTTTCATTTAGCAAAAGCTTTTATACAAAACAATGTGCATTTAAGCAATTAGTTCACCCAAAAAGGAAAATTCTGTCATTAATTACTTCCCCTCATGTGGTTGGACACCCGTCAGACCTCCGTTCATCTTCAGACACAAATGAAGATATTTTAGTGTAAATCTGATGCTCTGAAAGGCCTCCATTGACACAATGCACTTTACACTCTCAAGATCCTTAAAAGACACTAAAGACGTAGTTACAAAGTCCATCTCACTACAGTGGCTCTACAATAACTTTATGAAGAGACGAGAATAGTTTTTGTGCGCAAAAAAACCCTAAATAACGACTTGTATAGTGATGACGATTTCAAAACACGGCCTCATGAAGCTTCAAAGCGTTATGAATCAGTGAGTCGATTCATGATTCGGATCGCGTGTCAAACTGCTGAAATTTGGCGATTCAAACTGCTGAATCGACTCACTGATTCATAACGCTTCAAAGCTTCATGAAGCCGTGTTTTGAAATCGTCATCACTATATAAGTCGTTATTTCGTTTTTTTTTTGCGCACAAAAACTATTCTCGTCTTCATAAAGTTATTGTAGAGCCGCTGTAGTGAGATGGACTTTGTAACTTTAGTCTTTAGTGCCTTTTAAGGGTCTTGAGAGTGTAAAGTGCATTGAGCCAATGGAGGCCTTTCAGAGCATCAGATTTACACTAAAATATCTTCATTTGTGTCTGAAGATGAACGGAGGTCTGACGGGTGTCCAACCACATGAGGCTCAGTCATTAATGACAGAATTTTCATTTTTGGGTGAACTAACCCTTTAAGTTAGCAGATTAACAACGATTAATCAACACAGTGGTGACCGCTCATTGATTGCTTTTCTTCCCCTACTTTTCTCATAGATAGTGCAGTTTGGCATGAGTGAGAAAGTGGGTCAGGTGTCATTTGACCTTCCCCGGCAAGGTGAGATGGTTCTGGAGAAGCCGTACAGCGAGGCTACGGCTGAACTCATTGACGAGGAGGTCCGAGGTCTGATCGAGCGGGCCTTTCAGAGAACACTGGACCTCATCACTGAGAAACGAGAGCAGGTGGAGACGGTGAGGACGGATAGCAGCCGGATGTTATGATATCCTGCCTCATGCCACACTTTTAAATGGAGTGAAGCATAACCAGTGACCTGTGGAGTGCCTCAGGGTTCGGTCCTTGGGCCCATCATTTTTACTCCTCTACTTCTTCCTTTAACCCTCGTGCATCAATTAAAAAAAGTTACACACAGGTCCATAGTGGACAAAAATTAATATTGGGAGCACAGACTTAAGTTTGGTCTCGCTTTAAAGTGGCAGATTTGTGTTGAAGTCAAAAACGTTATAGAGGTTTAAGTTTATACAAATTATTTATGAGTAACATTTTATATAAAAGATACATTTTATGAAACATGTTAAACTCTAAAACTGCTAGAAAACCAAAGCCATAAATCTAAAAAAGCTGCGTAGCAAATTTGAGGTTTATCTAAAAAAAAAAAAGAGCTTTCAGTGAGTTTGTTTGGGCGCAGTGCCAGATTTCCCCATTAGATGCCAGCAAAACTCCTCAGGTCATGGTGATTGGATTTGTGATTTGCAGTTCTCAAATCTCAAATATTACAAGCACACACACGCACACCCACACACTTTTTTATTACACACATACACACCACACTCTGATGGATACACACACCGTTATAGCTGCATAATTTATCCGGTTGGCTTTATAATATGCAAAAAAACTGAAAACCGGAATAAAGTTGGTATTTGCTTTATAGGCCAAGCCTGAGAAAATGGCACCATCTGGTAATTTTTTTTTGTAAATTTTAAATTTGAAGCCTTGCCAACAGAATGAAAGCATATTAACAAAGATTGCATCATTTTAAACGGCCCTGAGATTGCAGTTTTAATGGGGACAGCTCACTTCAAAATGAAAATTCCCTGATGATTTCCTCCCCCATCTCATCCAAGATGTTCATGTCTTTCTTGCTTCAGTGGGAAAGAAGTTTTTTGAGGAAAACATTCCAGGATTTTTCTGCACATAATGGACTTCAATGGGAACCAACGGCTGAAGGTCCAAATCACTGCAGTTTCAGAGGAAGAGCTTCAGAGGCTCTGACCGATCCCAGAGGAATAGAGTCTGATCTAGAGGAACCATCGGACACATTTACAACACAAATACACATTTATATACTTTTTAACCTAAAATGCTCGACTTCGGTGTTGTTCTTCTTCACGCCGTATGACGTCGGAAAGGTCACATGATGTAGCTGGAAGTACCGACCCAGTGTCCGACTCCATCTCATGTTCTCCTCCAACTTTAAAATCATCCGACATCGTAGTTTTCCCTTTATTTCTGTAAAGGCCGTTTGATTTAGTCTTTGCACGTTTGTTTCAACTCTGGGTCGGTACTTCCACCTGCGTCACGTGACCTTTCCAATGTGATGACATCATACGCCGTGAAGAAGAACATGAAGTCGAGCATTTGAGGTTAAAAAGTATATAAATGTTTGTTTTTTAAGTAAATGTGTCCGATGGTTTGGGATCGGTCAGAGCCTCTGAAGCTCTTCCTCTGAAACTGCAGTGATTTGGACCTTCAACCGTTGGTTCCCATTGAAGTCCATTATGTGCAGAAAAATCCTGGAATGTTTTTTGAGGAAAACTTCATCTCCTTTCGACTGAACAAAGCAAGACATGAACATCTTGGATGAGATGGGGGGGTGAGGAAATCATCAGTTTGAAGTGAACTAAGCCTGTAAGGTCCTGAGTGGAACTATTTTGTGTTACTAGAATAAAATGTATTTTTGTTTTTAAAGGAAATAGGGGTGAAATACTAAAAATACACACCTGTGCCAAAATGTATGTAGTTAGCATTAACACAGGCAAACTGATCATAAAAAAGCGTAGCTGAAAAAGTCAAAATGAGGATGCAGAAGTCAGCTGGTATACTCTTCCTCAGTTATGTCGAGGTCACAGAGTCTTTAGTGTGTAAGATTACAAATTTAAGAAAGTACATTGCATTTAGCATTTAAGGTATAGATAATAATTCTGGAGTTTCCCAGCAGGAGATTTCCTGTTTTCAGACTCTCACCGTCGTTGCCTCTATGCGTTTGAATAGTTATGCTGATTAGGAGTAGGATTGGTGATACTCTGTCTGGGCGGGTTTTCCCAAAACCTGTATATTTACTTGATCCCGAAGTCTCCTGGTCTTCATCTTCTGAGTTTCCTACACTTTAGAAGATAAAAGTTCACAACAAGTGCTAACAGGTTTATATCTGTTCAAGTCACATGTCTGGTTGATGCACTTACACGTTTGTTTTTGTGAACAGGTTGGAAAGCGTTTGCTGGAAAAAGAAGTTCTAGACAAGGCTGATATGGTGGAGCTGCTGGGCCCCAGGCCGTTCGAGGAGAAGTCCACATATGAGGAGTTTGTGGAGGGCACTGGCAGCTTCGAGGAGGACACGAGTCTGCCGGAGGGGCTGAAGGACTGGAACCGGGAGCGAGGAGAGACCCAGGAGGAGCCTCCACCCACACAGGAGAAGCAGACGGCTTGACCCAAACCCGTCCCACGCGCCTCTGATACTGGCCTTACTGTGGAGACCTGAGAGCCTTCATTACAGAGCTGGCAATCCTGGTGGTATTTGCATTTCACTTCCCAGTTTTACTTAATCTGAAATGCCTTAAACCTGCCGGATAAACCACGAACAGAAACTCCTCGATCATATCAGTCCTTTCTTTTATCCTTTGATTTCCGACACATCACACATCTTTTATCCACTCTTCCTCTTAATAGAAGTGGAAGAAGAAACTGTATATTTGTACAATTTTCATTTGTGTGTTCTAAGAAAGAAAAGAAAAAAAGCAACTATTTAATGAAAATAAAGGAGTCCTTTCATACATGTTTGCTCCCTTGAGGGTTGTTGTTTTTCCACATTTAGCAGATTTATGCACATGTTTATGAATTCACCACTTCTTCACGGTCACATTTTACATGGACTGGAAGGTTTTGTTCTACTGTATTTCTAGAAGTAGGACACCGCTGGATGATTTATCACACTTCCCCTTCCAAGCGCTCGGTTCATCAGGGACACTCCCATTATAGATGGTGGGATTTAGCCAAGAAGAGTCTCTCTAAAATATGATGCTTAGGTCTTCCTGGGGCTGTCGAAGTATGAACGAGAATAAAAGCCCAAGTGTGAGGCTTCTGCTCGGACAAAAGCCGCGTTCTTTAGACCGAGGGGCGAACCTCTTAAGCTGCGGATCACGTGCGGCCTTCGGGATCTGTGGTAAAGAGTCCCACACGGCCTCCATTTAGAGATAATTGGCAGGTTGTTGTGTCACAAGACCTGCTTTCTAGATTCATAGATACTGCAAAGTAAATCAGGGAAAGAAAGGGAGGGAAAAAAGGAGATTTTTCACATTTATTCCTGTCGTCCTCGATTTGTCAGACTGTTAATGATTCTGGTAGTTTGTACATTTCTTCTCCGATGTGACCCTGTGTATAGATCATGCTTGATATCACTGAACACACACACACTACAGCTTTATGATGGGCGTATAACAGACTTCGAGCCGCCCACCCTTCTCTTCTGGGGTTGTGTATATTTTAAGACACGTTCTTTCTGACCACAACTGAGGCCGTTGATGTGAAATTGTTAAAGGAACTGTATGTAAGAAATGTATTTCAATTAATCATAAAATGGCCCTGATATGTCACTAGACATTAAGAAATCATGTTAATTTCAAATATTTATATCACTGACAACAGTAGTCCGGCCAAGATATTGTCATTTTAAAAGTGAAGTTGCAGCCCTCAACTGATGTTGATGTTGACATGTTGTGTTTTGGCCTGAAGCCCCACCCTCCACCTATCGACCAATCACGAAGTCAGTAGTGTTTCTGCATTCGGGTTGCCAGCTCTGCTCTAGTTACCACAGCTGCAGCTACAACCTTTTTGGATAAACAATGTCTAACTTTACGAAACCTAAACGGCCTCGTTATGAATCAGAAAAACGTTGTGACAGTGTCCGAGATAAAACAAGGATTTGTGTAAGAGATGCCTTTGAAAGATGGAGACGGCTGAAAACGGAGAATAATTTGAAGACTGATGCCAACATTGCTAATTTTCTCCTGGACAGGTAAGGTTCATCTATGTTTGGCTAACTTGTACTTAATGTAAATGGACATTTCAAATATTCATGACAGTCGAACAAAGTTATGAATGTTCGAGCAAGGTAACGTTAGGTTAGCGCAGATGGAGGAGGTGGGTCATTGAATTGAAAAGGTAACGTTAAGGAATTGTTTGGTAAATAAAAACGGCGAGTCGTCATTGCTAACATTAGTAATGCAATCATTATGCTGGGACGCTGAGGAAAACAACATTAGCACGCCTATATATGGCAATGTGAAAACGTATTTGAGACCGTAGCCTAACGTTACCTCTGTAAAAATTATTCCTCATTCGTTCTTCGCATATAT
Source organism: Gobio gobio (assembly GCF_949357685.1). Taxonomy (NCBI): domain Eukaryota; kingdom Metazoa; phylum Chordata; class Actinopteri; order Cypriniformes; family Gobionidae; genus Gobio; species Gobio gobio. The sequence goes on along the minus strand of NC_137121.1, from coordinate 36,811,854 downwards.
AGTGGACAAAACATGCTGCAAGTGGACCTGTATGACCATTGCTAATGTTATTTAGCTTTGCTGTAATTTTACTATAGTATTTTTTCATGTGGGAATGTACTGTCACATACGAGCGTTCATATTTACGATTATATTTGGCTAATCGCCATTAGTAAATTTTTGCGATTCATAATTACTTCACAAAACATCGCTCTTGAAGCATAAACATAATTAACAGAAAGAAAAAAACGTACTGTGTAGGACTCGTCACTTGCCATTGAAAGCTCCAGCAGCCTACGTTCCTGCTGGATCTGCAGCCTATCTGGCAACCTCGAGTCAGGGGAGGGGATACACCGCTCTACAGTCATTTGAAAGTGATTGCAGTACCAGTTTTGGCCACAGTCCTACATACAGCTCCTTTAAATGAATGACATTTAATGAGTTAAAAACATATTGCTGAAAGATTAGTCACCCTTAACTCCATTGCAGTTGCTATAGTCTAAGGTAGGCCAGAAACATACTCTACGCCAGGGGGAGTGTGACTCTTGAGTGGTCATTATGTCCTTAATGATCCTCAACCTTACTCACATTTAGTCTCCAAACTCTTCAGATCATTAGTTCACTCAGTGAATGTGTCAGATAATGAAGATCTGAACTGTGCTCCTCTCATCATCCGGTTAGGCTGGCGCTCCACAGGGTCCCTAAGCAGTGTTCACTGCGCCCTATTGGACGTGGAAATCAAAGTTACGGATGCACCGACATGAACATTTTACTCAATACGATAACCGATAATTCTTTATATTTGAAAACCGATATATTGGTCGATAAATCCATATCATTTTTGAGAGCCGGATTACAAAAACAAAAGTCTCACCATTTAAAGCCATGTCCCAAACACAATTATGATAGTTTTATGCAGTCTATATGCCAGAATTATCCTTCTTGAAGTATTTCCAATCATATTTCAAGCAGTTCAAACCCTTCATGATGAATTGTGCTCGTCTCGGCTGAAAGCATTCAAATGAAAATGACCATGATTGACTCTCCCTCCAGCCGTCCTATAGGTGTGTGTGAGCTTCCTCTTTCAGACGCATTCAATCAGAGTTATAATAATACATATCCTGACACTTCCAAGCTTTATAATGGCAGTGACGGGTCCATTGAGTTTGAAGCTCACAAAAGCACATCCATCCATCATATAACTGCTCCACACGGCTCCAGGGGTTAATAAAGGCTTTCTGAAGCGAATCCATGCGTTTGTGTAAGAAAAATATCGAATAAAGTAAAATATCTAGCTTCCATATTCATCTTACACAGAGAGTGTAACGCCTCTCAACCTCTCGCAGTTCAAAACGCTTACGCTACGATCTAGTAATGCATCGCGCCAGTTACGCTTTTTTGGTATGGCGGAAGCTAGATGTTTTACTTTAGTACGTGTTAAATATGGATATTTTTCTTACATAAACCCATCAATTTGCTTTAGAAGGCCTTTATTAACCCCCCCCCCCACCCCCCAGAGTCGTGTGAAGCAGTTTTATGACAGATAGATGCACTTTTATGATGGACAGATGCACTTTTATGATGGACAGATGCACTTTTATGATGGACAGATGCACTTTTATGATGAATAGATGCACTTTTATGATGAATAGATGCACTTTTATGATGGACAGATGCACTTTTATGATGGATGGATGCACTTTTATGATGAATAGATGCACTTTTATGATGGACAGATGCACTTTTATGATGGATAGATGCACTTTTATGATGGATAGATGCACTTTTATGATGGATAGATGCTCTTTTATGATGGACAGATGCACTTTTATGATGAATAGATGCACTTTTATGATGGACAGATGCACTTTTATGATGGATTTATGCACTTTTATGATGGACAGATGCACTTTTATGATGGACAGATGCATTTTTATGATGGATTTATGCACTTTTATGGACTTAAAAACAGAAACAGCCATTCACTGCCATTATAAAGCTTAGATTAGCCAGGACATTTGTTTCTATAACTCTGATAGTATTCATCAGAAAGAAGAAAGTCCTAGGATGGCTTGAGGGAGAGTAAATCATGGGCTAATTTTCATTTTACAGTGAACTAAGGAAGAAAATAATCCATCATTTATCGGCTTTAATATATCAGCCAAATTGTCTTATCGGGCCGTTGATGATAACGTTACAAATGAACATATGGCCGATATATATCGTGCATCCCGGGTAATGTGGTTATATTAGATGTGCATTTCTTTCTGATAAAATACACATCTAATACAAATACAAATTCTGTTTATGTTCACATTAAACAACAGACATTAATGAGTGCCAGATCCACTGGAGTCTTCAGATCAGTTCCCGGTGGATGTGGAGCTCAAACCCGCCACACTCCCCCTTGAGGCCATGCGGAGAATGCTACATAATTGAGCTGCAATATGAAATAAAATAGCTGGAAGTATATGTGTGTGTGTTCGTGAACTAGCGTAGGGTATGTTTGAGGCCTTAGGCATGACATTTTTACAAGATATTTGACATTGTTTCTGGGTCTCCCATGTTCATGCAGAATCTCCTCTTTAGTTGGAAACTCTTGTATCTTCTTCTCTCAGTCCCTTCACACAGGTTTGCTCCTCACATTGCTCAGTTCCTCCTTCAACAGTCAAATCTCCGAGTAATTCCTCGCATCGCTCCGTAATGCTACATCTCGCCTCAAGTCCTCCATATGCAGAAGTCACATGGAGAAGACTGAAAGTGTCCCAAAATCCTGGTTGGATGAAGTCTGTTCCACCTTGAGGAAGAGTCTGCACTTATCCCAGCTTGTTGGAGCCGCTGTGGTGCCCGTAATGGACGAAGGGCTTGCGTTATCTTTGGGTGGGATCCCCGTGTCCCAGAGGTTCCCCGTGTCCCAGACCGTATCCCAGAGGTTCCCCGTGTCCCAGAGGTTCCCCGTGTCCCAGAGGTTCCCCGTGTCCCAGACCGTGTCCCAGACCGTGTCCCAGAGGTTCCCCGTGTCCCAGCTCGAGCAGGAACCTCCGCTCTCCAGCTCAGGGCTGCTGGGATTGGGAGCGCTCTATCTTCAGCATGGGCTCCGTGTTCTCGGAGTCGCTGTGGTGCTTCCGGTCCCTGGGCTGCGGATCCCCTTTCCCCCCGCGGGTCCAGGAGGGCGAGCGCACGTATCCGCTGTGTGGGAATCTGGGTAGCGGCGGCTGCTGGCGATCTGTGGGGTGAACTTACAAAACCAACCAATGAAAAACATAGCCAGTCACAACAACCATTCTGCTCCTAAACCTAGGTGGCATTTTAAAGGGTTTGTTCACCCAAAAATGAAAATTCTGTCATTAATTCCTCACCCTCATGTGGTTGGACACCCGTCAGACCTCCGTTCATCTTCAGACACAAATGAAGATATTTTAGTGTAAAGCTGATGCTGAGAAAGGCTTCAGATAGGCCTCCATTGGCATTCAGTACATTTACACTCACAAGATCCATAAAAGGCACTAAAAACGTCGTTACAAAGTCCATCTCACCACAGCGGCTCTACAATAATTTTACGATGCGACGACAATAGTTTGTGCGCAAAAAAAATCTAAATAACACCTTTATTCAACTTGTTCTTGTCTTCCGTGTGTGCCTCCACGACGCATGCGTGAGATTATGACGCAGATCCGGCGTTCGGACACATGACCCAGAAGCGATTTGTTTACAAGCAGAGGAAGACGCGCGTGTCTCAGCTGTTGGATTCTACATTGATCGTGCTTTAGGTCTCGGCGTAGTTCTCAAAATGGGGCTTAAGTGGCATTTCATGGATTCCCGAACGCCGGATCTGCGTCATATTCTCACGTATGCGTCGTGGAGGCACTAAAATATCTTCATTTGTGTCTGAAGATGAACGGAGGTCTGACGGGTGTCCAACGACATGAGGGCAAGTAATTAATGACAGAATTTTCAGTTTTGGGTGAACTAACCCTTTAAGGGTGTCCACTCATGAAGGCTCGTCCAGGGGTGCCCAATCCTGTTCCTGGAGATCCACCGGCCATCTTGATCCAGCCCACTGTAATTATCGAGAGCTTCTGGAGATCTTCATTCGCTGGTTGAGTTGAATCTCCAGCAACAGGATTGGGCACCTCTGGTTTGGAAGTTGTCTTCTGAGCCCTTTACACATTAAGCATTAGCCCAGCTCTTGCACTGATCTCCATATGAAAAACAAGCTGTAGGGCGACCATCCTGCAGAGTTTAGCCCCAACCCTATGCAAACACATCTGGAATTCGGGGTTACTTGATGGCAGGGTTGGGACTGGAGTCTGCAGGAAGGCAGTCCTCCAGGAGCAGGATTGAACACCCCTGGTTTTAGGGGAACGTGCATACATAACATTTTCATTTTAATTTCATGAAATGTCTTTGTTTTGTTGTGTACAACTCGAAAGGTCAATGGCAAAATTGAAACTTTGACCTGCCTATGAAGAGCTCTTTAACCTTTACAGGATTAGCTCACTTCAAGATGAACATTTCCTGATGATTTCCTCACTCCCATCTCATCCAAGATGTTCATGTCTTTCTTTCTTCAGTCGTTTTTTGAGGAAAACATTCCAGGATTTTTCTGCACATAATGGACGTCAATGGGAACCAACGGTTGAAGATCCAAATCACTGCAGTTTCAGAGGAAGAGCTTCAGAGGCTCTGACCGATCCCAGAGGAATAGAGTCTGATCTAGAGGAACCATCAGACACATTTACAACACAAATACACATTTATATACTTTTTAACCATGAATGCTTGACTTCGGTGTTGTTCTTCACGGCGTATGATGTCATCATGTCGGAAAGGTCACATGATGTAGGTGGAAGTACCGACCCAGTGCCGAAAAACTCCATCTCATGTTCTCCTCCAACTTTAAAATCATCCGACATCGTAGTTTTACCTTTATTTCTGTAAAGGCCGTTTGATTTAGACTTTGTGCGTTTGTTTTAACACTGGGTCGGTACTTCCACCTGCGTCACGTGACCTTTCCGATGTGATGTCGTGACGTCGTGAAGAAGAACAACACCGAAGTCAAGCACTTGTGGTTAAAAAGTATATAAATGTTTATTTTTGAAGTAAATGTGTCCGATGGTTTGGGATCGGTCAGAGCCTCTGAAGCTCTTCTTCTGAAACTGCAGTGATTTGGACCTTCAACCGTTGGTTCCCATTGAAGTCCATTACTACAATATCCTGGCCGGACTACTGTTGTCAGTGATATAAGTATTTGAAATTAACATGATTTCTTAATGTCTAGTGACATATCAGGGCGATTTTATGATTAATTGAAATACATTTCTTACATGCAGTTCCTGTAAAGTTGAACCACTGGAGTCACATGGTCTATTTTAATGTTGTCTACTACTTTTCTGGCCCTTAAAATGACATTGCTGCCTATGGATGGTTCAAAAACCCTCGAGTTTCATCAGGAATGTTGTAGGTGTTAATCAATGACAGAATATTCATTTTTGGGTGAACTAGCCCTTTAATTCAGAATGCCTACCAACAACCAAATGTAAGAATCATTAGGTGACCTCTGGTTTATTTGCTGTCTCTTGGCGTCCATTTTAAGCACTGCCAAATTGGGCCAAGACGAATGTTATTCGCATAACTTTAACATGTAAGGGTTCTTGTAAGTAATGCTCAGAATGGAGAATGGCACTGACGTTGCCTCATAGTTTAAATATTTAATATGTACACATTGTGCACCTCAGCTCAGAACTTAATCAAATAATAATGCGCTCACTGTAGGATTCCATCAAACCGACCGTACAAGTGACCAGGCATTCAACACACACTACTCACAATGTTATCTGTTTTCTGAAGCATTCTGTCATAGACAATAGAGCCGCCATTTTGCACATCCGGTTCCCTTGTCCCTAAGTCAATGGGTTTTTTTTGGAATGGGCTTTTGGTTAAATGCTTGAAGTAAGGTCTGTGGGGAACACAAGCTCAAGATATCTGCACGTTTTGTTCTATGAAATAAACTATAATACCGCACTCGTGGATAAGTCAGTTGTTAACAAGTGGTTGTTGAAGTTAAACGTAGTTTTTACTTTTGCCGATTGTATTTAGGCTTCAAAACTCATAAGGTGAAGATTATCTTAAATAAAATGTGTAATGGTGCGTTCACACCGGACGCGATTCGCGCGTGTGATTTACATGTTAAGTCGATGCAGAGACGCGAAATGGCATTCTGCGGCGCGATTCGTGCGATTGAGCGTTTTGAACGCTGGAATCGCGCGAAACGCTCAAGTTGAAAAATCTGAACTTTGGCAGATAAAAAACGGCAGATAAAATGTCCAAATAGGCGCTCTTTATATAAATAAACCACAGATTTGAGCTTTAAACAACTACATTATCGACTGAAAAAATCTTAAAACTACGTTTTGTCCCATATTAACAGTAGATTTTAACAAAACAAAACATGTGTAAACACAGCCCATGTCAGACATTTCTCAACGAGACGAGCCGCTGGCAGAAGCCCCGCCCATGAGGAGCTGGCTGAACGTCTGACTCTTGAGGAACGTTAAATGGGGAACGCTTTGGGAGTTTCAAAGTCGTCATCTGATTGGTTGAATACTTCTGGGCTGAATCCGAAATCGCCTCCTAAACCCTCATTCACTATTCCCTACTTTAGTCCACTGATACGGTTCACTTGAAGGAGTGAATGAAAACGAGTGTGTGAAGTCGGACAGCTGTTGTGTGTACATCGACTGTACACTGCATTGTGGGATAGAATGAGTGCACTCAATAACGTCCACTATGGTTTCGGACACCACTACAAACGGCTGCTCCCTCAAATAGTGCCCTATTTAAGGGTATAGGGGGCGATTTCGGATTCAGCCATAGTGATAATACTAATAATGAGCGATTATCGGGAGCAACTCAATGCTGGGTTTTCAAAAGGATGTGAGGGGTGCAAAACTGTGATTGGTTGCTCTACATGTCAGTCAGACGGTCCTTGGCCAATGAAAGCGGTCAGTATGAAGCTCTGGCCATGTGAGTCCGCGGTTTGAAGAGACCCCAATAATGTGATATTTAGCCCCGGGAATGCAAATATTATCAGGGTAACCCCGGCAAAAAACGCAGATTTTACCCCCTGAAACGCGATTGGACTAGTTTTGAGTAGCAATTGGGAGGGTTTTGTTGTGAAGACCTGGCAACCCTGGACTAGGGGGATGTGAACTTCCGGGTGGGCGTCGTCCAAGCAGCGCTTTATTTCTCTTCGCAGGACTGGAATGATTTAGCATCGACGTACCAAATAATTATTTAATTTCAAATCTCCTGATATGGAAAAAGATCTGACTCACTGCCTGGGGATTCTGTGTGATTCTCCTCATCTGAGTCCGCGAACACCTCGCCCAGCTCCTGGTCAGACATGTCTGTGAGCTCCGTCAGGTCCAGGAGGTCAAAGTGCACCTCCAGAGAGGACACACTGCTGAGAGGCTCTGAGATCAGGCAGAACACAGAGGGCTGGTCAAGGCCAATCACACTGCTGTTCTTTACTAAAGGGGTGCACTATTGGATAGAGCGGCACAATCTTAATTCAAACAACGATCGTTACACCAGTAGGTGGCGAAAAATGACTGTTAAACATGTGTTTGTCATTGAATCATTCACTCAAGAGATTTGTTCAAAAACACTGATTCGTCCAGTAATGAAACAAATTAAGTCTTTATGAGTGAGTCATTGAATCATTCACTCAAGAGATTTGTTCAAAAACACTGATTCATCCAGTAATGAAACAAGTGAAGCCTTTATGAGTGAGTCATTGAATCATTCACTCGAGAGATTTGTTCAAAAACACTGATTCATCCAGTAATGAAACAAGTGAAGTCTTTATGAGTGAGTCATTGAATCATTCACTCGAGAGATTTGTTCAAAAACACTGATTCATCCAGTAATGAAACAAGTGAAGTCTTTATGAGTGAGTCATTGAATCATTCACTCAAGAGATTTGTTCAAAAACACTGATTCGTCCAGTAATGAAACAAATTAAGTCTTTATGAGTGAGTCATTGAATCATTCACTCAAGAGATTTGTTCAAAAACACTGATTCATCCAGTAATGAAACAAGTGAAGCCTTTATGAGTGAGTCATTGAATCATTCACTCGAGAGATTTGTTCAAAAACACTGATTCATCCAGTAATGAAACAAGTGAAGTCTTTATGAGTGAGTCATTGAATCATTCACTCGAGAGATTTGTTCAAAAACACTGATTCATCCAGTAATGAAACAAGTGAAGTCTTTATGAGTGAGTCATTGAATCATTCACTCGAGAGATTCGTTCAAAAACACTGATTCATCCAGTAATGAAACAAGTGAAGTCTTTATGAGTGAGTCATTGAATCATTCACTCGAGAGATTCGTTCAAAAACACTGATTCATCCAGTAATGACACAAGTGAAGTCTTTATGAGTGAGTCATTGAATCATTCACTCGAGAGATTTGTTCAAAAACACTGATTCATCCAGTAATGACACAAGTGAAGTCTTTATGAGTGAGTCATTGAATCATTCACTCAAGAGATTTGTTCAAAAACACTGATTCATCCAGTAATGACACAAGTGAAGTCTTTATGAGTGAGTCATTGAATCATTCACTCAAGAGATTTGTTCAAAAACACTGATTCATCCAGTAATGACACAAGTGAAGTCTTTATGAGTGAGTCATTGAATCATTCACTCGAGAGATTTGTTCAAAAACACTGATTCATCCAGTAATGAAACAAGTGAAGTCTTTATGAGTGAGTCATTGAATCATTCACTCGAGAGATTTGTTCAAAAACACTGATTCATCCAGTAATGAAACAAGTGAAGTCTTTATGAGTGAGTCATTGAATCATTCACTCAAACTTTTTTAATTTTGAAATGGACTGCAACAATTAACATTTTGTCAGCACCTCTAGTAAATGACATGTTATTTTGCTCTACTATTGGGTGAATCTGAACGTGTCTGGCTTATATTTCTCCCCAAAATCAAGAGAAAATAAAGTCCATGGAGTCGACCATTTTAAAGCATTTATTAATCTAGGTCAATGTTAATATCAATTGTGAAAAAGCTGTGACCCAATGGTCATTATTCTTTAGATGAGGGGTGGAATATGACCCAGGCGTGTTCTTGACGGGTCACTCACGTCGTTTCTCTGTGATCAGCACCTGGCTGCCATGATGGGCCGGGGTCCCAACATGCTCTCCTGAGGCATTATGGGATGCCTCGCTGGTGAGACTGGCAGAGCTGGAGGACTTCAGAAGCTTCTGGAACTCTCGGCCTCTAAGTGGCTCTACAAACAGAAATATAGATCAGAATATACAGTCAGTTAATCTGATATACAGTCAGTTATTTATAATGTGTTGCCGCAGTATTAGTGTTATTAATATGGACTGTGTCTTTGGGAGCACTCATTATTTGCCAGGGTGTTGGGCTTTGTGGTAGCCTGAGCATCGCTATGCGGTTTCCAGGGTGTTTTCTCCATGTCTCGGGCTCTAATGGGGTTTGCCAGCGGTTGGCCAATGAGTGAAACAGAAGAAGCTTGTGTTTCACCGACTCTCTAAAGAGCTTCCAGCCGTCTATTGATTTCCTGCGGCTGTAGTCAAAGCAGACGAGCATTTTATACGGTTCAATTACACACATGGGACAAGTGGACAACTGGATCTACCGCTGTATTTTTAAAAAACAAACATTTTACCCTACATTGTGTTTTAATAAAAAATATTAACAAATCCACTTTGATGCACTTCCAAAGGATCAGATCGGTAGAGTAAAACCGACGCCATCGTGCTGAGGAAGAGCTGAAATTTAGATATGCTAATGAGCATCTGCTTTCTGACCAATCACAACAGACTGAGTCATCTGACCAATCAGAGCTTGAGTTGACTAATCTTTATCTGCAGTTAACTTATATTGTCATGTGATCATATATTTTGGAACCACTCATTATTTCTGCCGGACTGTGAACATGACAAACACACGGGAGGAGTGGACGGCGCACATTTACTCTAAAAAAGTTTTTTTTACTTACATTTTTTTATCAGCAAATTTGTCCAGGTCTAAAACATCTATTTATTATAATTTATTGATTTAGCAATGCATAAAACCATGCAAATCATTCAGCTAAAAATGAGCCTGAATTGATAAGCTAGCTAGTTTTATCCAAAATGGCAGCTATGGGGCAAAGTGAGCCAAATGCTGTGGGGTAAAGTGAGCCAGTGTTTTAACTCTCCCCTCCATAAGGTCCTGCAGTGAGTTTCATCTGTGAAGGGTAAACTGGCATCATCTAAATCACATTCATTCACTCTAATCCAGTCTTTATTGTATTTCATTTTCATTCATTCATCAAACTTTAGTCTAGTTTAGTCTGTTTTTGGGAAGGTTCACTTTGGCGTTCAACATTTTGTTTCAGAAATGCAAACAATAAAAGAAACTGAAATCTTCATTTGGTTGGTTTGATGTTGTTTAAGCTTTAAGAACAGAAATATGACTGAAGGTGTTTTTAAAAGAGGTCAATTATCTATAAATCTCACATGGGTTTCATTCAGATCCAATCAGATGGTCCGTTTACACCCAGACGGACTTACCCACTGACCTGGATCAACTTACCCCTAACCTGGGGTAAATTGAGCCTCATGAACACTTTTTTAAATAAGCAGCCATATTTGCATAACCCTTTGTCATGGATGTATTCTGATGATAGCAAACATCCCGAAATTACTTTAGGGACATTTCTCTTATCCGCATAATTTTAAAATGGCTCATCTTACCCCACTCTCCCCTACGACTGTCACTGTGATCGTCTTTACCTTCATTACAATTTTATCAGCGACACTGGTTATCTTTATCCACCTGAGAGATGTATTTTGCTTATACACTCTAAAAATTGCTGGGTTAAAAACAACCCAAGTTGGGTTGAAAATGGACTAACCCAGCAATTTGGTTGTTTTAACCCAGTGAATGGGTCGCTTTAACCCAGTGAATGGGTCGCTTTAACCCAGTGAATGGGCTGTTTTAACCCAGTGAATGGGTCGCTTTAACCCAGTGAATGGGTCGCTTTAACCCAGTGAATGGGCTGTTTTAACCCAGCAATTGGGTTGTTTTAACCCAGCAATTGGGTTGTTTTAACCCAGCAATTGGGTTGGTTGTTTTAACCCAGTGAATGGGTTGTGTTTTAACCCAGTGAATGGGTTGTGTTTTAACCCAGTGAATGGGTTGTGTTTTAACCCAGTGAATGGGTTGTGTTTTAACCCAGTGAATGGGTTGTTTTAAGCCAGCAATTGTGTTGTTTTAACCCAGTGAATGGGTTGTTTTAACCCAGCAATTGGGTTGTTTTAACCCAGTTAATGGGTTGTTTTAACCCAGCAATTGGGTTGTTTTAAACCCAGTGAATGAGTTGTTTTAACCCAGCAATTGTGTTGTTTTAACCCAGTGAATGGGTTGTTTTAAGCCAGCAATTGTGTTGTTTTAACCCAGTGAATGGGTTGTTTTAACCCAGCAATTGGGTTGTTTTAACCCAGTTAATGGGTTGTTTTAACCCAGCAATTGGGTTGTTTTAACCCAGTTAATGGGTTGTTTTAACTCAGCAATTGGGTTGTTTTAAACCCAGTGAATGAGTTGTTTTAACCCAGCAATTGTGTTGTTTTAACCCAGTGAATGGGTTGTTTTAAGCCAGCAATTGGGTTGTTTTAACCCAGTTAATGGGTTGTTTTAACCCAGCAATTGGGTTGTTTTAACCCAGTGAATGGGTCGTTTTAAGCCAGCGGTTGGGTTAAATGTTTGCTTAAAACAACTCATTCACTGGGTTAAAACAACTCAATTGCTGATAGTTAGTCCATTCCCAACGTGGGTTGTTTTTAACCCAGCATTTTTTGAGTGTATTAGAGAGGTTTAATTTAACATATTAATAATAAAATGAAAGAATTATATTGATATATTTAAAAATTAATTGGGTTGTTTTAACTCAGTTAATGGGTTGTTTTAACCCAGCAATTGGGTTGTTTTAACCCAGTGAATGGGTTGTTTTAACCCAGTGAATGGGTCGCTTTAACCCAGTGAATGGGTTGTTTTAACCCAGTGAATGGGTTGTTTTAACCCAGTGAATAGGTTGTTTTAACCCAGTGAATGGGTTGTTTTAACCCAGTGAATGGGTCGCTTTAACCCAGCAATTGGGTTGTTTTAACCCAGTGAATGGGTTGTTTTAACCCAGTGAATGGGTTGTTTTAACCCAGTGAATGGGTTGTTTGTTTTAACCCAGTGAATGGGTTGTTTTAACCCAGCAATTGGGTTGTTTTAACCCAGCAATTGGGTTGTTTTAACCCAGTGAATGGGTTGTTTTAACCCAGTGAATGGGTTGTTTTAACCCAGTAATTGGGTTGTTTTAACCCAGTGAATGGGTTGTTTTAACCCAGTGAATGGGTCTTTTTAACCCAGTGAATGGGATGTTTTAACCCAGTAATTGGGTTGTTTTAACCCAGTGAATGGGTTGTTTTATCCCAGTGAATGGGTCTTTTTAACCCAGTGAATGGGGTGTTTTAACCCAGAGAATGGGTTGTTTTAACCCAGAGAATGGGTTGTTTTAACCCAGCAATTGGGTTGTTTTAACCCAGTGAATGGGTTGTTTTAACCCAGCAATTGGGTTGTTTTAACCCGGTGAATGGGTTGTTTTAACTCAGTGAATGGGTTGTTTTAACCCAGCGAATGGGTTGTTTTAACCCAGCAATTGTGTTGTTTTAACCCAGCAATTGGGTCATTTTAACCCAGCAATTGGGTCATTTTAACCCAGCAATTGGGTTGTTTTAACCCAGTGAATGAGTTGTTTTAACCCAGCAATTGGGTTGTTTTAACCCAGTGAATGAGTTGTTTTAACCCAGCAATTGGGGTTTGTTAACCCAGTGAATGAGTTGTTTTAACCCAGCAATTGGGTCATTTTAACCCAGCAATTGGGTTGTTTTAACCCAGTGAATGGGTTGTTTTAACCCAGCAATTGGGTTGTTTTAACCCAGTGAATGGGTTGTTTTAACCCAGCAATTGGGTTGTTTTAACCCGGTGAATGGGTTGTTTTAACTCAGTGAATGGGTTGTTTTAACCCAGCGAATGGGTTGTTTTAACCCAGCAATTGTGTTGTTTTAACCCAGCAATTGGGTCATTTTAACCCAGCAATTGGGTCATTTTAACCCAGCAATTGGGTTGTTTTAACCCAGTGAATGAGTTGTTTTAACCCAGCAATTGGGTTGTTTTAACCCAATGAATGAGTTGTTTTAACCCAGCAATTGGGTTTTTTTAACCCAGTGAATGGGTCATTTTAAGCCAGCGGTTGGGTTAAATGTTTGCTTAAATCAACTCATTCACTGGGTTAAAACAACTCAATTGCTGGGTTAGTCCATTTTCAACCCAACTTCAATTGGTTTGATGTTGTTTAAGCTTTAAGAACAGAAATATGACTGAAGGTGTTTTTAAAAGAGGTCAATTATCTATAAAATCTCACATGGGTTTCATTCAGATCCAATCAGAAGTGATTGCTTAAAACAACTCATTCACTGGGTTAAAACAACTCAATTGCTGATAGTTAGTCCATTCCCAACTTGGGTTGTTTTTAACCCAGCATTTTTTTAGTGTATTTTTAGGTTTAATTTAACGTATTAATAATAAAATGAAAGAATTATATTGATATATTTAAAAATTAATTGGGTTGTTTTAACCCAGTGAATGGGTTGTTTTAACCCAGCAATTGGGTTGTTTTAACCCAGTGAATGGGTTATTTGTTTTAACCCAGTGAATGGGTTGTTTTAACCCAGCAATTGGGTTGTTTTAACCCAGTGTATGGGTTGTTTTAACCCAGCTATTGGGTTGTTTTAACACAGTGAATGGGTCCTTCTACCCCAGTGAATGGGTTGTTTTAACCCAGTGAATGGGTCATTTTAAGCCAGTGGTTGGGTTAAATGTTTGCTTAAAACAACCCATTCACTGGGTTAAAACAACCCAATTGCTGGGTTAAAACAACCCATTCACTGGGTTAAAACAACTCAATTGCTGGGTTAAAACAACCCATTCACTGGGTTAAAACAACTCAATTGCTGGGTTAAAACAACCCAATTGCTGGGTTAGTCCATTTTCAATCCAACTTGGATTGTTTTTAACCCAGAATTTTTAGAGTATATGAGAGAGGTTTAATTTAACATATTAATAATAAAATTTGTGAATTATATTGATATATTTAAATGAATTGCAAGTTATCTCACGGCCCCTCTGGAGGATCACTCGGCGACTAATCGTGTTAACAATTTCACATTTTTTTTAAAAATATATAATCACGCTGAATTAACATTAAATCAACAGACTTGGTGAGAAGACTTGGTTTCATCCATTTAACGGATTCATCCGATTTCTCAGAGCATGAACTTTTTCCTGCGTCTCCAGAATGAGTCTCTCCGCAGTCTTGGGTCATCCCTCATTAGCCCACAGCAGATCCCCTGGCTTCTCCCGCTCGTGCGTGCCACTCATGCAAATATCGGTGCAGGGATTGCTAAACGTTGTGTAGTCCAAAAGGCGCGCCATCTAAGCCATACACGCCGAAATGAAGGGTATTATTAGCATCGCCCAGTGGTACCCAAGTCCCATTGTCCCAAAGTAACCTCTGCAAAGAGGCAATGTCAAATTCTCAAACAGGGTCGCATCCAAAAACATCCCTGTCCCTCATGACCTCTGCAGTTTGAGCTGTAGTAATCGTTGGACAGTTCTGCTAGAATCCCTGAGCCACCACCCTAAACGCATCCAAGTTGCTGTGCCTTTTCCCATCTCCACTACCGGCTTCTCTGACTGCCTGCTTTGTCTGTGCGCTCAAGGGAAAGGACATAGTGGGCTATTGAACACAATGGGCGTGTGAGGTTAAATGTGTCGGCTGAAGAAAGGGTCGCTCTTACCTGCAGCACTAGAGTCTGCCTGAGCCTCCATTAAGTCTCTCTCAGCAGCGGTGCAATGCTGTGCGGCGTCGCAGCCAGGATTAGAGGGAGCGCCTCCTGTCTCCTGCACGCTTTCTGGCTACCCTCCCTCCCTCCCTCCCTCTCTCCCTCCCTCCCTCCCTCCCTCCCTCCCTCTCTCTCTCCCCCTCTCTCTCTCTCCCTCTCTCTCTCTCTCTCTCTTCCCCACCCCTACATGCACAGTCACACATTCACTCCTATTGTCCCCGCAGCACAACAGAGACACATAAAGAGTCCGCTGGAGAGAGAGCGAGGGAGGGGCTGCACGGAGACAATGGGAAGGGGTTATATGGAGAGAGGAATGCTTATATTTAATTTCTGTTCAATTAATAAAAAGATGTTATGCATTAAACCATCATTGGCTGACGGTCGTAGTAGTTGAAGGCCGGAAACATAGAGATGATTAGCCGACAGATTGTCCCATTAAAGTTCAGTCGTGCAGTAACAACCCCAGTACTCAAGGGTGCGATATAGCTCAAATGCCTGTGCCATAATTCAGGAGCTGGCGCTGTAAACATCGACGTTCTGCTCCTTAAAGGGTTAGTTCACCCAAAAATGTAAATTCTGTCATTAATGACTGAGCCTCATGTGGTTGGACACCCGTCAGACCTCCGTTCATCTTCAGACACAAATGAAGATATTTTAGTGTAAATCTGATGCTCTGAAAGGCCTCCATTGGCTCAACTTTACACTCTCAAGACCCTTAAAAGACACTAAAGACTAAAGTTACAAAGTCCATCTCACTACAGCGGCTCTACAATAACTTTATGAAGACGAGAATAGTTTTTGTGCGCAAAAAAACCCTAAATAACGACTTATATAGTGATGACGATTTCAAAACACGGCCTCATGAAGCTTCAAAGCGTTATGAATCAGTGAGTCGATTCAGTGGTTCGGAGCGTTATGAATCAGTGAGTCGATTCAGCAGTTCAGAGCGTTATGAATCAGTGAGTCGATTCAGGGGTTCGGAGCGTTATGAATCAGTGAGTCGATTCAGCGGTTCAGAGCGTTATGAATCAGTGAGTCGATTCAGCGGTTTGAATCGCCAAAGTCACGTGATTTCAGCAGTTTGGTGGTTTGACACGCGATCCGAATCATGAATCGACTCACTGATTCATAACGCTTCGAAGCTTCATGATGCTGTTTTGAAATCGTCATCACTATATAAGTCGTTATTTAGGGTTTTTTTGCGCACAAAAACTATTCTCGTCTCTTCATAAAGTTATTGTAGAGCCGCTGTAGTGAGATGGACTTTGTATCGACGTCTTTAGTGCCTTTTAAGGGTCTTGAGAGTGTAAAGTTGAGCCAATGGAGGCCTTTCAGAGCATCAGATTTACACTAAAATATCTTCATTTGTGTCTGAAGATGAACGGAGGTCTTACGGGTGTCCAACCACATGAGGGTCAGTCATTAATGACACAATTTTCATTTTTGGGTGAACTAACCCTTTAATGATGGGAGAAACTAAATCAAATCAATTTATTTTTTGCTCGAAGCGCCTGCTGGTCAGAACACTTTCCCAAATGCGTCGAATACTCATGTTTAAAGGGGCACTTCAGCGCTGGGCAGATGAATGTGTATTTAAACTGGGTCATTTATGTAGTAGAAATGTGAAATTATTTTTGAATTTGGTGCCTTCTAGACTGAGAAAATGTATTTTTGTCTCATGTGGATGAAAGACAACAACTCCCAGAATGCACTTGCTTCGCTGCCCTACGAGGCCACTCCGTACACCCACGTTTTGATCTTCATAGTAATACAATCATTTCGTTCAGTTAGAGAATAAACGCTACAATTGAAAACTGAACGTGTCTTTTCAATAAAGTGTGAGTGAGCCGAACGAAAGTCACGTCACAGACGCAGCAGGAATCAGATTTCATTCATCACGAGAGAGAAGAGCTGAGCTGAGGTAAGCGCGGCCGTCATTCTCAGAGCGTGTCCAGTCTGGTGCGTTATAAGATCGCATATGAAAGCTAAACTTTCATAGGAATTCATTGAGAAGTTGAAACACTCACTTTGTTCTGCACCGCTCCGTTATTAATGCCCGAGGCCGAGGCGAGCGCATTTACATTCTGTGTGTGAGATCTCTCCCCTATGGGCTGGTTGATAACATGTGGAACAGCTCCATCTAGTGGCTGTAGTCTTTAGCCTCTGGCCAAAAAATCCTCTGATGACGCAAAATGATGATATTTGCGTCATCTGAGAATTTTTTCCAGAAATAAAATGCATAATTCTCTCGTCTCAGGGGGATATGAGGGGGGAAAGTGACATAATGTGAATATACTACCGGGTTTCTACTGATACAAAGCTTAATGCTAAATCAATGAAGTTACCCTTTAATTGAAAGTGTAATCTATTAAATGCAATTAACAACTCATCTAATACCATTACATGTATTTTTGTAATATGTTATTGTATTAAATTTGTATGGCTTGTTTTGTTTGTTTTATGGAGAGCTTGGTTAATCAGACCAATAAGAGACTTTTTATTATACAAATGTGTCAATACATTTTAAAAAATGTACAGGTGCTGGTCATATAATTAGAATATCATCAAAAAGTTGATTTATTTCACTAATTCCATTCAAAAAGTGAAACTTGTATATTATATTCATTCATTACACACAGACTGATATATTTCAAACATTTTTTCTTTTAATTTTGATTATTATAAGAGACAGCTAAGGAAAATACCAAATTCACTATCTCAGAAAATGTTGTGAAAAGGTTCAATATTGAAGACACCTGGAGCCACACTCTAATCAGCTGATGAACTCAAAACACCTGCAAAGGCCTTTAAATGGTCTCTCAGTCTAGTTCTATAGGCGACACAATCATGGGGAAGAAGCTGACCTGACAGCTGACCAAAAGATGAGGAAGAGAGGAGAGGCACACAATCCACACTGCTGGAGCTCCAGTGTAAAGTTTCCACAGTCAGTGATGGTTTGGGGTGCCATGTCATGCGCTGGTGTTGGTCCGCTGTGTTTTCTGAGGTCCAAGGTCAACGCAGCCGTATACCAGGAAGTTTTAGAGCACCTCATGCTTCCTGCTGCTGACCAACTTTATGGAGATGCAGATTTAATTTACCAACAGGACTTGGCACCAGCACACAGAGCCACAGCAACCAGTGCCTGCTTTAAGGACCATGGTGTCCCTGTTCTTAATTGGCCAGAAAACTCGCCTGACCTTAACTCCATAGAAAATCTATAGGGTATTGTGAAGAGGAAGATGTGATATGCCAGACCCAACAATGTAGAAGAGCTGAAGGCCACTATCAGAGCAACCTGGGCTCATAACACCTGAGCAGAGCCACAGACTGATCTCCTCACGCCGCATCACTGCAGTAATTCAGGCTAAACCAGCCCCAGCTGAGCATTGAGTGCTGGACATGCTCATACTTTTCAGTTGGCCAAGATTTCTAAAAACCCTTTGAAGGACCAGTGGAGAACCGGCCACAGGGTCATGAAGGACCAGCGGAGAACCGGCCACAGGGTCATGAAGGACCAGTGGAGAACCGGCCACAGGGTCATGGAGGACCAGCGGAGAACCGGCCACAGGGTCATGAAGGACCAGTGGAGAACCGGCCACAGGGTCATGAAGGACCAGTGGAGAACCGGCCACAGGGTCATGGAGGACCAGTGGAGAACCGGCCACAGGGTCATGAAGGACCAGTGGAGAACCGGCCACAGGGTCATGAAGGACCAGTGGAGAACCGGCCACAGGGTCATGAAGGACCAGTGGAGAACCGGCCACAGGGTCATGAAGGACCAGTGGAGAACCGGCCACAGGGTCATGAAGGACCAGTGGAGAACCGGCCACAGGGTCATGAAGGACCAGTGGAGAACCGGCCACAGGGTCATGAAGGACCAGTGGAGAACCGGCCACAGGGTCATGAAGGACCAGTGGAGAACCGGCCACAGGGTCATGAAGGACCAGTGGAGAACCGGCCACAGGGTCATGGAGGACCAGTGGAGAACCGGCCACAGGGTCATGGGCGGCAGAGGCTCATTGATGCCCGTGTGGACGATCAAACAGACGAGCTACTGGAGCTCAAACTGCTCAAGAAGTTAATGCTGGTTCTGATAGAAAGGGGTCAGAATACACAGAGCATCTCAGTTTGTTGTGTATGGGGCGGCACAGCCGCTGACCAGTGCCCATGCTGACCCCTGACCCCGCCCAGAGCACCAACAGTGGCCCGTGAGCATCAGAACTGGACCACGGAGCAATGGAAGAAGGAGGCCTGGTCTGATGATCATGTGTTCTTCTACATCAGTGGATGGCCGGGTGTGTGTGTGTGTGGCTTAACTGGGGAACACGTGGCACCAGGTGCATTATGGGAAGAAAGCGTGGCGGCGGAGGCAGTGATGCTTTGGGCAATGTTCTGCTGGGAAACCTTTGGTCCTCCATCCATGTGGATGTGACTTTGACACACACCACCTACCTAAGCATTGTTGAGACCATGTCCAGCCTTTCATGGAGACGGTGTTCCCTGGTGGCTGTGGCTCTTTCAGCAGATAATGCGCCGCCACAAAGCACAAATGCTTCAGGAAAGCTTTGAGGAGCACAACAACGAGTTTGAGGCGTTGACTTGGCCTCCAGATTCCCCAGATCTCAATTAAATCGAGCATCTGTGGGATGAGCTGAACAAACAAGTCCGATCCACGGCGGCCCCACCTCGCAACTTACAGGACTTAAAGGATCTGCTGCTAACATCTTGGTGCCAGATACCACAGCACACCTTCAGGGCTCTAGTGGAGTCCATGCCTCGACGGGTCAGCAAAAAGGTGACCAACACAATATTAGGACATAGGCATAATGTTATGCCTGATCAGTATATATAGACACTGGCTCATGGGTTCACAGAGATTATCGGCACCTAGTGGCGAACCATTGAAATATTTCAAAACAGTAGACCCTTTTCACAGACTGTGATGACGAGTTTTAACGGTCATCAATATCGTAAATCCTGCAGCGTTTTTTGTATTTTCATTTTTAAAAAAATATATGTACATTCATAACACTAATACTTTGTATTTTATTACTTTTGCATCAAATTACAAGTAAAAAGTTACCGCTGCTGTGAGGGTGTTTAGTAATAGCGTCTGTGGGAGTGATGGTAAAAATGAACATATTTCCCTCTTTTCACTTCTGTCAATCTCACTCTATTTGTTCCCTCTTTTTGAAAGTTGTCAAATCACAACTGTGGCGTTTTTCTTTTGCTATGTGAGCAAATGGGCACACAGAAAAATATTTAATGTATTCTCTCATTCACTATGACGACTTCCTCTCTGAGAAACCCGGAAATGTGAAAAGGGTCTCGAGTCCCACGGAGGAGCTCTGGAAGGATAAAAGGAGGAGTGACGACATGGACTTTATGTTGTGTTTTATTGTGTTTTATCTTTACTTTTGTTTTGTTTATTTTTGGGATTAAAGTTTATGTTGAACGTTCGCCGGTTCCCCGCGCCTCCTTCCCTGAACACAAACCTCGAAGCCTCATTACTGTAATCATGTGACCTTGGCAGTTTGATACACACTCTTAATCACTGGCTCGAAACAAATGATTTGCAAAGGTTTTTAAGTTTTTGGGCTAAACGCAGACAGTGTGTGACATCGACGTATGTGTTGATAAGGAAAATTGGTGATGGTTCTTGATGTTTGATGACAGCGTCTGATTGAAGAGATTGAGTGCACTCCCAAGATGGCCGCCAAATGAACTGACTCGCCTAGAAAGACGAAGACGAAATTCTCTTTGAATGGTCCGCCATGATGGTAGTTGGCCTAAAAGAGAAAACTGACCATTAAAGATGGTTTACGCCAAACAATTGCCCCATTATGGCAATGCTGAGAATGCAACGTGTACTTGTATATTCATTAAAATAATTTAGTTTAAAATCAACATACAACCACAGCTAGGAGAATGAAAACATTTTAAATCTTTGACCTAAACTTTATATTTCTTAATAGACACTCTCATACTCTTACATATCTCTTGTCTTCTGTGTGAATATGACACTATTCCCAGAGCAGCTCATTATCCATCAGTCGCAGCTTCTGCTTTCATGTGTTCTGAAACTCCCACGACTTCCTCTCTGACTGTGGGCGCTTTGACAGTGTCTCCTTTCTCTGAGGAATTAAAAAGAATATTTGTGTTTCATCTTCACTCGTTTACAACGGCAGGCAGGAGAGACGACATACTGCTGACCTCATCACTGACCGCATCACACGGGGAGAGAGTGACATCATCATCAGGAGTGACAGACGACATACTGCTGACCTCATCACTGACCGCATCACACGGGGAGAGAGTGACATCATCATCAGGAGTGACAGATGACATACTGCTGACCTCATCACTGACCGCATCACACGGGGAGAGAGTGACATCATCATCAGAAGTGACAGATGACATACTGCTGACCTCATCACTGACCGCATCACACGGGGAGAGAGTGACATCATCATCAGGAGTGACAGACGACATACTGCTGACCTCATCACTGACCGCGTCACACGGGGAGAGAGTGACATCATCATCAGGAGTGACAGATGACATACTGCTGACCTCATCACTGACCGCATCACACGGGGAGAGAGTGACATCATCATCAGGAGTGACAGATGACATACTGCTGACCTCATCACTGACCGCATCACACGGGGAGAGAGTGACATCATCATCAGAAGTGACAGATGACATACTGCTGACCTCATCACTGACCGCATCACACGGGGAGAGAGTGACATCATCATCAGGAGTGACAGACGACATACTGCTGACCTCATCACTGACCGCATCACACGGGGAGAGAGTGACATCATCATCAGGAGTGACAGATGACATACTGCTGACCTCATCACTGACCGCATCACACGGGGAGAGAGTGACATCATCATCAGGAGTGACAGATGACATACTGCTGACCTCATCACTGACCGCATCACACGGGGAGAGAGTGACATCATCATCAGGAGTGACAGATGACATACTGCTGACCTCATCACTGACCGCATCACACGGGGAGAGAGTGACATCATCATCAGGAGTGACAGATGACATACTGCTGACCTCATCACTGACCGCATCACACGGGGAGAGAGTGACATCATCATCAGGGGTGACAGATGACATACTGCTGACCTCATCACTGACCGCATCACACGGGGAGAGAGTGACATCATCATCAGGAGTGACAGACGACATACTGCTGACCTCATCACTGACCGCATCACACGGGGAGAGAGTGACATCATCATCAGGAGTGACAGACGACATACTGCTGACCTCATCACTGACCGCATCACACGGGGAGAGAGTGACATCATCATCAGGAGTGACAGACGACATACTGCTGACCTCATCACTGACCGCGTCACGCGGGGAGAGAGTGACATCATCATCAGGAGTGACAGACGACATACTGCTGACCTCATCACTGACCGCATCACGCGGGGAGAGAGTGACATCATCATCAGGAGTGACAGATGACATACTGCTGACCTCATCACTGACCGCATCACACGGGGAGAGAGTGACATCATCATCAGGGGTGACAGATGACATACTGCTGACCTCATCACTGACCGCGTCACGCGGGGAGAGAGTGACATCATCATCAGGAGTGACAGATGACATACTGCTGACCTCATCACTGACCGCGTCACGCGGGGAGAGAGTGACATCATCATCAGGAGTGACAGACGACATACTGCTGACCTCATCACTGACCGCATCACACGGGGAGAGAGTGACATCATCATCAGGAGTGACAGATGACATACTGCTGACCTCATCACTGACCGCGTCACGCGGGGAGAGAGTGACATCATCATCAGGAGTGACAGACGACATACTGC
>NC_137121.1:36694025-36784025 GCF_949357685.1 Gobio gobio | reverse complement strand
CAGTAATGAAACAAGTCAAGTCTTTATGAGTGAGTCATTGAATCATTCACTCAAGAGATTCTTTCAAAAACACTGATTCATCCAGTAATGACACAAGTGAAGTCTTTATGAGTGAGTCATTGAATCATTCACTCAAGAGATTCGTTCAAAAACACCGATTCATCCAGTAATGACACAAGTGAAGTCTTTATGAGTGAGTCATTGAATCATTCACTCAAGAGATTCGTTCAAAAACACTGATTCATCCAGTAATGAAACAAGTGAAGCCTTTATGAGTGAGTCATTGAATCATTCACTCAAGAGATTCATTCAAAAACACTGATTCATCCAGTAAAGAAACAAGTGAAGCCTTTATGAGTGAGTCATTGAATCATTCACTCAAGAGATTCATAAAAAAACAACAGAGTGGCATTTGCACTTGTTTCTTCAATCATTTAAATCCTTAAAATGTGATTTTTTTTTTTTAACATTATACATTAATTATGTGTTTTAATATTCACACTGCCCTCCAGTTAGAGCTGGAAATATCAAGATATGGGGGCAAAACAGCCGTTCATTTCAATTAAATAGTTTATCATATGAAAATGCATGGCAACACCCTGGAAACCCCCACAATGCCCTGGCTTCATGTTGGCGAGGTTTGCATGGGCGGCAGCTCTCGCTTTAGACAAACTGGACACAATCTGGTGTATTTACAGGGCTCAAGCGGTCTGACCCGGGTCACATGGTCCCGCTTGGCCTTTGTGCTCGAGTCACATGACCCACGGGTTTAATAGCTCAGGAACGGCTGGATGATCGTTGTCTTCTGTCACCACCTGCGTTTTACAAAGCCAGCGTTCACAGACGGCCGCTGTAATTGTGGTGCCACTGTCCAGCTTCAGGAGCCTTTCGGGCTCTCTGGAGCAGATTTAATCCTCGGCCGAGCAGAAGCGGGCGATCCCATTATCTCTGTGTGTCCGGGGATGCTCCGTGTGGAAAGGGCAGGAATGCAGAACGTGGCATTCAGAGCTTGGGCTCCTCTGCAGGCTCCAGGGCCTTTATTTACAAGCGTGTGGATCAGGGTCTGTGGTCCTCCAAGGGCAACGACAGGGCTGATCTTCAACAGAGCCAGAACATATTCCTCCTAGAATTGAGCCTTATTTTTTCGTTGTTTTGGTTTAATCATAACTGTGGATTTCACAGACAAGGATTTTTTTATTTAAAACTTTTTCATAATTGCTTTTTTTACTCAGGCCTCCATAAACTAGCCTCATTTTTTAATGTGAGCTGGTTTTATTCATCGGTTTGCCTCCCCGTCCCACAACAATCTTACAACAAAATCGGTAAACACATCTTAACCTCATTTTTATGTTTTCTGCCAACATAGTAAAACATAGGAACATATAAAAGTCATTATTTAAGAAGTAACATGGCAGAACACTTTAGGAGTCAACTGGTTTGGAACTAGTGTTAGACCGATATATCGGCCGATATTTGCTATGTTTACGTGTATCGGCCGATATAAGGCTGCTGCGTTCGTCGATATTTTTCCCCCTGCATTATTTCCAGACAGGCGTCCACAGGGCAGCTCTCACCGTCTTCAAACTCTCTCGCTCTCCCTCGCGCATATTAATCAAAATCAGCTGAGAATTGACACGATGGTAAAAGGTGGAAAGACTGAAGTTTCACGTGGAGCATTGGGAGATTTTCTCCTGAATTACCGCTGGTGT
Organism: Gobio gobio; assembly: GCF_949357685.1. Classification (NCBI taxonomy): domain Eukaryota; kingdom Metazoa; phylum Chordata; class Actinopteri; order Cypriniformes; family Gobionidae; genus Gobio; species Gobio gobio. The sequence goes on along the minus strand of NC_137121.1, from coordinate 36,782,316 downwards.
TGCTCTACAAGAGATTAAGTGAAGAGCACCTACACTCTAAACAATGCTGGGTTAAAAACAACCCAAATTGGGTTGAAAATGGACTAACCCAGCAATTGACCTATCGGTAAGCCCCGCCCCCCTTAGCTACTGTTGCTAACTCGGCCAAACAAACGGAGTTGCTATATCTTACAATGCACAGCTGTCAGTGTGAAAACCTTATCCCGAGATGTTTTTGGACACAGATTGTAGCGTATATATCCTGTCCGAACGATGGCCAAACTTTACTGATGGTTTATCAAGTTTATTACATAGTTTTTCACTCAAACAAATCATCTGAGGCGTTCGATGGGAGGGGCTTACCGATAGGTCAATTGGGTTGTTTTAACCCAGCAATTGGGTTGTTTTAAGCAAACATTTAACCTAACCGCTGGGTCAAAACAACCCAATTGCTGGGTTAGTCCATATTCAACCCAACTTGGGTTATTTTTAACCCATAATTTTTTAGAGTGTAAGCATTAAATGACTAGGTTGTAAATAGTTTAGTATAGTACAGTCAGTGTGCACTTTATTATGCTGCTCGCTTGTTGATACTGTGTGCAATAGTGCCATTATTTTATTTATGCTTAAATATTTATTTTCAGAATTTATTTTCACCACTGAACTCACACTCACTTTTTTTTTTCTTGTTCTACCTCTCATGTTTTTACTATTTGTTAAATATAGTTTTTTTTAGTTCAATAAATGTTTCTTTTTTAAATTGTACATTTTAAATTGTTATCATCATGATCATTGTGTCATTTTTATGATGTAAATTGAGGGAGCAAAAGCAGTATCGGCTCCAGTAAATCGGCTCCAGTAAATCGGCAGCCCGTATCGCCATCGGCTACGGCTGAGGAGAAAAAATCGGTATCGGCACTAAAAAATCCATATCGGTCGATCCCTTATTGGAACAAAATGCTGATTTGTTAATTTCCAAATTAGATTATTTTATTTATTAAATTGTGATTTGCCTTAATGTATGGGACACCAATTTGCAATTTTACGACTTAAAATTGACATGGAAAATTTAGGAGCGCATTTAGAAACTTCAGGGGCGCTAATAATGTGTTATTTCCTTAATAAAATGTACAAGCAAAATCATTTATTTTTTAGAATATATATATGAAATTAACACATTTAGTCATTCTAGTCACTGTTATTTTAGTATCATTGAGATACCATTAGAATTTTTGATATTTTGAATAAAGTTTTTATATTTTCTGCTTTTCATTTTAATTTTAGTTAATATTTAGTAATTCTGTTGTATTATTTTTTTTTGTTTTTAAGCATGTCTGTAGTTTTTATTCATGTTTATTTCAGTTGTAGTTTGGTACATCAGGTTAATTTCAACTAAATGAAAATAAGAAAAGTTTTTATATTTTATTTTATGTCACTGATGTCACAAACTCGTGTTGTAAACTGAAGTGATCGCCCCCCGGTGGCCGGGCCCAGTATAGCTCATAAGCCCCGCCTCTCCGTGTTTTCAATGGACGCCAGACAAACTAAACAATCAAATTACACTTCAAATAATTGTTTCCTAAAGATGGTTTCTGTCATTGTAGGCAGTTTTTATCACGATGATTTCATTTCAAGTGTTCGTTTTTTAAATTAGTTTAGTTTTAGTGAGTTATTTGATGCTATAAAAACAGGGGGTGTGACGTCATGATTGACAGCTGAGATTGACGGCTTCTCTGAGTGAAGTTGTTCTGCATCTGTGAGTGTGGGGGGGCTTTTGATATCGCGGCTCTACTTCCTGCTCTCTCAACTGCACAGATTCAGTCCCAATATGCACAAGATGTCAGCGTCATATATTCGGACTCACTTTTCTGAATGAAATACTATCAGTTCTGTATAGGATGATCATTTTTATTTTACCTTAAAATGACATTGACTTACTTTGATTTAAAAAGCACCTGCTGTAGTATCTTAGTTTTTTTCGTTGCACTAAACATCGTTTGATTTAACATTTTGGAACAATTATATACTTTGGTTTTATTTAATTTCACTGGTAAAGACTTTTTTTCTTTACACTGAATTTAAAAACAAATGCTGATTTAAGTAACATCTTTGTTTGGATTGCAGAATATGCAGTTGTTGCCTTTAATTTCACATTCAATTCAAGTTCAACCCAATTCAATTTCCCGTTAATTTCAGATTGCGGACTTGTTTTCATTGGCCAAAAGCCAATGTATACTTTCATTCTTTTATTGTGTAAAAAAAAAAGCGTAATCGGCCATGTAAAATCATGATCAGTGCATCACTAGTATAAACACGTACAGTAAACACTGTCATGATCGCTCATTAGTGTCGTTTAGCATTAATGTGTGTGTGAGCCTGATCCAAGCGGCTCCTCCCGCAGTTTCTCCTGAAGCCGATACGGAAGTGAGTTAAACTGCAGTTCATGGACTGGCCACTAGAGTAAGGCTGGCCAATTTTATTGATTCTGTGATATAAATCGATATTTTTTCTCCCAAGAAAGTATCGATTTTTAAGCCGCGAGTATCGATACATACGTCCCGTTCAAATCCCTGTGTTTACCCCCATTTGCGTTGCAGGAAGAGTGATTTGGTCAGTCAGCCGCTAGTGTCGCTGTAGAGCAAGTTACCCGTACTACTAACTTTACACAGACGCCGACGTCTAACGTTACCTCTTCATGTTTACGGAGTCAGAGCGAGGAGATTCAAGAAAATGGCAGCAAATATAAATCCAGCGCCTTCATGCTTAAAGGGTTAGTTCACCCAAAAATGAAAATTCTGTCATTAATTACTCACCCTCATGTCGTTGGACACCCGTAAGACCTCCGTTCATCTTCGGAACACAAATATTATAGATATATATATAGATATTTTAGTGTAAAGCTGATGCTGAGAAAGGCTTCAGACAGGCCTCCATTGGCATTCAGTACATTTACACTTCCAAGATCCATGAAAGGCACTTAAAACGTCGTTACAAAGTCTATCTCACTACAGTGGCTCTACAATAATTTTATGATGCGACGACAATAGTTTTTGTGCGAAAAAAAAATCAAAATAACACCTTTAACCAACTTGTTCTTGTCTTCCGTGTGCGCCTCCACGACGCATGCGCGAGAATATGACGAAGCGCCGGCGTTCGGGAATCCATAAAATACACACTTAAGCCCCATTTTGAGAACTACGCCGAGACCTAAAGCACGATCAATGTAGAATCCAACAGCTTAGACACGCGCGTCTTCCTCTGCTCGTAAACAAATCTCTTCTGGGTCATGTGTCCGAACGCCGGATCTGCGTCATATTCTCGCGCATGCGTCGTGGAGACACACGGAAGTCGAGAACAAGTTGGATAAAGGTGTTATTTAGATTTTTTTTTTGCGCACAAAAACTATTGTCGTCGCATCGTAAAATTATTGTAGAGTCACTGTGGTGAGATGGACTTTGTAACGACGTTTTAAGTGCCTTTCATGGATATTGGAAGTGTCAATGTACTGAATGCCAATGGAGGCCTATCTGAAGCCTTTCTCAGCATCAGCTTTACACTAAAATATCTTCATTTGTGTTCCGAATATGAACGGAGGACTTACGGGTGTCCAACGACATGAGGGTGAGTAATTAATGACAGAATTTTCATTTTTGGGTGAACTAACCCTTTAAAAGCAGATGTGTGGGAGCACTTTGGGTTTAAAAAGAAGAAGGAAAGCGACGACTTAGACTCAGGGATCAACAACACGAGTCGCCCGCAAGAACCACACGAGTCGCCCGCGGGTCTGTTCTAAAAATAGCTCACCATAGCAGCTGCGTTCAGTCGCTTCCGTGTTCATTTAAGCGCAGGCTCCAGACTGAAGCCGAATATATACTAGTGTCTGTTAATAATAAACTGCAAAATACTCCTGCATGTTCTGCGTCTGTGTGGATGACGAGCGCCGCGCGCACTCGCTTTTGTAGTCTCTGCCGACACGAACGCATAAACCGTCACTTCACATTTTACATTTATCATTTGAGAGAACTGGCTGCGTCTCATTCAGCTCCTGGTTCAGTAGTCAGGGCACTGATCAGGACATGAGTCAATGGGCTGAGCCCTGACTGAACGAGGAGCTGAATAAGACACGGTCAGATCATCATGAACACACACACTGCTAATCACGGCAACCCGTCAAAATAAAAGTTCGGTTTAACGTGAAGAGATTGACTACAGATTGTAGCCTACAGTACATTTAGCTACGTCTCTATGTAATAATAATACGTCTTTACTAATAATATTAATTATGAAATAAATAATACTAATTATATAATTATTAATGGTTGCTTATTTTTCACTTGATCTTTCATTTATAAACAAGGTTTACTTTTAAACAGCATACAGCCTTTACATGTTTATGTATTATTTACTTATGATTATCATCATATATAATAAAACATTTATTTAAAAAACAAATAGTGGTATTGTACCGACTACTGGAACTACTACTATACTCTTTCAGGTGTAAAACAGTTTGGATAGTTGTTAATATGAGAATTATGATGCATTATTTAAGAGTTTTAAGTATTATATAACATGAGTAGCTCTCTTTGACTTTCTTTTGACCCTTGACTTAGACAAAGCATTGCGGTTGGTTTGCAAGCTGTGACACAAACGTGAAATACTCTGGAAATACCACCAAATGTCAGTGTCAAGCTAAAAAAGCTGTCAAAGAAACTGTTCAGAACAGGCCACTTGCTGCAATTTTTTAAACTCCATTGTTAATTGCAATACTGCACTTTATTTACTTTTCAAAGGCTTGTAAGCTACAGTTTGCACTGTTTCAATAAATGGAACTAATTTTCTCAACACATCTTTGATTCATTTTGTCCAGCATTTGCAAGCTGTCGACTCTCTGTCCCGTCAGAGACATATATTGTGTAATTGATGATTTTAGTTTTCAGTTCAGTTAATTCAATCCAAGTAAATGAAACACTCACAAGATGTCACCAAAATCACTCTGTCCCCTTTAAATCTTTCAGAAAATTATGTAAGTATCGAATTATATCGAATCGTATCATTGGCTGAATATCGTGATATATATCGTATCGTGAGCTGAATATCGTGTATCGTATCGTGAGATTAATGTATCGCTACAGCCCTACACTAGAGACAGACTCCAGAAGGAGCAGAATCTCATTGAGCTCATGTTAAAATGGCCAACTTTACAGCAGAAGAACACATGTTTACAGTCTGGGACACATTGTGGTTTTGGTCTATACGGCTAAGTTTGCCCTTCATGACGACTGTGAGGGGGGGAATTATTTATAACTCATTCGTTTACATCATATAAAGCCTTATGGTGCCTTCACACCGGACGCGAATAAATCGTGCTATTCGCATGTAGTTGGACGCTTGAAATTTTTGAGTTTACTCGCTTCATTCCCGTGTGAGATTCACTTCACAACAGACGTTAATCCACGTCATGGGCGGGGCTTCTGCCAGCGGCTCGTCTCGAAATGGCTGACATGGGCTGTGTTTACACGTCTTTTTTTATAAAAATACTACTGTTAATGTGTGACAATGTAGTTTTAAGACTTTTTCAGTCGATAATGTAGTTGTTTAAAGCTCAAATCTGTGGTTTATTTATAAAGAGAGCGCCTATTTGGACATTTTATCTGGTGTTTTCGGAGTTGTGAGCTCCAGTGGATCAGCTCAGCTCATTAACCCCAGAGTCCTTCTCTGACGTCTCTGTGGTGTCTCCAGCTATAATTCGTCATGTGGATATGAAACAGGTGATCTTTGGTCTCATGGATCTATAATTTGTTCCCTGGCAAATCGTTTAGGCTGAGGGCAAAGTGAAGTTTCATTACTTTATATTTTTAGGCTATTTAACTTTACCGTTGTAGCCTACTAGCACTTATTTTGAATGTTTGACTGAATTGTTTGCTTTATTTCATGTGTAGCTTCTTATACCTTTTACTTATACTTTTGTATTATTGATCATACATAAACTTTAACAAAAAGAGACTGAGTTGTGTTTCATGTCATTTAATGTTATCACAGTGATAATCATATTATCTGAACCAGATATTAATATATGATTAATATAAATCATGTGATTTTCTCATTGTTGTCACTACTAGAGCAAGCTCCTGATTGGTTAACCTGGCCAACTTTTGCGCGAATCATGCGTCAAACGCTCAATTTGCAGCGTGTCATTCGCGCGAATCGCGCCGCACAATGTCTATTCGCGTCTTTGCATTGACTTAACATGTAAATCACTCGCGCAAACGCTTCATTCGCGTCTGGTGTGAACGCACCATTAAAGTTCTGCATAATTAAGGGCGTGGCCACTTTGAGTGACAGGTGGATGCCGTTTGTCTGTCACGGCAGAATCGCCATTTATGATTTTCCATCGCCAAAATATAAAACGCCTTAAAATGATCATTAAGATGCTTGTTACACCATTGAAGATGTTATGATCTTACATGAATGAAAACTGATGGGGGTTTTATTATTCGCACACGTGCTCTAAAACACATCGGACAGTGTGTATTTTTAGTCAAACACGCAAATAAACAGAAAAGAGAACTTCCTTATTTAACACAGCTTGATAATAGTTAGTCCTCTAACAGGAATAAGCCATTGTCAGTAAGAGCGGAGGATTGTTTTGTAATGGGAAGTAGCTGTGGTTGTGTTTGCGAGGGTTTCCAGGTAATGTGAGAGATGTCGTCATGGTGCTCCAGTGATCATGGGCGGCAGGGGACGGAGTGTCCCTGCCATAAACACCTCCTCTGCTTATTAAATATCAGCGTTAATACCTCCTCACACAACTGTAGTGAGCGCTCAGCGTCTCTTATTAGGAAGCATATGAGATGAGATCTGTGTGTAATGGCTGGCATTGTAGTAAATGTACACTTTGGATTAATGTTATGTGTTGCATATTTCCATATTTTGCTCTTTATGGGATCTTTGTAAATGTCTGTGACCGTCCAAGTGTGTCTAATAAACAATGCATGTGCTTAAGAAACATACTTTAAAACTCGCCTACATGTTTTACAGACTGTAATTTAGCAGCACACACCAGTATTATGCCAATATTTAATATAATCTGTTGCAATTAGGGCTGTCAAAAGATTAATCGCGATTAATCACATCCAAAATAAAAGTGTGTTTACATAATATATGTGTGTGTACTCTGTTAATTATTTTTTATATATAAATACACCCACAAGCATGTATATATTTAAGAAAAAAATATTTTTATATGTAAAACATTTATATTTATATATATTATAGATTATATAAATGTATATACATGCAAATATTTCTTAAATATATACATGAATGTGTGTGTGTGTATTTATTAGGGCTGGGCAAATTAACGCGTTAACGCGGGCGATTAATTTTTTCAGCTTAACGCAATTAAAATATTTAACGCAAATAACGCAGCGTCCGTTTTTATATCCATTTTTGCTTAGCGTTACATGATCATCACGCTCTTATTCATGTAAATGCTTCCAAGCGTGACAAGACACAAGCGAACGCGCTGTATGCCAATGTCCGGTGTGTGTGTGTGTGTGTGTGTGTGTGTGTGTGTGTCAGTGTCCTGTCTGTGTGGATGCGTCTCATGTCAGCTAATCAGGGGACACACACACACACACACACACACACTCGACGCATAGATAGACTCGCGTCAGTTTCCTGCTCACATCGAGTTCTCTTTTGCAATTGAACAAACATTAACACAGAGGATTTTGAGTATTCTCATATTAGGAGTCTTAAATTAGTTAAATAACATCTTAAATGAACTTAAAGAGTTGTGAGGAAATGAGATGCGCGGGACAGCGCGTGAGATCCGCGGCTGTTCTTAAAGTGACAGGAGCACTGATGATGCCTGTCATTAATGTTCATCAAAGAACAACGGGAACAGAGAACAGAGTTAAGAAAGATAACTATTACATTTCTGTATATGTATAACAGGGAAGGCCATGGGTAAATATAACATTTATTATTTTGGGTTTATGTAAAGATTGTTTTAAGTTCACTTAAATTAAAAGTAGTTTTTTTAAAGCCTAATAAATGTTGAAATTGGGAGCTTTCAGTTATACTGTAATGTAACGTCATTAATGTTTCATAGACACTTTAGTATCAGTGATACTGGCCTTCATTCATAAAAATATGACAATACAACACATATTTAAAATATGCTGTCTTTAAATTGTTTATACATTAATTTGGAGAGTAACTGAAATTATTACAATATCAAAATATAAAAAACGTAAAATATTAAAAACTTGCGATTAATCGCGATTAATTACAGAAAAAAGTGCGATTAATTAGTTAATTTTTTTTAATCGATGCCCAGCACTAGTATTTATGTATAAATAATAATTAACAGAGTACACACACATATATTATGTAAACACACTTTTATTTTGGATGCGATTAATCCTTTGACAGCCCTAGTTGCAATGCAAACTTTGGAAAAATAATATTTATGGCACTCAGACAGGAATGTTTTATTCAATTGTGTTGATAGAAAAACTAGTTTCAACATTATTTGTTGTTCAGATATTCCTCTTTAAAAGGGAAAAAAAAAAGTATCAGCTGTGTGCAAAGTGACCCACATTCGTTTTTTGACCACTGAAAATGTGCAATTTACTCACAGAGCCGCATTAGGATCTCCACATCTCTGGGAGTGAACCATCGAGGGCCTTTAGTTAGTTAAGAACCAGAGTCTAGAAGGATATTCAGATACTTCTGGAGTTACAGGCATTCAAACTTGAGACAAGAAGTGCTTTTCTCCCATTTCTGAGCGGTCACTGTTGGCGTATAATGAAACACAGATTGTTAAAGTCAACAGATTTCACTAATAGATCTACCAATCTCTGTGTGATCTACGATCATGATGCTGCCGTCTTTATAAAGGCATTTTTACACGCCTCAAAATTGGCTCCAAATCTCAGGTGAACTGTAATTTTGACCCCCCTGTACAAAATGGTGGATTAATCCGTAAATACACATCCATTACATTTCATATTTTGGCTTTCATCACTATTTATGTTTGTCTTTCTACAGAAAAATATTAACAACATCAAAAATCTGAGCCATTGGTTTGACCCTGTTGACCCCTGACCCTGCGCTTCTGTCTGTTTCAGAGTCAGTGTATGACCTGCTCCCTAAAGAGCTGCAGTTGCCCTCGGTCGTACAGCAAGACAACCCCAGCATGAGCCAGAAGAGCGGTGGAGAGGCCGGCCCTCCTCCTGCTGCCGCCCTGGCCTCAGGTACGCCCTCCGCTGTTCCACTTCCTGTCCTGCCTCGGGATGACTTCCTGTGACGCTAAACTCCCTCTGATTCGTTTGTGTCTCTGGATCTTTACTGGTGGTGGTGGTGTGGTGTTATTATCTTTATCTTATGGGTTTGTGCACATTCCTTTCAGACCTGTGCTTCCTGTTTCACCTGATGCACCTTTTTAAAACCCATCTGCACGTCTTTTTCACGTCACATGTTTTGCTCTCTCTCTCCTTTTTGGCTGTTTCAGATTTTGCAGACTAACTCATTTTGAGTGTTTTACTTGACCTGTCCCATTAAAAAGAGCTTCCTGTTATTGAGGTCGAGTGATTTCCTGATGTTCTGGAGTCTCTGCCTGTCGAGGGCATGTTCTGGTTGAGCTGCGGTCCTACACCTAAAATAACTCCATTAGAAGAGATTTTTCAACTACATTGGCGTTAGGCCTGATTTGGGGCTTCTCTCTTTTCAGCTCTTTTTGGAAGGCCTTTGCTGCTTCCAGCTAATGATTAAATGGTAGGGCTGGGCAATATAGCATAGAAACTAGGGATGCAACAATACAGTTAGTCCACGGTTCAATACATACCTCGATTTTTAACCACGGTTTTCGGTTCGGTTCAGTTTTTTGTTATTCAATTCTTAGGCGACAGGAACAGCAAGAGGTTAAGGAGAAAAAATACTTTTTTATTGCAATACTCTTTCTTTATTTTACTTAAAATAATTGAAAAACCTTACTTAAACTTTACTTTAAAAAAAAACCTTGTACACATTCCTAGTGTATTGTTTAATATAAAATAAATATATATAAAGATTTACACTGGCACCTCAGAGCTGTACAGCAGCATTTAAGTATGAAATTGAATGAATGAATGTAAAAATAAAACACTACATAGACTTCACTATAAAATATACATTGATTCTTATTAAAGCTACTGTATTCGTTTTTCAGTCAAGAGCAGTGAGTGATTTTCTCTTTGTCTTTTGTTGTTGTATTAATATTAAAGGGATAGTTCGTTCAAAAATGAAAATTCTGTAATCGAGAAATGAATACAGGTTTGGAACAATAGAGTGAGTAAATAATGACATAATTTTAGAGGTGAACTGTCCCTTTAAGGACCGCGTGTTCACTATAGTCTGCGCCGCTGTCAATTAAAGACCTCCGTGCATCTAATATACGACAGACACACACGATTTTACTTTCACTTTAGACATAACCGACTGTGTTTATGTTAACCTTGTGTGTATTTGACAGTATTAGTGCAGTAAGACGACTTAGTCCAGTAATCACGTGTTTGACAGGCGTTTAGTGCGCACGCTCGGAAAAGCGCATGTTAAAACCGCGCACACGCTGGCAAGGCTTTAAAACGCATGCAAATAATGAACTTTGGTGATTGTGAATAACTGTAGTGTTCCGTGAGTATAACTCTACCACTAACCTGTGATGTGAATGTATGTCGCGTTGTTCAGTATTGGGATGGAGGAAAATGATAGAATTGGCAGAAAAATTATGAATTCAATGCAAAACCGAAAAACCGCAATTCACAAGCACGTATTGAACCGTGAATGCCGTACCGAACGGTTGAATATTATATTGAGAATTGTGGCATCCCTAATAGAAACGATACCCAATGTTTAATATGACTCTATATTCTAAAATATTTGCATATTTTAAAGCTTTTAAAAGCCATTGTTCTCAAGAAAAATGTAATGCAAGAAATATAATAAAGTAAAATGCACCAATATAATCACGCATAATGCTTAATAGTCTGGATGGAATCAAGATGGATGGTTTTATTTCTTATTGATTCACTCATCTGTGCTTTTTAATGAACATTAATTGGCTTCATAATCTTCGTAATCATGTGATCTGCTCCAATTGCTGACACATGAAAGACTGTGCACAGTTAAGCCAATCACGGTCAGATCGCGTTAAGCCTAAAGTTCTGGATGCAGCGCTCACTTTAGGTTAATATTGTCAAATACCAATGGATAAAATCAGTATTAAAGTAGTTCTCGACTTCCATTTTATGCCGACTTCAAAACAATATATTTGTGTTAAAGGGGACCTATGTGTACACAACCTCCCTATAATGGTGAACATCCACCCACTGGTTCTTTATATTCCCCATAAATCATAAACAGTGTCTCAAAACGAGTCGTCCATTGGCGTCACCCTGTAACAGGCCCCGCCCACGACTGCTGACGGTTAGCTTAGCTCCTCCCCTGAGTGAGCGGTCACAGTCCGCCATGTTTATCTCCTCACTAGAGCAGTGGAGATACAAGAATGGCTCAGCTATGGGATAAACAGTCCACATGTTCTGTGGTTAGCTGTACTGGTGGCTACTTTCCCATTGCTTTTTTATGTAAATGCGCTAAAAAAAACAGCGCTCGAGTTAAAATAACTTTTTAAAAATGTGTCTTGACACCTTGCGTATTTTCTATTTTGTTGTTTGCCAGAGTATCCGAGGCCCGAGCTGTAAAGGCTCCGCCCTCTTCTGGACAGTGTTAATTTCGTTGACGAATAATTTTCGTCAACAGGTCGTTGACGAAAATTATGACGAAAATTATTCGTCAACGACGAATAACTGACAAATTTTTTTTTTTCACTGACAAAAACGAGACTATAACTAAATAAAAACTAGTGTTGGATGACAAAAACTATGACGAAAATCAACTGTCATTTTCGTCAAAAAAACAAACAAAAAAAAACATGACGATGTTTATATAGTAATATGTTTTAGACGGTTGTAACAATGCATATTTGATCTCCCTCATCTGAACTTGAATGAGCTCCTGCAACTGCAAAAGAGGCGCATACATTTCAAAATAAGAGTCCTTGTGTATTTCGAACTTGTTTGTAATTAAAAGTCACGCATTATATATTCGTTTTTGCTTACACAATAAACTGCATTTAATTTAATTCCCATATAATTCATAGTCAGGAGGAAAGACCAGTATTTGACACATATTCAATAAAGTATCAGGGTTATAATAGTTCACTAAAACCATTAAAAAAAAATCTTCATTACTTGAAATTAAATAAATGATAACTGAAATTAAAAAATAAATAAACTTATTTGAAGCTTTAGCTTAACCTGATGTGGCCTACTGACTAAAGCAAAAATACAAAGTTTAGTTACAAAGTTTAATGACTAAAACTGGACTAAAACTAAAAACAATTCAGGCGAGTAAAATATGACTAAAACTAAATGGCATTTTAGTCAAAAGACTATGACTAAAACTAAATCAAAATTTGCTGTCAAAATTAACACTGCTTCGTGTTTTTGATTCCACCCAAACAGGGCATTTGAGGCATGGTGTTAATAAATGATCTGTGGGGTGTTTTGAGCTGAAACTTCACACACGTTCTGGGGACACATGAGACTTGTTTAGTAGAAAAAGTGCATAATAGGTCCCCTTTAAATCATTTGGCACATGATAAATCCAGTGCCACACAAGGATTTGCCCATCCCTGTTCCTGGAGATCCACCTTTCTGCAGAGTTTAGCTCCAGGCCTGTTCAACACACGCCCGTCTGTAATTATCAAGAGCTGCTGAAGATCTAATGAGCTGCTTTAGGTGTGTTTTATCAGGGTTGAAGGTAGATCTCCAGGAGCAGGGGCTTGGGCACCGTTGATCTAGAGTGCTTTCACATCTCTAGTTCAGTTCATTTGGTCAAAACCAAGGGCAAACAATTAAACTAGGGCTGTCAAAAGATTAATCGCGATTAATCGCATCCAAAATAAAAGTTTGTGTTTACATAATATGTGTGTGTGTACTCTGTTAATTATTATTTATATCTAAATACACACACATTCATGTATATATTTAAGAAATATTTGCATGTATATACTGTATATACATTTATATAATCTATAATATATATAAATGTTTTATATATAAAAATATTTTTTTCTTATTTTCTTAAATATATACATGCTTGTGTGTGTATTTATATATAAATAATAATTAACAGAGGAGACACACACATATTATGTAAACACAAACTTTGATTTTGGATGCGATTTAATCTTTTGACAGCCCTAATTTAAACAGTGTAGCATTTTTCAGCTTTTTTGGTTCCTTTTCACACCACACCTGATTGCTTTCGTCCGCACCAGTTGAAACGAACCAAAATGCAGTCATAATACAAGCACCCCTAGAGTGATGATGTAAACAAATACTTTTGGTTAATTTAGTACATTTGCAGAAATTAATCACATTTCTGGTACTCGTCTTAGTTTTAATTGATTGATGCGTTTAAAATCATTGCGATATTCACACCAAATAACACCACATATATTGCCCAGTCCTAGTTAAAAGGCAATACTATGAATGCAAATCAGCCCAGACAAATATCAGTGTTTATGCACCAAAAAAATGAAAACAATCAACCAAATCCAGCACCAAACTAGGACAGTGAGAACCATTTCTGTACAAAAACTTTATAAAAACAGGTGTTTTTATGAAAGTGATGATTTTTGCTGACCAAAAATGTGCAGATATCTACATTTGGATGACCAGCACTTATTGTTTATTCGCTGTCATTTGTCGTTTTTATTCCAGGGAGTTCCCTCTGAATCAGGGAGAGTCTGCATATAAAATGGTCTGCAGTTCTCTGCTTCGTAGGTCAGAAGCTTGTTTATTCTGTCTCCATGGCTACGTTCAGTCCCAACCAAATTGTCCAATTGGCATGCATTAGTCAGAATTTTCATTGTCCAATATTTATGTGTCTATGAGAGGCTGTTTTGAATAGATCAGCTCAGGAGTATCCGCCAGAACCAAAGCGGTTCGCCCAATTGGCATGCATTAGTCTCAGAGTTATTCAATTTGTCTTGAATGGATAGATCAGCACTGGGTTATGCAGAACAACAAATGCTCTGGATACCCCCTATGCATGTATATCCTTTGCTTTTCTTTATGGTAGGACTCCGTAATATGAAGGTATTGGACAATGTACCAGCCTAATTTAGTATCAACAAGACCGATAAAGGGCATTGACCAGATACCATGTCGAGTTTCACTGCTTGATCGGGACTGCTAGCCAGATGTGAAGGGCCCGGTTTGTTAATGGTTCTGCCTTGTGCACACTACAGATGCTGCTTCCACTTGCCCCGCTGCCTCCTCCCCTGGAGGACTCAGCAGTACACTTCCTTCATGTCCCAGCATGCTCTCTGCTACCTCAGCCCCAGAGCAGGCTTCCAGGCTCCACAGCGGGCCCTCCACAGAGGAGCGATTGGGTGTGGAGCCGGGTCCAGCGGTGGGCGAGCCCGGTGGAGCCGCTCAGAGCCAGGCCACCCCGTCCAAGCGGCGGACCGTCCTGAGCATCTCCCCCCCTCCGGAGGATCTGCTGGATGACAGCCGGATGTCCTGCCAGGATGATCTGCTTCCCAACCCGGACTCGGAGCAGAGCGGCAGCATGTGGATGGAGGACTCCGTGTCCAACTTCAGCATGGGCAGCAGTAGTTCGTACAACGACAATACTGAAGTGCCCAGGAAGTCCCGAAAGAGGACTCCTCGCCAGCGGCCGGGGCCCAAACCTGCGGCGCGGGAGGAAGCCGGCATGGATGTGTTCGACGCAGACAGCGCCAAAGCGCCGCACTTTGTTCTGTCACAACTGGGTTCAGACGCCAAAGTCACACCCAAAGTGAGGTTGGTGTCCTTGCATCTTCTCATTGTGAAGTAGGGCTGCACGATTTGGGGAAAATATCGAATTGCGATTATTCTGGTTAAAATTGCGATTTTATTATTATTTATTAATTTTTACAAATGAAAAGTGTGTTTATATATTAATGAGACTAATAATAATAATGATTATTATTATTGCTAAATAAAAACAAGAAATATTACTATTACAATAACATTCATTATTAAAAAATTAAAGAGCACCTATTATGGCATTTAAAATGTTCCAACTATTGTTCCCAACAACAGTTTTTCATGCATGCAATGACAAAAAAGACTTTAGTTTTCTTATAATATGCATTGATTTTTACCTGTTTTGGGCGATTCTCAAATGATTCCTTTAGTGATTCACTTTTCAAAACCCCGCCTTTACGTGATGCTAATCTGCGCTGATTGGTCCGATGACCCAGTCAGTTGTGATTGGTATAGTCTGTGCAGATATTTTCGGAAACGGAACGCACATCACCATAAATGGTTTTCGGTTTAACCTCTTTACTGGATTGAGGGCGCATTTGTCCTCAAGCTTTATTTGTTTAAATTAGCTCAAATGACTGTCAGATGTAAGTAATTACCATGGCAATCTATACATCATTTAAAAGATGTAAGAGTCAAGCTTCCATTTTTTACCTCTGTTTTATTCTCAAAGTCTTATAGTGACAGTAATTTGTTAATATGTGTCAGGAGTTATGAATATGAAAACCGCGTCTGTACCGTTTGATTGTAATATGAGCCTCAGCTGATCTCATTCATAAAAAAACTCCTCTATTCTCCTCACGAAGACTCGCGACAAATCAACATCCCTCAGGGCTTTTAGTTCAAAAGTGTGCAGATGAGGAGAAATATTGATAGATTCTCATATGTCTGTGTCAAATTTCTAAACGGAGTATTTTTTATTCAATACTTACTCAAAATGCGCAGATGTAGCCTAATCATGAGCGATTGAGTCTCTTATGTGTTGTTTTCAATTCATCCTGGCAGCCGGAGGGCGCTCTGAGCACATGTAGTCCATATATGGTACACACAGACAAAGAAGAACCATGTGCCATAATAGAAGTCCATAATAAAAGCTTCCTGAGATCGCGAAACATGCAAATAGAGACATTTGAAGACTAATAAACACTCAATCGCGACGATGTATGGTTTGTCTTCAAGCCACTTAGTCTTCAAATGCTCATCCTTGGGCAGATGAGAAAAGTTTGCTTTTGAGTCGCACTTCAGAACCCAGCGTCTCCTCGTCATGATGTTTTCTAGTTTTCACTGGCGTCTTGGAGCGCAATAAGTGGGCGTATCGTATTCAAATAACTTGACAAGTTGACGTCATCTAGTCAGAGAAAAAGCTTCGGTCTTCTAACGATTCTTAAAAATGACTCAGAGTCGACTCTTACTTTTGAAAGAAAATAACTATATATACGGTGCACTGTCATATTTCAAACTTTGCAGGATGTTTTTGTTCACTTAGATCTATGTTACACACTACATGAAAGGTAAATTTCAAAATTCCATGATAAGTGCTCTTTAAAATAGAGCATTTAAAGGGTAAGTTCAGTGATTTAGTATTAAAGCTACACAACTTTTTTTAGTATATTCTTAGCTAAAAACACTCAGTTCTTTCAAAAATATATGTGCTCATTAATGTATATTTACTTCTTTCAAGTAATAAAGTATTCTCGTAAGTTTATAATATGCCATTGAAAATACATACGGGTGAGGATTCGAATGCGGGTCGCCATGTTGCCCCTCCATCTTGAAAGTACATTAGCCAAAGAGGGACATACCCGTAAATTCGCCTTTGGCGTTTTAACACTCGATGGCTCCGTGTCGAATGTGGACGAGGTCGAACTGGAAGCCATGTTAATCTTGGACTAAATCGGCCACCGTAGGAGTTAAAACGAAATCGGAATTGAGAGGAACAGAAACTAATATTCACTGGATGGTCATATACAAGTTCACCACTAGATGGGGGAAAATATCACACACTGTAGCATTAAGCTTTCTATTTAAACTGGGCCATTTATGCAGTAGAAATGTGAAATTATTTTTGAATTTGGTGCCTTCTAGACTGAGAAAAGAAAGAAAATGTATTTTTGTCTCATGTGGATGAAAGACAACAACTCCCAGAATGCACTTGCTTCGCTGCCCTACGAGGCGTACACCGTCGTTTTGATCTTCATAGTAATACAATCATTTCGTTCAGTTTCGTTCACTACAATTAAAAACTGAACGTGTCTTTTCAAAAAGTGTGAGTGAGCCGAACGAAAGTCACGTCACAGACGCAGCAGGAGTCAGATTTCATTCATCACGAAGAGCTGAGCTGAGGTAACGTTAAGCGCCAGTCTGGCACGTTTTCAGATCGCATATGGAAGCTAAACTATCACAGGAATTCATTGAAAAGTTGAAACACTCACTTTGCTCTGCACCGCTCCGTTATGATTGTCCGTGCGGCCGACTGTGTCTTCATTCTGTGAGTGAGATCTCTCCCCTATGGGCTGGTTGATAACATGTGGAACAGCTCCATCTAGTGGCTGTAGTTTTAGCCTCTGGCCAAAAACTCCTCCGATGACACAAAATGACGATATTTGCGTCATCGGAGGAATTTTTCCAGAAATAAAATGCAATAAAATAATTATCTTGCCTCAGGGGGATATGAGGGGGGAAAGTGACATAATTTTAATACACTACCGGGTTTCTACTGATACAAAGCCTAATGCTAAATCACTGAAGTAACCCTTTAAGAATAAATATAACAGTATAATAATATTTATATTTTACAGAAAACTAACAATTATGGGTTACCTGTTAATATGCAGACGGCCTATGACTAAAAATTATTAGAAAGGTCTAAGGATTTATTGTAAAAAACAATTATTATTATTATTATACAAATCTGTACTTTTTATCTGTGATATCAATTTCTTAAAGTCTATGTCTTTAATATGAAATATGAGCCTCTTATGCATCCACTGTGGGGGTTAAAACTCCTGTACATTGAAGAAAAACATATGGATTGTCAAATAAATTTATTAAGAGAGAAGTTTTATTTTTCTTCTTTTCTACCCAAAAGTTTCATTCATACTGGAGGCCAGAGGGCGCCCTCGAGCAGAAACGGCACATTTGCGCCAGAGAAGTAATCGTTTGTTTTCAGGAAATTCCTAATTTGAAGCTCGCGCTGTAGCTGAATAAAACGAAGATAGAAACGCTTTGACTGATTAAACAGGAAGATAATACTTCTGCGGCAAGATATGGTGTATTTGAGTTCTTCAAGCCTTCTCGGGTATTTTCATAATAATAAAGTATTCAGTGCTGATTGACGTTCTGTGATAAGAAGCCACATCAGCTCGACTGATGATATGAAGTGATTATTAAACGTTGTATTTGGTTGGACAACAGGTTTATGAACGCTTCGCATTACTAGTTTGTGAAGATTTTTGACACATGTTGCTCAAACTTGCAGTTTGTGTTAGATCGATATATCGGGCCGATATTTGCTATGTTTACGTGTATCGGTATCTGCCGATATAAGGTTGCTGCGTTCGCCGATATTTTTCCCCTGCATTATTTCCAGACAGGCGTCCACAGGGCAGCTCTCACCGTCTTCAAACTGTCTCGCTCTCCCTCGCGCATATTAATCAAAATCACTTGAGAATTGACACGATGGTAAAAGGTGGAAAGACTGAAGTTTCACGTGGAGCATTGGGAGATTTTTTCAATGTCTTCCAATTGCTGGGTAAGCCCATATTCAACCCAACTTGGGTTATTTTTAACCTAGCATTTTTTAGAGTGTAACCATTAAATGACTAGGTTGTAAATAGTTTTAAAATTAAGTATAGTACAGTCAGTGTGCACTTTATTATGCTGCTTGCTTGTTGATACTGTGTGCAATAGTGTCATTATTTTATTTATGCTTAAATATTTATTTTCACCACTGAACTCTTTTTTTTTCTTGTTCTACCTCACCTGTTTTTACTATTTGTTAAATATAGTTTTTTTTAGTTCAATAAATGTTCCTTTTTTAAATTGTAAATTTTAAATTGTTATCATCCTGATCATTGTGTCATTTTTATGATGTAAATTGAGGGAGCAAAAGCAGTATCGGCTCCAAATATCGGCTCCAGTAAATCGGCAGCCCGTATCGCCATCGGCTACGGCTGAGGAAAAAAAATCGGTATCGGCACTAAAAAATCCATATCGGTCGATCCCTACTCGCAGTGCTTTCAGACGGAGCAGCGTTTCCTCACTGACACACTGGGCATTTATTTATTTCATTAAAATCGCAGCCTTTGAGCTTTCATAATCGCACATAAGCCAAATCGCGATTGCGGTTTGATTTCGAGTAATCGTGAGTAGAAGGGGTGTAGCGAGGGTCTTCTTTTTAAATGTTCTTCCTTTTATGTTACCTTTAGCTCCCTGGAAGTGTCAAACAATCAGAAAGGGGGGATTCTTTCCATTCAGTACCCGCAGAAGAGCGAAGGGAAGGAGCTGAAGATTTTGATTCAGCCCGAGACACAGCACAGAGCTCGATACCTCACAGAGGGAAGTCGAGGATCCGTCAAAGACCGCACCCAGCAGGGATTCCCCACAATCAAGGTAAGAATTGAATACACATCATATTATCTGGACCAATATGCATTTATGGAAGGAATGCAGTTTATATGGTAATGCTTCTAAATATCAGTTAGAGGGAGTCAGTGAACCAGTGATGCTCCAAGTATTTGTGGCTAATGACGCTGGACGTGTGAAGCCTCATGGGTTTTATCAAGCCTGCAGAGTGACGGGGCGCAACACTACGGCCTGTAAGGAAGTGGATATCGAGGGGA
This sequence comes from Gobio gobio, assembly GCF_949357685.1. Classification (NCBI taxonomy): domain Eukaryota; kingdom Metazoa; phylum Chordata; class Actinopteri; order Cypriniformes; family Gobionidae; genus Gobio; species Gobio gobio. Next base: position 36,762,569 of record NC_137121.1, on the reverse strand, counting down.
CCACAGTTATTGAAGTGAACATTGAGCCGACCAACTCTATGACCCTACCGTAAGGATCAGTCTGTAGTTTCTCTTTTAGTTGATGTGGTTTGTGTGGTTGAAGTCTAATGTGATGTGTCTTGGCAGCGTGGACTGTGTGGGCATCTTGAAGCTGAGGAACGCCGATGTTGAAGCTCGTATAGGGGTCGCCGGCTCCAAAAAGAAGAGCACTCGAGCTCGTTTGGCCTTCAGAGTCAACATCCCAAGACCTGACGGATCTGTTCTGACCCTCCAGACTCTCTCCTCTCCTATCTTATGTAGTAAGTGCAAAGCTGGGTATAGATTTGATTTTAAAGGATTAGTTCACTTCAAATCATGAGATGATTTTCACACCCCCCATCTCATCCAAGATGTTCATGTCTTTCTTTCTTCAGTCGTTTTTTGAGGAAAACATTCCAGGATTTTTCTGCACATAATGGACTTCAATGGGAACCAACGGTTGAAGGTCCAAATCACTGCAGTTTCAGAGGAAGAGCTTCAGAGGCTCTGACCGATCCCAGAGGAATAGGGTCTGATCTAGAGGAACCATCGGCCACATTTACAACACAAATACACATTTATATACTTTTTAACCTCAAATGCGCGACTTCGGTGTTCTGCTTTTTCACTGCGTATGACGTCATCATGTCGGAAAGGTCACATGACACAGGTGGAAGTACCGACCCTGTGCCGAAAAACTCCATCTCATGTTCTCCTCCAACTTTAAAATCATCCGACATCGTAGTTTTCCCTTTATTTCTGTAAAGGCCGTTTGATTTAGTCTTTGCACGTTTGTTTTAACACTGGGTCGGTACTTCCACCTACGTCACGTGACCTTTCGGACGTGATGACGTCATACGCCGTGAAGAAGGACAACACCGAAGTCAAGCATTCATGGTTAAAAAGTATATAGAAATTTATTTTTGTTGAAAATGTCTGATGGTTTGTCTAGATCAGACTCTATTCCTCTGGGATCGGTCAGAGCCTCTGAAGCTCTTCCTCTGAAACTGCAGTGATTTGGACCTTCAACCGTTGGTTCCCATTGAAGTCCATTATGTGCAGAAAAATCCTGGAATTTTTTCCTCAAAAAACTTCATTTCTTTTCGACTGAAGAAAGAAAAACATGAACAGCTTGGATGAGATGGGGGTGAGGAGTAGGGTTGGGTACCGTTCACATTTTAACCGGTATCGGTACCCAACTGTACCTTTTTTCGGTACTTTAGGGATTTACATCAATAACTATAAATAACCTGTAAGTCGTTTATAGAAGTGTTATTGACATTATGCCAGAGCTGCCCTGGTCTCTGTCTGCCATTGTGTGTGATGTTTGATTACTGTAATATTTACTAGATAGTAGGCGACTAGATACTTAAATTCAATTAATAAAAACAACCATATTATTTTTTTCTTTTTAATTTCATTTCTATGAAAAGATTTCCCACAAATGATGTGCTGTGTATTTTCTGGTAATCAAATGAAGATATAAGATATAATTAATTTAATTTATCTTTTAATATAATTAAACTTTTTTTGTCAAACAAAGTTCTGCACAACTGAGCTTTATACGGTTAAAATTAAAACAGAATTTTTAAAATGTATTACTTAAAAAATAACGTTTTGATTATTATTATTACATTTGTGTTAGTATTATTAATTGAGACGTATCTAAATTCTACTGTACAACAGTGATGTATTTGTCAAGATAAACCAGACTTTTATTTTGACAGGTTGCCGTGAAGACCTTTGAGTTTCTGTGTGTTTATGACGGTAGTTTTTCTCAAATGAAACGGTTAAATGCTCATAAAGTGACTCTCAGTGGCTCTGGAGATGACGTTCGTGCGTTCATGTCCTCTTATGAGACGACAGAAATGGAAACATGCGACCGTCATAGTGATAGTGAGTGCGAGTGTGTGTGTGTGTGTGTGGTAAACCGCACTTCTACGGCATTCATTCGCACAGAGACACGCAGGATTCGTATTTAAATAGTCTTTTTGCGGTTTTAATATTCACAAACACTAGTCTATATCACCAGATGCGTTCTCAGGTACCGAAATTTGGTACCGATTGATTTAATGTGAATCAGTACTCGGTAGTACCGACGTAATTCGGTCGGTGCCCTTAAAAGTACAGAGTTCGGTACCCAACCCTAGTGAGGAAATTATCAGGAAATGTTAATTTTGAAGTGAACTAATCCTGTAAGGGGTTTTATTTTCCACGTCTGTCAGTGGTTGTGACTGTATTCTTTGTCACATTTTCAGCTCAACCTGCTGGGGTGCCAGAAATCCTTAAGAAGAGTCTTCACAGTTGTTCTGTCGCAGGAGGAGAGGAGGTCTTTATCATCGGCAAGAACTTTCTCAAAGGAACCAAAGTTCTTTTTCAGGAAAATTCTGCAGGTATTGCATGCATGGACATCGGGTTCTCAAACTCGGTCCTGGTTGGAGAAACCCTGTCTGTCCTGCAGAGTTTAGCTCCAACCCTGATCAAACTCACCAACCTGTGATTTTCGAGTGATCCTGGATACCTTGAATAGTTTGATCAGGGTAGGAGCTAAACTCTGCAGGAATGAGTTTGAGGAACCCTGTCTTATACCATAAAAACCAATACCTTTACATTGGGTATTAGCTAAATGCCCCATACTTTTGTTGCGCACTCACCTTTCAGAATGCAAATTTAGCTTTTTGAACATACTCCTTATCTGTAATGTTTGGCACCAAAGTGCATCTTTTTCCTTGATGTTTTTATTTTTCCTTTCAGATGAGAGTGGCTGGCAAGCTGAAGCCGAAATTGACATGGAACTTTTTCATCAGGCAAGTGCAGGACACATGGTATCACAGTTCTGGTGATAATGCTTATCATTCAAAAATATCTTGTCTAAAGCGTCTTCTCAACATAATTCGCTCCAGAATCATCTAGTGGTGAAGGTTCCCCCATATCATGACCAGACAGCGGCCTCCCCAGTGTCTATTGGGATTGCCGTAGTGACAAACGCGGGGAGAACGCATGATCTACAGCCTTTTACCTACACTCCTCTTACAGGTTGGTGAAGAGAGGATGCATTTATGATATCAACAGGTGTCCAGCAAAGATGTGTTGACTGTAAACAAGGGGTGTCATTTTCTTCTTTGGAAATAAAGAAAGACGTACAGTTGGAACCTGTGATATTTTAGAGGAAATGGCTTGTAAGAGTTGGGTTCTGGTGGTAGGGATACTGTTTGGCCTATGATTGTTTGAAAGGAATGATGAGCCATGCTTGTCTTACTTGGTATACTTGGGTACATCAAGCAAAGTTACTTTGGTAAAACATGTATGGAATCGTACATTTTTGTATAGCGTTAATTTGATCATGCTGATGGCGATTTGTAACTCTCCTGGAGTGTCCAATTACATCGCATTGGTACATTTGCACCTGAATGCTGTCCGACAGAAATGCAGGATGAATAGTAGGGCTGCGGGCTGCTAGTTGAACGGAAAAACATCAAGAACAACGTCTAAAGATTACAGGCTATTGTTTTTGTGAATATTGCTATGAAGTAGGGCTGTACGATTAATCAAAAAATAAAGGCAGACCTCTTTCACCTGCGTCCTCATAAAGCTTTGTCATTTGTATGCTGTGTTTTAAGGCCTGCCATTTTTAAAGATTTTAGACCATCAAATGTGTATTATGTTGAACTAATGCCTGATATATTGTGACACACAAACTCACAGACAGTAGCTCGCACATCACGTGAAGATCGCGCAGAAACACTGTGTCAACGCCGTCCTGTGACTAAAGTAGCTAAGAAACTCAACCGTTATAGGCGTATATTTTAATACCTTTGAAGTACAAACCACAGCTTCATAATGAATAGAGACGGTATGAGTAATTCACACACACCATCTCCCTCTCATTAATGCATTCAGATAAATGTAATGTAGGCCTACTGTGTTAATTTATCTGTATCTGATGTACAACAGGCAGAAATCTGCCCCATAGACAATAACTTCTGAAAGTGAACCATTTCCTTCAAGTATTTTAAAATCACAAAGAAATTCACTTTTTCATTAGGAAAAAAAAAATTCCACCTTTTAATAGTAGAAAATATTTACAGTACAAACCTTATCAGGAACTTACTCAAAAACCTTATGAGGGCAAAAAATGGAAAGCAAAAAAGAAAAGCAAAATAATCGTTCATTAATCGTAATCGAGGTAAAATGTTCAATTAATCGAGGTTTTTATTTTTGGTCAAATCGTTACAGCCCTAGTATCGTATAATTTTCCTTGTGAAATATTGTTTTAGTGACACTCCTTAATGGGACAAAGAATAAGATGGCACTAGTAGATTCACATATTTTAACTCTTTTCATACAGAGAAAGTTGAACTACCAGTGAAGTCAGAACTGCCAGCCACAGTTAAGGCTTGTACCTTTGAAGAGCAGATAAAAGGTGTGGCATTATCAAAAATACTTTCATGTCTTGCTGCCGAACAGCTTTAAAGTTTAAACTCAAATGCTTTGTTTACAGCAATGCAAACTGAGACCAGTTGTCTCAACAACGTCCTAATGTTGCCTATGGTCAAACGAGAAGAACCTATGGAAGTCTCCTGCAACGCAACACCTTCAGACATTTTCAAGGTACTACCATTCTCAAAACCCATCCCCTTTTGAGTTAATGTTCCAGTTTTCCTTTAGTTTGTTGCTTTTATGAACAGGGCAGGAAAATTAACAGATTGTTTTCTTATTTCCGCAAAGCAGCCTGTAGAGGCCCTTAGTTCAACCCAACAAATCTTGGAGATAAGCACTGTCCTTCCCTCTGCCACCAAGTCTTTTCCAAGCCCTGTGGCTCTCCAACCCGTGGACTCGCAACAGTCATCGGCTCAAATATTTACGACTCAAGAAAGCTTGTCCACCATCCAGAAGCAGGACATTCCTTCGCCCGCATCCTTCCAAGTGTCCTTGTCAGAAGACACAACAGTTCTCCAGCCGGTTCCCCCTCAGGTCCCTCAGCAGTTCTTGCGGGAAACCCCGGAAACGTTGTCTCCAGAAGACAACAGTACAGATGGGAGTGGAATGGTGTTGGTGGGCATAGACTCACAGAACCCTCCATCCCAGCAGCCACAGGTTCAGGCGCTTTTGCCCCAGGATGGGGTAGCACAGCTAGAGAGGGCAGTAAGAGAGCTGCAAGCACAACAGCAGCTTAACTCTGTACTCTACAGCCCAGCGCCGTCTGCAGAGAGCCTTCAGCAACACGTCCAGGAAAACATGAACAGTCTAAGGTTGGGTGGAAACGAAACCACTCTAACCAACCAGCAACAGCAGCAGCAAGAGCAGAATATACTGGAGAATCTGCATCAGCAGCAACAGAAGGCACTTGTGGATCTGCAGCATCAACAGACAGTCCTTGAAAATTTACAGCAACACCAGAAGGTCTTGGAAAACCTCCAGCAACAGGCACTCGGCAACCTTCAGCAGCAGCAGCAGCAGCAAACACACAAAGTCCTGGAGAATCTGCAGCATCAACAACAGCACCAGAAAGTTCTCGAGAACATCCAGCAACAGAGTTCAATAGTGACTCTGCAGCATCAAAAGGTCATTGATAACCTTCAACAGCAGCAACAGCATCAGATCAATTTAGAAACTCTGCAGCATCAGGAAGTATTAGAGAGCCTAAAGCAACAATTGCAGTCCGAGCTCTTGCAGACACAGATTCCGATGCAGTGCACCCCTAGCTTCACAAGCGAACAGCAAAGCTCCTCACAGGCCAATAGTCTATCACAGCCCTCTGAGGGCTTCCTCCAGAACCCACCCCAGCAGCAGACTGCGCTTTTCCAACAGACTGGAGGTCTAATGACCATTCAGACATCTAGCTTTCTGCAGCAGCCACCCTCTCAGCCTTCACCGCCTCAGACGCTTTTTCAGAGTCATAACCCCTTGACTGAAACGCAAGACTCGCAGACAGTACTCTTTGGGTCCACAAAGCCACCACAGGTTCAAGCAGCCTTATTTCCTGGCACCATGACGATGCTAACAAGCACCAATCTGCCCACAGAACAGCAGGCTCCTTCAGCTAGCCTGTTTATTACGCAAAGTGTGTTGCCTAGCCAGCTACCATCGGATAATAACCAGAGCCAGCAGCAGCAGCAGCAGCAACAGATAACCTTCCTCACACCCATGCAGACTTCTGGAACAGATGCCCAGACTGTCTCACTTTTTCAGGGACAAACACAGTTGTCCACCCCAATGGAACAACAGTCTCCTCAACAACAACAACAACAACAACAACAGCAGCAGATGGCGGCACCCCAACAAGCCCCTCTTTTCCCAAACATTACCACAATATCCCCAAATCAACAACAAACACAAACAGGCATATTGTTCTGTACCACAACCATCAATCCCCATGATCTGCCCCAGGCTCTGTTGTTCAGTGGCCAGAACCAAGCTTCACTAGGAAGTGACCGCCTCCCGGAAAATATCTTTCAGGAGCAGCAACCCATGCAAGTTGTTCCCAGTTCTGAAAACGTTACTGTGAACAACCCTTCAAACCAACCCACCGTCCCGGCGGCCCAGCCAACCCCGAATCCTTCAATTATTTTCCCACAAGCCAGTGTTGTGAGTGTTGCCCAACAAGACTCGGCAGAGCCCATGTCTTTTCAAGACCAGAGCACCGTTGTGAGTGACCCCTCTGCCAGTATGCCTTCAACACGGACAGAACTCTTTCAGGACCAGCAACCCATGCAGGTTGTCCCCAGTGCCAGCAGTGTAACCCCTGTCTCTCCTACGGACCAACCTTCTGTCAACAATTTTTTGCCTCAGTCAGCAATTTTAACCCTGCAAGGTGGTGTAAGTTCTCAGGAGTTACCTCCAACTGCTGCAGCAGCCACCATATTTAGTGGACAGGGTGGCGTGGCAGTGAGCGGTCTACAGAGCTCCACCCCTACCACCCCTCAGCAGCCGCCCAGCCAACTCTTTCAGACAGCTATTGGGGGAACTCTCAGCCAGCCTGGACAGCCAGGACAAGCAGGCCTTTTTCTCTTTGAGATTCCCAGTGGTAAGTGCAATTAAGTCGACGGAGTTGCAGTCATAGCAAAAACAAAAGATTTGAGGGGGTACTGGGTACCATCGGGACATGCTCTGTCCTGGAGAACCTCCACCACGGCACATTTTGTATGTCTCCCTCATTGGACACACCTTATTCAAGTCTTGCGTCTCTATTAAAGGGATAGTTCACCCAAAAATGAATATTACCCCATGATTTACTCACCCTCAAGTCATCCTAGGTGTATAAGACAAATACAATCAGAGTTATAATAAAAATGTCCTGGTTCTTCCAAGCTTTATAAAAGCAGCCCAAAATTTGAAGCCCAAAAAAAGAGTATCCGTCCATTATAATATGAGAAAAAAGCTGGCACGCCGATTACGTCGTACGTAGTGTAAGTGTTTGAACTGCGAGAGGCGTTACACTTTCTGCGTAAGTTGAATATGGAAGGTGGTCCGCTAGAAGCTGGATATTATACTTTATAAAGTGTTAAATATGGATATTTTTCTTACACAAACCCATCGATTCACTTCAGAAGGCCTTTATTAACCACCGGAGCCGTGTGGAGCACTTTTAAAATGGATGGATGCACTTTTATGGACTTTTGGGCTGGGTTAGGATTAGATTTGGGCAAAATTTTGGGCTGCCATTCACTGCCATTATAAAGTTTGGAAGAGCCAGGACATTTCTTTTATATAACTTATTGTGTTCGTCTGAAAGAAGAATGTCATATACACCTAGGAAGCTTTCCTGTAGCTCAAACAGTAGAGCATGGTGCTAGCAACGCTAAGGTCATGGGTTCGATTCCCAGGGAAAGCAAGAATTGGCAAAATGTAAAATGTGTACCTTGAATGCAATGTTAGTCGCTTTGGATAAAAGCGTCTGCCAAATGCATAAATGTAAATGTAAATGTTGAGGGTGAGTAAATCATGGGCTAACTTTCATTTTTGCATCCCTTTAATTGAGCTGGTGAGTTGAATTAGATGTTTTAGACGAGGGAGACATCCAAAATATGCAGATGTGAGGGATCAAAAACCCTCTTGAGAAGTTGTTTTTGGCCTAATGGCCAGGCCAAGTCAACATTAAATCAGAGTTGAAATCTTATCAAATGACTGCAGAATGAAATACCATTGGGTCATGTTGAGATGTTCTGAAAGAGGATTCTTGACCCAGTCCAGGGGTGTCCAAACCTGCTTCTAGAGGGCCACTGTCCATCAGAGTTTAGCTGCCTCAATACACCCACCTCAAAGTTTCTAGTATGACCTTTATAGTAAGACCTTGATTAGCTGGTTCAGGTGTGTTTAATTGGGGTTGGAGGACAGTGGCCCTCCAGGAGCAGGATTGGACACCCCTGGCCTAGTCCCTATTAAAGTGCCCCTATTATGTGTGTAATGCAGCTGTTTGTGAATGTAAACGTTCTGCAAAGTTGTAAAGTCGAGTGCGCTCGCTAAATAAAGTTATTGCCTCCCAAAAGAAAGAATCGTCTCTGACCCGGCTAAACGAGTCGTCTGTAAGTTGAATCCCACGGAGTAACGGTTCTATGTCACTAGATATATTGGTATAATGCCCGCCTAGGTTGAATGTTGTCCGTCCGCGAACAACTTGACCCGCCCTTCAATGCAGGGTTTTACAAGCAAAACACTTGCTCTGGAAAGATGGGTCAGTACCCAGTTTATTTGGACCAACTTGCTCCTCAGAATCACAACCTGTAAGTATGATCAATTATTTATGTATATATTTTCTACCGGGTGTTACCAAATACATAGCTTAGTGTTTTATATTGTGTACGTTTCCGGCTAACTCGCGTTATTACTGTCTTACTGAAACACTTCTGCTAATCAGCCGTGGGCCACTGTTACCTAAAACTGTCAATGCAGATATCTTTAATTAATGTAGTAAGAACGACAAAGAATGGAGCAAGATTTGTTTTTAGGAACGTTCGTGACATCAGTCATTCACATTAGTGCTCGGCTAATGTATGCGCTGTCACTGATACAGTTCCCGCATGTGCACCGCAATAAATCCGAAACATGGGTTTGTTGATGGACATGCTCTTGTTAATGCTGATGGTGGGGAATTACAGCTGCAACATCTCATAATGAACCTCAGTGAGGAGCGCATCATTGAGAAACGTCCCGCTCGAGTCGTCCTTGCGATGGAGGTTGGGGTTGAATAGCTAGCTCTTCCAATGTTTCGTCATCGGACTCTCGCTCGGATTGATATGATAAAATCGACGCCATCATTACTGTCTTTACAGTGTGTACAATCACTGAGCTTTAGGAAGCCTCCGGAGCTGAAGTTCAGTTATGGTAATGAGCGTTTCGCTTCTGACACGTGCTATAAGCGGTAGACCAATCACAACAGACCTGGGGCCTCATTTATAAACGTTGCGTACGCACAAAAGAAGGCGTGCGCCGCTCTCTACGCAATAATTGGTATTTATAAAAAGCAAACTTGACGGGAAAATGTGCGGTCCTTCACGCAAGCTCTGACCCAGGCGGACGCAAAAAAAATGGGTGAAATGAGAAATGGCGACACCGATGGAAGAAACGTGAAAGTGTGTGAAACTGTAGACCGTTGTGTAAAAGAAATGGCAATACTGCCTCTCATAAATAACATGAAGACTTCACAAAGCAAGTCTTACAAATAACAGCCTACACGAACACCCGTTTGATCGATCTGCAGTGTAAAACAAACAAAAATTACAACAGAAATGCAAATTAACACATATTTGCAAAAAGAAAAGTGAAATATGTTCTGCAATAATATTGGCATGTTATGCAATTCATCCTCATAAATAATATGGTAAACAGAACGAAATAATGTGCAAAACTGATATTCTCGTCAATGTGTCCGTCTGGCGGAGCAGATATAGATGCAGATAGAAAACTGCAAGACATTACATTTGCACTGAACTATTTCCCATTTCCACGTAGATTATAACCGACATCTGTAGCTTGTCAGATGCAATTAAATGGATGGAAATAAATGCCCCATCACAATGTGTAATGACGCACGATGGCTGATCTTGAGCTCTAGAAGATGTGGCAAATGGAAGGATTCGGAGTGAACGCATCTTCAGACAGCAAGAGGACACACTCTGGCGATGGAGCTCTAGACGCTTTTTTGCCTTGACTTTGATGTCCGACCATTTCTTTTTTATTTCGGCCACGGTCTGAGGTTGTGAGGCTAAAGCATTTACGGCGTCTGCAACCTTTTGCCACTCAAGTGCCTTTTTGGCATTAGTAATGCCCACACTGTGCCCTCCAAAACAACATTTTCCACCTCGCCAACGATCACTTCTACTTCACATTGAGTGAAGTTACTTTTTTTAATTTCCTCTCTGTATTTGCCATGATTTCGCAATTGATGAATATTAACTTGTGGGCGTTTCACAGACTATTTATGGGCAACTATGGGCGTGACATGAAGCCGCAAAAGCTGCGCTACATTTAGGATTGATTGTGAGTTATTAAAGGGTTAGTTCACCCAAAAATGAAAATTCTGTCATTAATTACTGACCCTCATGTCGTTGGACACTCTTCAGATCTTCAGACACAAATGAAGATATTTTAGTGTAAATCTGATGCTCTGAAAGGCCTCCATTGGCTCAATGCACTTTACACTCTCAAGATCAGTGAGTCGATTCAGCAGTTTGGATCGCCAAATTTCAGCAGTTTGACACGCGATCCGAATCATGAATCGACTCACTGATTCATAACGCTTCGAAGCTTCATGAGGCCGTGTTTTGAAATCGTCATCACTATATAAGTCATTATTTAGGGTTTTTTTGCGCACAAAAACTATTCTCATCTTCATAAAGTTATTGTAGAGCCGCTGTAGTGAGATGGACTTTGTAACTTTAGTCTTTAGTGTCTTTTAAGGGTCTTGAGAGTGTAAAGTGCATTGAGCCAATGGAGGCCTTTCAGAGCATCAGCTTTACACTAAAATATCTTCATTTGTGTCTGAAGATGAACGGAGGTCTGACGGGTGTCCAACCACATGAGGGTCAGTCATTAATGACACAATTTACATTTTGGGTGAACTAACCCTTTAAGGGAAAACTGCGTAGGATGTGTGTGCGCACGTTTTATAAATCCGAATATTTGTGTGCGTACGCACGTCCTATGTTTCATCCGTACGCCACTTCTGACGCAAATCCTACGCAAAGTTTTATAAATGAGGCCCCTGGCCATCTGACCAATCAGAGCAGAGCAGACCAATCACAAAAGACCTTTTGGCCAATCAGAGAACAGCTGGCTTGTGGAAAGGAGGGATTTAGAGACAGATTCACCCGTCGAGTTGTTTGAGAATCACTGAACTCTGAGATGTATATTATGAGAAAATGAAAGTGTTTTTGACCTTTGATGCATGTAAACCTGTTGTAGACAAAATTAGCATAATAGGGGCACTTTAAACAGTGGGACTTCTGGGACTGGAGTACTGCCCACTTTTAATGATCCAGTGAATCCTGATGGATAAACCCAAGCCATGTCTCTCATGAATCAATGTGCAGACCTTTCTACATTGGATTTATTGCAGAATGAGCCTGGAAAAGCCTAATCTTCCTCTCTTTTATTAGAATGTGGGCCGCTCATAAATTCTCCCGGCCCGGCGTTGTCGGATCAGCTTGTCACCATGGGTCACCACCCGGGTTCGGATCAGAATCAGACTAATGCGCAGATTCAGACCTTACTGGACCAGTCCAACAACCTCGACGACAAGATAGACGAACTTCTGGAGCGTTTTCAGGAGCAGGGCAAGACGCTCCCTAGGGATTTCTTGGACCATTGAGGATAAGTGGTCCACCGTCCACACGCTCGTCCTGCTCCTCTACATGTGGGGCGTCTTCATTATATCCGTGTTTCTGAACGCTTGTCATGTGTTGTTCTTTGGTGGGACGTGTGCGCTACGGATCTCCTTTTCTTGATGGACACACAAGGGTCCACTTTATATCGAGGCCACCGTTTGGCATGTCAGCATATCATGTGACCCGTTAAGCCATCGAGTGTATTGGCACTTTGCTACTTTGTATTGTGTTCTTGACTTCCAGTCCTCCATTTTATTGGCATCATTGATCTGTTTTTCAGTAGAACCTCTAGTGTAATATTAAAATCAAGAGCTCTGTTGCCGTTGAGATACTAATACATCGTGAATGAATTTGAAATATATTTAGCACTTTAGGGAGATTCTCCCTTTTAGCTTTGTAACCCATACGTGTCTCCGTGGCTGTCGAAGCGTCTCATGTTTTGATAGCTTTTCTAAAAAACAAAAAAACAAAATGTGTTTGTGTTTCCTCTTCTGAATATAGCCATGTTTGACGTGTCCGCCTAATCTCCGTTTTCACACGACATTCGACATGTTTTTAGTTTTATTTAATTGTATTTAAGAGGTCCAAGACATGAATTCCTATCAGGGATGTGCCGTTGAGATATGTGAACTGATCGCGAGGTGTGTGTGTGTGTGTGTGTGTGTGTATAGACGTTTGTCTATATGAGGTGCAGCTACGTTTGATTTTGAGTTGTATGTGGTTTGTGGAGATTATTCAAACAAGCACAAGCTTGGAACGGGATTGGTTGTGTTGGACTCGAATGAGCGTCTTCCATCCGTGGGACTCGGAAACAAACTCAAACTGAAGATGTTTCGCGTATTTTTTGCGCTCCACGGAAGAGAGAAGATCACGCAGGTTTTGAAAGGCAGGATATTTATTGTTGGAGCTAGGAGAGTGTTTTTGGGCAGCTTAAAATGGCGGTTTGGTCCATGTTTTACTTGAGGGTTTAAGAAGGGATCGGTTCCCCCCCCCCCCATCTCTGATCAGATCTCAAGCGGTCCCTGCGCGACAATCTCGTCATGCAAGTTTATAAACAACAGCTCGAACGGAAGATTTCGGCGAGGTGCATGCTGGGTAATTTACTCGTACAGGGTTTTATCAGATATGGACTTGATGGGTTGTTTACATCCGTCTTCAGTTTTTAAATGGTTAATAATTTATCACGCCCTTACCGAGGAGATATTTTTTTTTTATCGTTAAATCACATTTGTCTTTTTAAAAAAGCTTTTTTAAGACTCCAGTGTGCTCTATTCTTCATCAACACATGATTACGTCAGACCTTTACTTGTCTTTATATCCTTTATTCTTTAAAAAAAAAATGCTTTATGTAACAAATTGTAAATATTAGATTGGCTGTTTGCCGTGTGCTGTTCCTTTGTGAGGTAGCAGTTTGTTAAGCGCGCGCTCTTTGTAGTAAACAGTGTCTGGCCTGCAGGTGAGCGGCGGACAGACAGTATTTTTGTACGACTGAATCCTCCAGATGTACTGTGTACATTTGAGCCATTTTAAAGTGACTCGCCCTTCTCTACTTCTGTCCTTCTCTACTTCTGTCCTTCTGTCCTTCTCTACTTCTGTCCTTCTGTCCTTCTCTACTTCTGTCCTTCTGTCCTTCTGTCCTTCTCTACTTCTGTCCTTCTCTACTTCTGTCCTTCTCTACTTCTGTCCTTCTCTACTTCTGTCCTTCTGTCCTTCTCTACTTCTGTCCTTCTGTCCTTCTCTACTTCTGTCCTTCTCTACTTCTGTACTTCTGTCCTTCTCTACTTCTGTCCTTCTCTACTTCTGTCCTTCTGTCCTTCTCTACTTCTGTCCTTCTCTACTTCTGTCCTTCTCTACTTCTGTCCTTCTGTACTTCTGTCCTTCTCTACTTCTGTCCTTCTGTCCTTCTGTCCTTCTCTACTTCTGTCCTTCTCTACTTCTGTCCTTCTCTACTTTTGTCCTTCTGTCCTTCTCTACTTCTGTCCTTCTCTACTTCTGTCCTTCTGTACTTCTGTCCTTCTCTACTTCTGTCCTTCTGTCCTTCTCTACTTCTGTCCTTCTCTACTTCTGTCCTTCTGTACTTCTGTCCTTCTCTACTTCTGTCCTTCTCTACTTCTGTCCTTCTCTCCTTCTGTCCTTCTCTCCTTCTGTACTTCTGTCCTTCTCTACTTCTGTCCTTCTCTACTTCTGTCCTTCTGTACTTCTGTCCTTCTGTCCTTCTCTACTTCTGTCCTTCTGTACTTCTGTCCTTCTCTACTTCTGTCCTTCTCTACTTCTGTCCTTCTGTACTTCTGTCCTTCTCTACTTCTGTCCTTCTCTACTTCTGTCCTTCTGTCCTTCTCTACTTCTGTCCTTCTCTACTTCTGTCCTTCTCTACTTCTGTCCTTCTCTACTTCTGTCCTTCTGTCCTTCTGTCCTTCTCTACTTCTGTCCTTCTGTACTTCTGTCCTTCTCTACTTCTGTCCTTCTGTACTTCTGTCCTTCTCTACTTCTGTCCTTCTCTACTTCTGTCCTTCTCTACTTCTATACTTCTGTCCTTCTCTACTTCTGTCCTTCTCTACTTCTGTCCTTCTCTACTTCTGTCCTTCTCTACTTCTGTCCTTCTCTACTTCTGTCCTTCTCTACTTCTCTACTTCTGTCCTTCTGTCCTTCTCTACTTCTGTCCTTCTCTACTTCTGTCCTTCTCTACTTCTGTCCTTCTCTACTTCTGTCCTTCTGTCCTTCTCTACTTCTTCATTTGTCCGTCTTCAGCCCTCGCTCTGTTACAAAATGGAGGTTGTTATTTGTTCGGTGAGTGAAATTCTAATATTTGTTAACGATTTTTAGCAACAACAAAATAGAGTTGGTTGTTTTCTTTTGTCATATTCCACCTCAAAATCAAGAGCAGGATGATAGTCGAGCATAAATTTCATTGATTTGTTTAAATAGTGAAGTACAGTGGCACTGTTTGTTGTACCGAATCATCTTTCTGGCTGTTACAGTAGTGTGTGTGTGTGTGTGTGTGTGTGTGTGTGTGTGTGTGTTTAAATGAGTTGATTTTGGGGTGAAATATGACGTGTTTGTTCGATATACAGGCTAATGTTCTGGAACTTCCACAACACTAAGCCATAAAACAAGAAGCCGAGACGGGAAGAATGTGTGTGTTCATAAAGATCCGCTTGCATCTAACCTAAGGACCAACTAAGGAGAATATTTTCTCAATACGAGGCAGCAAAATACACACACATACATACACACACATACTTACACACGCTCACACACATACACACACTCACTCGCGCACGCACGCTCACACACACTGACACACACACATAATTACACACATGCACACACACATACTTGCACACGCTCACATACACACACACACAGACACGCTCACACACAATACACACTGACACACACACGCTCACACACACACACACACATACTTACACGCACACACACTCGCACTCACACACTCTCTCTGTCACACACACACACTTGCACACGCTCGCACACACACTCACTCACACACATTTTTTTTGGTAAGCAAAATCAACGTGTTTTCATCAGAGTGGTGATTTTTCAGTGTGTGTGTGTGTGTGTTGTGGTACTGATTCTCCAGTCATATTTCTGCACAAGTCCATCATTAACATTTGCTCTGTCTCTGCTTTCCATCATATTGGGCTTTATTTTGATCGAAAGTACTTTGTGCCTTTGCAAGCGTTTCCTCCGCCCCCTAAAGGACCTGTGTATATAAGGAGAGCTTCCTGTGGTGTGTGTGCTGTTCTCCATCCCTGATCGTTGAGCGGTGTGTGTGTGTTCTCTGAGCTCTGACATCATGAAACTGCTATGCAGCCGCGGCTCCTTCTCATCCGCTGGTGTGTGAGTGTGTGAGATCACGGGTTCTGTTTGTTTGGGCAGTGGGTGTGTGAAGAGTTTGTGTTAGTCCATGTTAAATTAAAAGAGGTTTGAAGAGCGCTTACCCCAATCACCAGCTGTTATTCGTGTGTGTGTGTGTGTGTGTGAGGGGCATTTTAAATGCACTCCGTTTTGAGTTTTGTTTGCTTTAGTTTGATGTGATGAACGTCCACTGCTTGTGAAGCTGTGATGGGGCAGTGGTTCTCAGCCCATCAGCGGCTCCGGCTCGGCTCCGGCTCGGCTCCGGGTCAGAACCGCTGTCACAGGGACTCGAGCGTTCACTCGTGAGTGTGTGAGAATGACGCTCAGTATCGTGAACTGATGGCATCTGGTGTGTGTCTTTGCTTTGATCAGTGCATTTGTATCTCCTGCAGTTCTACTTCTGTAAGATGTGCTGCTATAATAAAGATAGATATGAAGTTCCTCCTGTGTCTTGTGTTTTACTCTGTGTGTGAATTACACAGCACTCTGTTACACACACATATACTCACTCTCTCACACACGCACACTCACGCACACACACTCACGTACACACTCACACACACAGACACTCACACACACTCGCAGGCACACACACGCACACACACTCACGTACACAGACACACACACACGGACACACTCACGTACACGCACTCACGCACACACACTCACGCACACACACTCACGCACACACACTCACGCACACACACTCACGTGCAATCTTTCACACACACACACTTACTCACACAAACACGCTCGCACACACTCACACACACACACACACACACACACACACACACACACACACACTCACTCATGCACACACACTCATGCACATTCACGCACACATACTTGCTCACACTCGAGCACACATACAACCCCAAATCAGAAAAAGTTGGGACAGTGGAAAACGCAAATAAATAAAAAAAGAAGTGATTTCTAAATTTATTTTGACTTGTATTTCATTGCAGACAATATGAACACAAAATATTTCATGTTTTGTCTGGTCAACTTCATGTCATTTGTAAATATGCATCCTTTCCTGTCATTCAGACCTGCAACACATTTCAAAAAAAGTTGGGACAGTAAAGCATTTACCACTTTGTAATGTTGCCATTCCTTTTCACAACACTTAAAAGACGTTTAGGGACTGAAGACACCAAGTGATGAAGTGTTTCAGGTGTAATTTTGTCCCATTCTTCCTGCAAACAAGTCTTAAGGTGGGCAACAGTACGGGGTCTTCCACACATTCTCTATTGGAGACAGGTCGGGACTGAGGCAGGCCAGTCAAGTACCCGAACCCTCTTCCTCCGCAGCCAGGACTTTGTAATGTGTGCAGAATGTGGTTTTGCATTGTCTTGTTGAAATATGCATGGACGTCCCTGGAAAAGATGTCTTCTTGAAGGCAGCATGTTATGGTTCAAAATCTCTATGTACTTTTCAGCATTAATGGTGCCTTCACAGAAGTGCAAGTTACCTTTGCCAAGGGCACTGACACAACCCCATACCATGACAGAGCCTGGCTTCTGGACTTGTTGCTGGTAACAGTCTGGATGATCCTTTTCTTCTTTGGTCCGGAGCACACGGCGTCCATTCCTCCCAAAAAATACCTCCAATACTGCTTCATCTGACCACAGTACACGTTTCCACTGTGTGATGGTCCATCCCAGATGCCTCGAGCCCAGAGAAGTCGACGGCGCTTCTGGACACTGTTAACATAGGGCTTCCTTTTGGCACAGTACAGTTTTAACTGGCATTTGTGGATGTAACTACGTATTGTGGTACTTGACAAAGGTTTGCCAAAGTAGTCCTGAGCCCATGTGGTGATATCGCTTCTAGATGATGACGATTCTTGATGCAGTGCCGCCTGAGGGATCAGAGATCACGGTTGTTCAGCTTAGGCTTGCGCTCTTGTCCTTTACACACTGAAATTCCTCCAGATTCCTTGAATCTTTTAATTATGTTATGCACTGTTGAATGTGAAATATCCAAATCTCTTCCTATCTTTCTTTGAGGAACATTGTTTTTAAACATTTCAATAATTTTCTCACGTATTTGTTGGCAAACTGGCGATCCTCGGCCCATCTTTGCTCCTAAAGGATTAGACCTTTCTTGGATGCTGCTTTTGTACCAAATCATAATTACAATCACCTGTTGACATCACCTGTTTCAAACCACATCATTATTTAACCATTTTACCTCATTACTAGCCCTAAATTGCTCCTGTCCCAACTTTTTTTGAAATGTGTTGCAGGTCTGAATGACAGGAAAGGATGCATATTTACAAATGACATGAAGTTGACCAGACAAAACATGAAATATTTTGTGTTCGTATTGTCTGCAATGAAATACAAGTCAAAGTAAATTTAGAAATCACTTCTTTTTTTATTATCATTTGCATTTTCCATACTGTCCCAACTTTTTCTCATTTGGGGTTGTACTTGCTCACACTAACGCGCACACACTCACACTCGCGCACACATACTCACACTCACTCACGCACACATACTCACACTCACGCACACATACTCACACTCACGCACACATACTTGCTCACACTAACGCGCACACACTCACACTCGCGCACACATACTTGCTCACACTCACGCACACATACTCACACTCACGCACACATACTTGCTCACACTCACGCACACATACTTGCTCACACTAACGCGCACACACTCACACTCGCACACACATACTTGCTCACACTCACGCACACACACTCACACTCGCGCACACATACTTGCTCACACTCACGCACACATACTCACACTCACGCACACATACTTGCTCACACTCACGCACACATACTTGCTCACACTCACGCACACATACTTGCTCACACTCACGCACACATACTTGCTCACACTAACGCGCACACACTCACACTCGCGCACACATACTTGCTCACACTCACGCACACACACTCACACTCGCGCACACATACTTGCTCACACTCACGCACACATACTTGCTCACACTCACGCACACATACTCACACGCACACACACATACTTGCTCACACTCGCGCACACATACTTGCTCACACTCACGCACACATACTTGCTCACACTCACGCACACATACTTGCTCACACTCACGCACACATACTTGCTCACACTCAAACTCACGCACACATACTCACACTCACGCACACATACTCACACGCACACACACATACTTGCTCAAACTCACGCACACATACTCACACTCACACACATACTTGCTCAAACTCACGCACACATACTCACACTCACGCACACATACTCACACTCACACACACATACTTGCTCACACTCGCGCACACATACTTGCTCACACTTACGCACACACACTCACACTCGCGCACACATACTTGCTCACACTCACGCACACATACTCACATGCACACACACATACTTGCTCACACTCACGCACACATACTCACACGCACACACACATACTTGCTCACACTAACGCACACATACTCACACTCACGCACACATATTCACACTCACA
The DNA here is from genome assembly GCF_949357685.1 of Gobio gobio. Classification (NCBI taxonomy): domain Eukaryota; kingdom Metazoa; phylum Chordata; class Actinopteri; order Cypriniformes; family Gobionidae; genus Gobio; species Gobio gobio. The sequence continues at coordinate 36,743,346 of NC_137121.1, read as the reverse complement.
CACACATACTTGCTCATACTCACACACACACATACTTGCTCACACTCACGCACACATACTCACACACACATACTTGCTCACACTCACACACACATACTTGCTCACACTAACGCACTCACACTCGCGCACACATACTTGCTCACACTCACGCACACATACTCACACTCGCGCACACATACTCACACTCACACACACATACTTGCTCACACTCACACACACATACTTGCTCACACTCACGCACACATACTTGCTCACACTCACGCACACATACTTGCTCACACTCACGCACACATACTTGCTCACACTCACACACACATACTTGCTCACACTAACGCACACACACTCACACTTGCGCACACATACTTGATCACACTCAAGCACACATACTCACACTCACGCACACATACTTGCTCACACTAACGCGCACACACTCACACTCGCGCACACATACTTGCTCACACTCACGCACACATACTTGCTCACACTAACGCGCACACACTCACACTCGCGCACACATACTTGCTCACACTCACGCACACATACTTGCTCACACTAACGCGCACACACTCACACTCACGCACACATACTTGCTCACACTCACGCACACATACTTGCTCACACTAACGCGCACACACTCACACTCGCGCACACATACTTGCTCACACTCACGCACACACACTCACACTCGCGCACACATACTTGCTCACACTCACGCACACATACTTGCTCACACTCACGCACACATACTTGCTCACACTCACACTCGCGCACACATACTTGCTCACACTCGCGCACACATACTTGCTCACACTCACACTCGCGCACACATACTTGCTCACACTCACGCACACACACATACTTGCTCAAACTCACGCACACATACTCACACTCACACACACATACTTGCTCAAACTCACGCACACATACTCACACTCACACACACATACTTGCTCACACTCGCGCACACATACTTGCTCACACTTACGCACACACACTCACACTCGCGCACACATACTTGCTCACACTCACGCACACATACTCACATGCACACACACATACTTGCTCACACACACACATACTTGCTCACACTAACGCACACATACTTTCTCACACTCACGCACACATACTCACACTCACGCACACATATTCACACTCGCGCACACATACTTGCTCACACTCACGCACACATACTCACACTCGCACACACATACTTGCTCACACTCACGCACACATACTCACACACACATACTTGCTCACACTCACACACACATACTTGCTCACACTCACGCACACATACTTGCTCACACTCACGCACACATACTCACACACACATACTTGCTCACACTCACACACACATACTTGCTCACACTAACTCACACTCACGCACACATACTTGCTCACACTCACGCACACATACTTGTTCACACTAACGCGCACACACTCACACTCGCGCACACATACTTGCTCACACTCACGCACACACACTCACACTCGCGCACACATACTTGCTCACACTCACGCACACATACTCACACTCACGCACACATACTTGCTCACACTCACGCACACATACTTGCTCACACTAACGCGCACACACTCACACTCGCGCACACATACTTGCTCACACTCACGCACACACACTCACACTCGCGCACACATACTTGCTCACACTCACGCACACATACTTGCTCACACTCACGCACACATACTTGCTCACACTCACGCACACATACTTGCTCACACTCAAACTCACGCACACATACTTGCTCACACTCACGCACACATACTCACACGCACACACACATACTTGCTCAAACTCACGCACACATACTCACACTCACACACACACACACACATACTTGCTCAAACTCACGCACACATACTCACACTCACGCACACATACTCACACTCACACACACATACTTGCTCACACTCGCACACACATACTTGTTCACACTTACGCACACACACTCACACTCGCGCACTTATACTTGCTCACACTCACGCACACATACTCACATGCACACACACATACTTGCTCACACTCACGCACACATACTCACACGCACACACACATACTTGCTCACACTAACGCACACATACTCACACTCGCGCACACATACTCACACTCACGCACACATACTCACACTCACGCACACATACTCACACTCACGCACACATACTTGCTCACACTAACGCGCACACACTCACACTCGCGCACACATACTTGCTCACACTCACGCACACATACTCACACTCACGCACACATACTTGCTCACACTCACGCACACATACTTGCTCACACTAACGCGCACACACTCACACTCGCACACACATACTTGCTCACACTCACGCACACACACTCACACTCGCGCACACATACTTGCTCACACTCACGCACACATACTCACACTCACGCACACATACTTGCTCACACTCACGCACACATACTTGCTCACACTCACGCACACATACTTGCTCACACTCACGCACACATACTTGCTCACACTAACGCGCACACACTCACACTCGCGCACACATACTTGCTCACACTCACGCACACACACTCACACTCGCGCACACATACTTGCTCACACTCACGCACACATACTTGCTCACACTCACGCACACATACTCACACGCACACACACATACTTGCTCACACTCGCGCACACATACTTGCTCACACTCACGCACACATACTTGCTCACACTCACGCACACATACTTGCTCACACTCACGCACACATACTTGCTCACACTCAAACTCACGCACACATACTCACACTCACGCACACATACTCACACGCACACACACATACTTGCTCAAACTCACGCACACATACTCACACTCACACACATACTTGCTCAAACTCACGCACACATACTCACACTCACGCACACATACTCACACTCACACACACATACTTGCTCACACTCGCGCACACATACTTGCTCACACTTACGCACACACACTCACACTCGCGCACACATACTTGCTCACACTCACGCACACATACTCACATGCACACACACATACTTGCTCACACTCACGCACACATACTCACACGCACACACACATACTTGCTCACACTAACGCACACATACTCACACTCACGCACACATATTCACACTCACACACACATACTTGCTCATACTCACACACACACATACTTGCTCACACTCACGCACACATACTCACACACACATACTTGCTCACACTCACACACACATACTTGCTCACACTAACGCACTCACACTCGCGCACACATACTTGCTCACACTCACGCAAACATACTCACACTCGCGCACACATACTCACACTCACACACACATACTTGCTCACACTCACACACACATACTTGCTCACACTCACGCACACATACTTGCTCACACTCACGCACACATACTTGCTCACACTCACGCACACATACTTGCTCACACACACATACTTGCTCACACTAACGCACACACACTCACACTTGCGCACACATACTTGCTCACACTCACGCACACATACTCACACTCACACACACATACTTGCTCACACTCGCGCACACATACTTGCTCACACTTACGCACACACACTCACACTCGCGCACACATACTTGCTCACACTCACGCACACATACTCACATGCACACACACATACTTGCTCACACACACACATACTTGCTCACACTAACGCACACATACTTTCTCACACTCACGCACACATACTCACACTCACGCACACATATTCACACTCACACACACATACTTGCTCACACTCACGCACACATACTCACACACACATACTTGCTCACACTCACACACACATACTTGCTCACACTAACGCACTCACACTCGCGCACACATACTTGCTCACACTCACGCACACATACTCACACTCGCACACACATACTTGCTCACACTCACGCACACATACTCACACACACATACTTGCTCACACTCACACACACATACTTGCTCACACTCACGCACACATACTTGCTCACACTCACGCACACATACTCACACACACATACTTGCTCACACTCACACACACATACTTGCTCACACTAACTCACACTCACGCACACATACTTGCTCACACTCACGCACACATACTTGTTCACACTAACGCGCACACACTCACACTCGCGCACACATACTTGCTCACACTCACGCACACACACTCACACTCGCGCACACATACTTGCTCACACTCACGCACACATACTCACACTCACGCACACATACTTGCTCACACTCACGCACACATACTTGCTCACACTAACGCGCACACACTCACACTCGCGCACACATACTTGCTCACACTCACGCACACACACTCACACTCGCGCACACATACTTGCTCACACTCACGCACACATACTTGCTCACACTCACGCACACATACTTGCTCACACTCACGCACACATACTTGCTCACACTCAAACTCACGCACACATACTTGCTCACACTCACGCACACATACTCACACGCACACACACATACTTGCTCAAACTCACGCACACATACTCACACTCACACACACACACATACTTGCTCAAACTCACGCACACATACTCACACTCACGCACACATACTCACACTCACACACACATACTTGCTCACACTCGCACACACATACTTGTTCACACTTACGCACACACACTCACACTCGCGCACACATACTTGCTCACACTCACGCACACATACTCACATGCACACACACATACTTGCTCACACTCACGCACACATACTCACACGCACACACACATACTTGCTCACACTAACGCACACATACTCACACTCACGCACACATATTCACACTCACACACACATACTTGCTCACACTAACGCACTCACACTCGCGCACACATACTTGCTCACACTCACGCACACATACTCACACGCACACACACATACTTGCTCAAACTCACGCACACATACTCACACTCACACACACATACTTGCTCAAACTCACGCACACATACTCACACTCACACACACATACTTGCTCACACTCGCGCACACATACTTGCTCACACTTACGCACACACACTCACACTCGCGCACACATACTTGCTCACACTCACGCACACATACTCACATGCACACACACATACTTGCTCACACACACACATACTTGCTCACACTCACGCACACATACTTTCTCACACTCACGCACACATACTCACACTCACGCACACATATTCACACTCACACACACATACTTGCTCACACTCACGCACACATACTCACACACACATACTTGCTCACACTCACACACACATACTTGCTCACACTAACGCACTCACACTCGCGCACACATACTTGCTCACACTCACGCACACATACTCACACTCGCACACACATACTTGCTCACACTCACGCACACATACTCACACACACATACTTGCTCACACTCACGCACACATACTTGCTCACACTCACGCACACATACTTGCTCACACTCACGCACACATACTCACACACACATACTTGCTCACACTCACACACACATACTTGCTCACACTAACGCACACTCACACTCACGCACACATACTTGCTCACACTCACGCACACATACTTGCTCACACTAACGCGCACACACTCACACTCGCGCACACATACTTGCTCACACTCACGCACACACACTCACACTCGCGCACACATACTTGCTCACACTCACGCACACATACTCACACTCACGCACACATACTTGCTCACACTCACGCACACATACTTGCTCACACTAACGCGCACACACTCACACTCGCGCACACATACTTGCTCACACTCACGCACACACACTCACACTCGCGCACACATACTTGCTCACACTCACGCACACATACTTGCTCACACTCACGCACACATACTTGCTCACACTCACGCACACATACTTGCTCACACTCACGCACACATACTTGCTCACACTCAAACTCACGCACACATACTTGCTCACACTCACGCACACATACTCACACGCACACACACATACTTGCTCAAACTCACGCACACATACTCACACTCACACACACATACTTGCTCAAACTCACGCACACATACTCACACTCACGCACACATACTCACACTCACACACACATACTTGCTCACACTCGCACACACATACTTGTTCACACTTACGCACACACACTCACACTCGCGCACACATACTTGCTCACACTCACGCACACATACTCACATGCACACACACATACTTGCTCACACTCACGCACACATACTCACACGCACACACACATACTTGCTCACACTAACGCACACATACTCACACTCACGCACACATATTCACACTCACACACACATACTTGCTCACACTAACGCACTCACACTCGCGCACACATACTTGCTCACACTTACGCACACATACTCACACTCGCGCACACATACTTGCTCACACTTACGCACACATACTCACACTCGCGCACACATACTTGCTCACACTTACGCACACATACTCACACTCACACACACATACTTGCTAACACTAACGCACTCACACTCGCGCACACATACTTGCTCACACTCACGCACACATACTCACACTCACACACACATACTTGCTCACACTCACGCACACATACTTGCTCACACTCACGCACACATACTTGCTCACACTCACGCACACATACTCACACACACATACTTGCTCACACTCACACACACACACTTGCTCACACTAACGCACACACACTCACACTCGCGCACACATACTTGCTCACACTCACGCACACATACTTGCTCACACTCACACTCGCGCACACATACTTGCTCAAACTCACGCACACATAATCACACTCACGCACACATACTCACACGCACACACACATACTTGCTCAAACTCACGCACACATACTCACACTCACACACACATACTTGCTCAAACTCACGCACACATACTCACTCACGCACACATACTCACACTCACACACACATACTTGCTCACACTCGCGCACACATACTTGCTCACACTCACACACACACATACTTGCTCACACTTACGCACACACACTCACACTCGTGTACACATACTTGCTCACACTCACGCACACATACTCACATGCACACACACATACTTGCTCACACTCACGCACACATACTCACACGCACACACACACACATACTCACACTCACGCACACATACTCACACTCACGCACACATATTCACACTCACACACACTTACTTGCTCATACTCACACACACACACATACTTGCTCACACTCACGCACACATACTCACACGCACACACACACACATACTTGCTCAAACTCACGCACACATACTCACACTCACACACACATACTTGCTCAAACTCACGCACACATACTCACTCACGCACACATACTCACACTCACACACACATACTTGCTCACACTCGCGCACACATACTTGCTCACACTCACACACACACATACTTGCTCACACTTACGCACACACACTCACACTCGTGTACACATACTTGCTCACACTCACGCACACATACTCACATGCACACACACATACTTGCTCACACTCACGCACACATACTCACACGCACACACACATACTTGCTCACACTAACGCACACATACTCACACTCACGCACACATATTCACACTCACACACACATACTTGCTCACACTAACGCACTCACACTCGCGCACACATACTTGCTCACACTTACGCACACATACTCACACTCGCGCACACATACTTGCTCACACTTACGCACACATACTCACACTCGCGCGCACATACTTGCTCACACTTACGCACACATACTCACACTCACACACACATACTTGCTCACACTAACGCACTCACACTCGCGCACACATACTTGCTCACACTCACGCACACATACTCACACACACACACATACTTGCTCACACTCACGCACACATACTTGCTCACACTCACGCACACATACTTGCTCACACTCACGCACACATACTCACACACACATACTTGCTCACACTCACACACACACACTTGCTCACACTAACGCACACACACTCACACTCGCGCACACATACTTGCTCACACTCACGCACACATACTTGCTCACACTCACACTCGCGCACACATACTTGCTCAAACTCACGCACACATAATCACACTCACGCACACATACTCACACGCACACACACATACTTGCTCAAACTCACGCACACATACTCACACTCACACACACATACTTGCTCAAACTCACGCACACATACTCACTCACGCACACATACTCACACTCACACACACATACTTGCTCACACTCGCGCACACATACTTGCTCACACTCACACACACACATACTTGCTCACACTTACGCACACACACTCACACTCGTGTACACATACTTGCTCACACTCACGCACACATACTCACATGCACACACACATACTTGCTCACACTCACGCACACATACTCACACGCACACACACACACATACTCACACTCACGCACACATACTCACACTCACGCACACATATTCACACTCACACACACTTACTTGCTCATACTCACACACACACACATACTTGCTCACACTCACGCACACATACTCACACACACATACTTGCTCACACTCACACACACATACTTGCTCACACTAACGCACTCACACTCGCGCACACATACTTGCTCACACTCACGCACACATACTCACACTCACACACACATACTTGCTCACACTCACGCACACATACTTGCTCACACTCACGCACACATACTTGCTCACACTCACGCACACATACTCACACACACATACTTGCTCACACTCACACACACATACTTGCTCACACTAACGCACACACACTCACACTCGCGCACACATACTTGCTCACACTCACGCACACATACTCACACTCGCGCACACATACTTGCTCACACTCGCGCACACATACTTGCTCACACTCACGCACACATACTCACACTCGCGCACACATACTTGCTCACACTCACGCACACATACTCACACTCACGCACACATACTCACATGCACACACACATACTTGCTCAAACTCACGCACACATACTTACACTCACGCACACATACTCACACGCACATACTTGCTCACACTTACGCACACACACTCACACTCGCGCACACATACTTGCTCACACTCACGCACACATGCTCACACTAACGCACACACACTCACACTCGCGCACACATACTTGCTCACACTCACGCACACATACTTGCTCACACTCGCGCACACATACTTGCTCACACTCACGCACACATACTCACACTCGCGCACACATACTTGCTCACACTCACGCACACATACTCACACTCACGCACACATACTCACATGCACACACACATACTTGCTCAAACTCACGCACACATACTTACACTCACGCACACATACTCACACGCACATACTTGCTCACACTTACGCACACACACTCACACTCGCGCACACATACTTGCTCACACTCACGCACACATACTCACATGCACACACACATACTTGCTCACACTCACGCACACATACTCACACGCACACACACACATACTTGCTCACACTCACGCACACATACTCACACTCACGCACACATATTCACACTCACACACACATACTTGCTCACACTAACGCACTCACACTCGCGCACACATACTTGCTCACACTCACGCACACATACTCACACTCGCGCACACATACTTGCTCACACTCACGCACACATACTCACACTCACACACACATACTTGCTCACACTCACGCACACATACTTGCTCACACTCACGCACACATACTTGCTCACACTTACGCACACATACTCACATGCACACACACATACTTACTCACACTCACACACACATACTTGCTCACACTCACGCACACATACTTGCTCACACTTACGCACACATACTCACATGCACACACACATACTTGCTCACACTCACGCACACATACTCACACGCACACACACATACTTGCTCACACTCACGCACACATACTCACACTCACGCACACATATTCACACTCACACACACATACTTGCTCATACTCACACACACACATACTTGCTCACACTCACGCACACATACTCACACACACATACTTGCTCACACTCACACACACATACTTGCTCACACTAACGCACTCACACTCGCGCACACATACTTGCTCACACTCACGCACACATACTCACACTCGCGCACACATACTTGCTCACACTCACGCACACATACTTGCTCACACTCACGCACACATACTTGCTCACACTCACGCACACATACTTGCTCACACTCACGCACACATACTCACACACACATACTTGCTCACACTCACACACACTTACTTGCTCACACTCACGCACACATACTTGTTCACACTCACACTCGCGCACACATACTTGCTCAAACTCACGCACACATACTCACACTCACGCACACATACTCACACGCACACACACATACTTGCTCAAACTCACGCACACATACTCACACTCACACACACATACTTGCTCAAACTCACGCACACATACTCACTCACACACACATACTTGCTCACACTCGCGCACACATACTTGCTCACACTCACACACACATACTTGCTCACACTCACACACACACATACTTGCTCACACTTACGCACACACACTCACACTCGCGCACACATACTTGCTCACACTCACGCACACATACTCACATGCACACACACATACTTGCTCACACTCACGCACACATACTCACACGCACACACACACACATACTTGCTCACACTCACGCACACATACTTGCTCATACTCACACACACACATACTTGCTCACACTCACGCACACATACTCACACACACATACTTGCTCACACTAACGCACTCACACTCGCGCACACATACTTGCTCACACTCACGCACACATACTCACACTCACACACACATACTTGCTCACACTCACGCACACATACTTGCTCACACTCACGCACACATACTTGCTCACACTCACGCACACATACTCACACACACATACTTGCTCACACACATACTTGCTCACACTAACGCACACACACTCACACTCGCGCACACATACTTGCTCACGCACACATACTTGCTCACACTCACACACACATACTTGCTCACACTCACGCACACATACTCACACTCACGCACACATACTCACACGCACACACACATACTTGCTCAAACTCACGCACACATACTTACACTCACGCACACATACTCACACGCACATACTTGCTCACACTTACGCACACACACTCACACTCGCGCACACATACTTGCTCACACTCACGCACACATACTCACATGCACACACACATACTTGCTCACACTCACGCACACATACTCACACGCACACACACACATACTTCCTCACACTCACGCACACATACTCACACTCACGCACACATATTCACACTCACACACACATACTTGCTCATACTCACACACACACATACTTGCTCACACTCACACACACATACTTGCTCACACTAACGCACTCACACTCGCGCACACATACTTGCTCACACTCACGCACACATACTCACACTCGCGCACACATACTTGCTCACACTCACGCACACATACTCACACTCACACACACATACTTAATCACACTCACGCACACATACTTGCTCACACTCACGCACACATACTTGCTCACACTTACGCACACATACTCACATGCACACACACATACTTACTCACACTCACACACACATACTTGCTCACACTCACGCACACATACTTGCTCACACTTACGCACACATACTCACATGCACACACACATACTTGCTCACACTCACGCACACATACTCACACACACATACTTGCTCACACTCACACACACATACTTGCTCACACTAACGCACTCACACTCGCGCACACATACTTGCTCACACTCACGCACACATACTCACACTCGCGCACACATACTTGCTCACACTCACGCACACATACTTGCTCACACTCACGCACACATACTTGCTCACACTCACGCACACATACTTGCTCACACTCACGCACACATACTCACACACACATACTTGCTCACACTCACACACACTTACTTGCTCACACTCACGCACACATACTTGCTCACACTCACACTCGCGCACACATACTTGCTCAAACTCACGCACACATACTCACACTCACGCACACATACTCACACGCACACACACATACTTGCTCAAACTCACGCACACATACTCACACTCACACACACATACTTGCTCAAACTCACGCACACATACTCACTCACACACACATACTTGCTCACACTCACACACACATACTTGCTCACACTCACACACACACACTTGCTCACACTAACGCACACACACTCACACTCGCGCACACATACTTGCTCACACTCACGCACACATACTTGCTCACACTCACACTCGCGCACACATACTTGCTCAAACTCACGCACACATAATCACACTCACGCACACATACTCACACGCACACACACATACTTGCTCAAACTCACGCACACATACTCACACTCACACACACATACTTGCTCAAACTCACGCACACATACTCACTCACGCACACATACTCACACTCACACACACATACTTGCTCACACTCGCGCACACATACTTGCTCACACTCACACACACACATACTTGCTCACACTTACGCACACACACTCACACTCGTGTACACATACTTGCTCACACTCACGCACACATACTCACATGCACACACACATACTTGCTCACACTCACGCACACATACTCACACGCACACACACACACATACTCACACTCACGCACACATACTCACACTCACGCACACATATTCACACTCACACACACTTACTTGCTCATACTCACACACACACACATACTTGCTCACACTCACGCACACATACTCACACACACATACTTGCTCACACTCACACACACATACTTGCTCACACTAACGCACTCACACTCGCGCACACATACTTGCTCACACTCACGCACACATACTCACACTCACACACACATACTTGCTCACACTCACGCACACATACTTGCTCACACTCACGCACACATACTTGCTCACACTCACGCACACATACTCACACACACATACTTGCTCACACTCACACACACATACTTGCTCACACTAACGCACACACACTCACACTCGCGCACACATACTTGCTCACACTCACGCACACATACTCACACTCGCGCACACATACTTGCTCACACTCGCGCACACATACTTGCTCACACTCACGCACACATACTCACACTCGCGCACACATACTTGCTCACACTCACGCACACATACTCACACTCACGCACACATACTCACATGCACACACACATACTTGCTCAAACTCACGCACACATACTTACACTCACGCACACATACTCACACGCACATACTTGCTCACACTTACGCACACACACTCACACTCGCGCACACATACTTGCTCACACTCACGCACACATGCTCACACTAACGCACACACACTCACACTCGCGCACACATACTTGCTCACACTCACGCACACATACTTGCTCACACTCGCGCACACATACTTGCTCACACTCACGCACACATACTCACACTCGCGCACACATACTTGCTCACACTCACGCACACATACTCACACTCACGCACACATACTCACATGCACACACACATACTTGCTCAAACTCACGCACACATACTTACACTCACGCACACATACTCACACGCACATACTTGCTCACACTTACGCACACACACTCACACTCGCGCACACATACTTGCTCACACTCACGCACACATACTCACATGCACACACACATACTTGCTCACACTCACGCACACATACTCACACGCACACACACACATACTTGCTCACACTCACGCACACATACTCACACTCACGCACACATATTCACACTCACACACACATACTTGCTCACACTAACGCACTCACACTCGCGCACACATACTTGCTCACACTCACGCACACATACTCACACTCGCGCACACATACTTGCTCACACTCACGCACACATACTCACACTCACACACACATACTTGCTCACACTCACGCACACATACTTGCTCACACTCACGCACACATACTTGCTCACACTTACGCACACATACTCACATGCACACACACATACTTACTCACACTCACACACACATACTTGCTCACACTCACGCACACATACTTGCTCACACTTACGCACACATACTCACATGCACACACACATACTTGCTCACACTCACGCACACATACTCACACGCACACACACATACTTGCTCACACTCACGCACACATACTCACACTCACGCACACATATTCACACTCACACACACATACTTGCTCATACTCACACACACACATACTTGCTCACACTCACGCACACATACTCACACACACATACTTGCTCACACTCACACACACATACTTGCTCACACTAACGCACTCACACTCGCGCACACATACTTGCTCACACTCACGCACACATACTCACACTCGCGCACACATACTTGCTCACACTCACGCACACATACTTGCTCACACTCACGCACACATACTTGCTCACACTCACGCACACATACTTGCTCACACTCACGCACACATACTCACACACACATACTTGCTCACACTCACACACACTTACTTGCTCACACTCACGCACACATACTTGTTCACACTCACACTCGCGCACACATACTTGCTCAAACTCACGCACACATACTCACACTCACGCACACATACTCACACGCACACACACATACTTGCTCAAACTCACGCACACATACTCACACTCACACACACATACTTGCTCAAACTCACGCACACATACTCACTCACACACACATACTTGCTCACACTCGCGCACACATACTTGCTCACACTCACACACACATACTTGCTCACACTCACACACACACATACTTGCTCACACTTACGCACACACACTCACACTCGCGCACACATACTTGCTCACACTCACGCACACATACTCACATGCACACACACATACTTGCTCACACTCACGCACACATACTCACACGCACACACACACACATACTTGCTCACACTCACGCACACATACTTGCTCATACTCACACACACACATACTTGCTCACACTCACGCACACATACTCACACACACATACTTGCTCACACTAACGCACTCACACTCGCGCACACATACTTGCTCACACTCACGCACACATACTCACACTCACACACACATACTTGCTCACACTCACGCACACATACTTGCTCACACTCACGCACACATACTTGCTCACACTCACGCACACATACTCACACACACATACTTGCTCACACACATACTTGCTCACACTAACGCACACACACTCACACTCGCGCACACATACTTGCTCACGCACACATACTTGCTCACACTCACACACACATACTTGCTCACACTCACGCACACATACTCACACTCACGCACACATACTCACACGCACACACACATACTTGCTCAAACTCACGCACACATACTTACACTCACGCACACATACTCACACGCACATACTTGCTCACACTTACGCACACACACTCACACTCGCGCACACATACTTGCTCACACTCACGCACACATACTCACATGCACACACACATACTTGCTCACACTCACGCACACATACTCACACGCACACACACACATACTTCCTCACACTCACGCACACATACTCACACTCACGCACACATATTCACACTCACACACACATACTTGCTCATACTCACACACACACATACTTGCTCACACTCACACACACATACTTGCTCACACTAACGCACTCACACTCGCGCACACATACTTGCTCACACTCACGCACACATACTCACACTCGCGCACACATACTTGCTCACACTCACGCACACATACTCACACTCACACACACATACTTAATCACACTCACGCACACATACTTGCTCACACTCACGCACACATACTTGCTCACACTTACGCACACATACTCACATGCACACACACATACTTACTCACACTCACACACACATACTTGCTCACACTCACGCACACATACTTGCTCACACTTACGCACACATACTCACATGCACACACACATACTTGCTCACACTCACGCACACATACTCACACACACATACTTGCTCACACTCACACACACATACTTGCTCACACTAACGCACTCACACTCGCGCACACATACTTGCTCACACTCACGCACACATACTCACACTCGCGCACACATACTTGCTCACACTCACGCACACATACTTGCTCACACTCACGCACACATACTTGCTCACACTCACGCACACATACTTGCTCACACTCACGCACACATACTCACACACACATACTTGCTCACACTCACACACACTTACTTGCTCACACTCACGCACACATACTTGCTCACACTCACACTCGCGCACACATACTTGCTCAAACTCACGCACACATACTCACACTCACGCACACATACTCACACGCACACACACATACTTGCTCAAACTCACGCACACATACTCACACTCACACACACATACTTGCTCAAACTCACGCACACATACTCACTCACACACACATACTTGCTCACACTCACACACACATACTTGCTCACACTCACACACACACATACTTGCTCACACTTACGCACACACACTCACACTCGCGCACACATACTTGCTCACACTCACGCACACATACTCACATGCACACACACATACTTGCTCACACTCACGCACACATACTCACACGCACACACACATACTTGCTCACACTCACGCACACATACTCACACTCACGCACACATATTCACACTCACACACACATACTTGCTCATACTCACACACACACATACTTGCTCACACTCACGCACACATACTCACACACACATACTTGCTCACACTAACGCACTCACACTCGCGCACACATACTTGCTCACACTCACGCACACATACTCACACTCACACACACATACTTGCTCACACTCACGCACACATACTTGCTCACACTCACGCACACATACTTGCTCACACTCACGCACACATACTCACACACACATACTTGCTCACACACATACTTGCTCACACTAACGCACACACACTCACACTCGCGCACACATACTTGCTCACGCACACATACTTGCTCACACTCACACACACATACTTGCTCACACTCACGCACACATACTCACACTCACGCACACATACTCACACGCACACACACATACTTGCTCAAACTCACGCACACATACTTACACTCACGCACACATACTCACACGCACATACTTGCTCACACTTACGCACACACACTCACACTCGCGCACACATACTTGCTCACACTCACGCACACATACTCACATGCACACACACATACTTGCTCACACTCACGCACACATACTCACACGCACACACACATACTTGCTCACACTCACGCACACATACTCACACTCACGCACACATATTCACACTCACACACACATACTTGCTCATACTCACACACACACATACTTGCTCACACTCACGCACACATACTCACACACACATACTTGCTCACACTAACGCACTCACACTCGCGCACACATACTTGCTCACACTCACGCACACATACTCACACTCACACACACATACTTGCTCACACTCACGCACACATACTTGCTCACACTCACGCACACATACTTGCTCACACTCACGCACACATACTCACACACACATACTTGCTCACACACATACTTGCTCACACTAACGCACACACACTCACACTCGCGCACACATACTTGCTCACGCACACATACTTGCTCACACTCACACACACATACTTGCTCACACTCACGCACACATACTCACACTCACGCACACATACTCACACGCACACACACATACTTGCTCAAACTCACGCACACATACTTACACTCACGCACACATACTCACACGCACATACTTGCTCACACTTACGCACACACACTCACACTCGCGCACACATACTTGCTCACACTCACGCACACATACTCACATGCACACACACATACTTGCTCACACTCACGCACACATACTCACACGCACACACACACATACTTCCTCACACTCACGCACACATACTCACACTCACGCACACATATTCACACTCACACACACATACTTGCTCATACTCACACACACACATACTTGCTCACACTCACACACACATACTTGCTCACACTAACGCACTCACACTCGCGCACACATACTTGCTCACACTCACGCACACATACTCACACTCGCGCACACATACTTGCTCACACTCACGCACACATACTCACACTCACACACACATACTTGCTCACACTCACGCACACATACTTGCTCACACTCACGCACACATACTTGATCACACTTATGCACACATACTCACATGCACACACACATACTTACTCACACTCACACACACATACTTGCTCACACTCACGCACACATACTTGCTCACACTTACGCACACATACTCACATGCACACACACATACTTGCTCACACTCACGCACACATACTCACACGCACACACACATACTTGCTCAAACTCACGCACACATACTCACACTCACACATATTCACACTCACACACACATACTTGCTCATACTCACACACACACACACATACTTGCTCACACTCACATACTCACACACACATACACACATACTTGCTCACACTCACACACACACACATACTTGCTCACACTCACGCACACATACTCACACACACATACTTGTTCACACTCACGCACACACTCACACTCACACACACACATACTTTCTCACACTCACACACATACTTGCTCAAACTTACGCACACATACTCACATGCACACACACACACACATACTTGCTCACACTCACGCACACATACTTGCTCACACTTACGCATACATACACACACACGCACACACACACACACATACTTGCTCACACTCACGTACACATACTCACACTCACACACACACATTCTTGCTCACACTTACGCACACATACTCACACGCACACACACACATTCTTGCTCACACTCACGCGCACATACTCACACACACACATACTTACTCACACTCACACACACATACTCACACTCACGCACACATACTCACATGCACACACACATACTTGCTCAAACTCACGCACACATACTTACACTCACGCACACATACTCACACGCACATACTTGCTCACACTTACGCACACACACTCACACTCGCGCACACATACTTGCTCACACTCACGCACACATACTCACATGCACACACACATACTTGCTCACACTCACGCACACATACTCACACGCACACACACACATACTTGCTCACACTCACGCACACATACTCACACTCACGCACACATATTCACACTCACACACACATACTTGCTCACACTAACGCACTCACACTCGCGCACACATACTTGCTCACACTCACGCACACATACTCACACTCGCGCACACATACTTGCTCACACTCACGCACACATACTCACACTCACACACACATACTTGCTCACACTCACGCACACATACTTGCTCACACTCACGCACACATACTTGCTCACACTTACGCACACATACTCACATGCACACACACATACTTACTCACACTCACACACACATACTTGCTCACACTCACGCACACATACTTGCTCACACTTACGCACACATACTCACATGCACACACACATACTTGCTCACACTCACGCACACATACTCACACGCACACACACATACTTGCTCACACTCACGCACACATACTCACACTCACGCACACATATTCACACTCACACACACATACTTGCTCATACTCACACACACACATACTTGCTCACACTCACGCACACATACTCACACACACATACTTGCTCACACTCACACACACATACTTGCTCACACTAACGCACTCACACTCGCGCACACATACTTGCTCACACTCACGCACACATACTCACACTCGCGCACACATACTTGCTCACACTCACGCACACATACTTGCTCACACTCACGCACACATACTTGCTCACACTCACGCACACATACTTGCTCACACTCACGCACACATACTCACACACACATACTTGCTCACACTCACGCACACATACTTGCTCACACTCACGCACACATACTTGTTCACACTCACACTCGCGCACACATACTTGCTCAAACTCACGCACACATACTCACACTCACGCACACATACTCACATGCACACACACATACTTGCTCACACTCACGCACACATACTCACACGCACACACACACACATACTTGCTCACACTCACGCACACATACTTGCTCATACTCACACACACACATACTTGCTCACACTCACGCACACATACTCACACACACATACTTGCTCACACTAACGCACTCACACTCGCGCACACATACTTGCTCACACTCACGCACACATACTCACACTCACACACACATACTTGCTCACACTCACGCACACATACTTGCTCACACTCACGCACACATACTTGCTCACACTCACGCACACATACTCACACACACATACTTGCTCACACACATACTTGCTCACACTAACGCACACACACTCACACTCGCGCACACATACTTGCTCACGCACACATACTTGCTCACACTCACACACACATACTTGCTCACACTCACGCACACATACTCACACTCACGCACACATACTCACACGCACACACACATACTTGCTCAAACTCACGCACACATACTTACACTCACGCACACATACTCACACGCACATACTTGCTCACACTTACGCACACACACTCACACTCGCGCACACATACTTGCTCACACTCACGCACACATACTCACATGCACACACACATACTTGCTCACACTCACGCACACATACTCACACGCACACACACACATACTTCCTCACACTCACGCACACATACTCACACTCACGCACACATATTCACACTCACACACACATACTTGCTCATACTCACACACACACATACTTGCTCACACTCACACACACATACTTGCTCACACTAACGCACTCACACTCGCGCACACATACTTGCTCACACTCACGCACACATACTCACACTCGCGCACACATACTTGCTCACACTCACGCACACATACTCACACTCACACACACATACTTAATCACACTCACGCACACATACTTGCTCACACTCACGCACACATACTTGCTCACACTTACGCACACATACTCACATGCACACACACATACTTACTCACACTCACACACACATACTTGCTCACACTCACGCACACATACTTGCTCACACTTACGCACACATACTCACATGCACACACACATACTTGCTCACACTCACGCACACATACTCACACACACATACTTGCTCACACTCACACACACATACTTGCTCACACTAACGCACTCACACTCGCGCACACATACTTGCTCACACTCACGCACACATACTCACACTCGCGCACACATACTTGCTCACACTCACGCACACATACTTGCTCACACTCACGCACACATACTTGCTCACACTCACGCACACATACTTGCTCACACTCACGCACACATACTCACACACACATACTTGCTCACACTCACACACACTTACTTGCTCACACTCACGCACACATACTTGCTCACACTCACACTCGCGCACACATACTTGCTCAAACTCACGCACACATACTCACACTCACGCACACATACTCACACGCACACACACATACTTGCTCAAACTCACGCACACATACTCACACTCACACACACATACTTGCTCAAACTCACGCACACATACTCACTCACACACACATACTTGCTCACACTCACACACACATACTTGCTCACACTCACACACACACATACTTGCTCACACTTACGCACACACACTCACACTCGCGCACACATACTTGCTCACACTCACGCACACATACTCACATGCACACACACATACTTGCTCACACTCACGCACACATACTCACACGCACACACACATACTTGCTCACACTCACGCACACATACTCACACTCACGCACACATATTCACACTCACACACACATACTTGCTCATACTCACACACACACATACTTGCTCACACTCACGCACACATACTCACACACACATACTTGCTCACACTAACGCACTCACACTCGCGCACACATACTTGCTCACACTCACGCACACATACTCACACTCACACACACATACTTGCTCACACTCACGCACACATACTTGCTCACACTCACGCACACATACTTGCTCACACTCACGCACACATACTCACACACACATACTTGCTCACACACATACTTGCTCACACTAACGCACACACACTCACACTCGCGCACACATACTTGCTCACGCACACATACTTGCTCACACTCACACACACATACTTGCTCACACTCACGCACACATACTCACACTCACGCACACATACTCACACGCACACACACATACTTGCTCAAACTCACGCACACATACTTACA
This sequence comes from Gobio gobio, assembly GCF_949357685.1. NCBI lineage: Eukaryota > Metazoa > Chordata > Actinopteri > Cypriniformes > Gobionidae > Gobio > Gobio gobio. The sequence goes on along the minus strand of NC_137121.1, from coordinate 36,720,938 downwards.
CTCACGCACACATACTCACACGCACATACTTGCTCACACTTACGCACACACACTCACACTCGCGCACACATACTTGCTCACACTCACGCACACATACTCACATGCACACACACATACTTGCTCACACTCACGCACACATACTCACACGCACACACACATACTTGCTCACACTCACGCACACATACTCACACTCACGCACACATATTCACACTCACACACACATACTTGCTCATACTCACACACACACATACTTGCTCACACTCACGCACACATACTCACACACACATACTTGCTCACACTAACGCACTCACACTCGCGCACACATACTTGCTCACACTCACGCACACATACTCACACTCACACACACATACTTGCTCACACTCACGCACACATACTTGCTCACACTCACGCACACATACTTGCTCACACTCACGCACACATACTCACACACACATACTTGCTCACACACATACTTGCTCACACTAACGCACACACACTCACACTCGCGCACACATACTTGCTCACGCACACATACTTGCTCACACTCACACACACATACTTGCTCACACTCACGCACACATACTCACACTCACGCACACATACTCACACGCACACACACATACTTGCTCAAACTCACGCACACATACTTACACTCACGCACACATACTCACACGCACATACTTGCTCACACTTACGCACACACACTCACACTCGCGCACACATACTTGCTCACACTCACGCACACATACTCACATGCACACACACATACTTGCTCACACTCACGCACACATACTCACACGCACACACACACATACTTCCTCACACTCACGCACACATACTCACACTCACGCACACATATTCACACTCACACACACATACTTGCTCATACTCACACACACACATACTTGCTCACACTCACACACACATACTTGCTCACACTAACGCACTCACACTCGCGCACACATACTTGCTCACACTCACGCACACATACTCACACTCGCGCACACATACTTGCTCACACTCACGCACACATACTCACACTCACACACACATACTTGCTCACACTCACGCACACATACTTGCTCACACTCACGCACACATACTTGATCACACTTATGCACACATACTCACATGCACACACACATACTTACTCACACTCACACACACATACTTGCTCACACTCACGCACACATACTTGCTCACACTTACGCACACATACTCACATGCACACACACATACTTGCTCACACTCACGCACACATACTCACACGCACACACACATACTTGCTCAAACTCACGCACACATACTCACACTCACACATATTCACACTCACACACACATACTTGCTCATACTCACACACACACACACATACTTGCTCACACTCACATACTCACAAACATACTCACACACACATACACACATACTTGCTCACACTCACACACACACACATACTTGCTCACACTCACGCACACATACTCACACACACATACTTGTTCACACTCACGCACACACTCACACTCACACACACACATACTTTCTCACACTCACACACATACTTGCTCAAACTTACGCACACATACTCACATGCACACACACACACACATACTTGCTCACACTCACGCACACATACTTGCTCACACTTACGCATACATACACACACACGCACACACACACACACATACTTGCTCACACTCACGTACACATACTCACACTCACACACACACATTCTTGCTCACACTTACGCACACATACTCACACGCACACACACACATTCTTGCTCACACTCACGCGCACATACTCACACACACACATACTTACTCACACTCACACACACATACTCACACACATACTCACACTCACACACATACTCACGCACGCATACTTGCTCACACTCACACACACAAACTTGCTCACACTCACCCACACATACTCACACACACACACTTGCTCACACTCACCCACACATACTCACACACACACACACATACTTGCTCACACTTACGCACACATACTCACATGCACACACACAAAACTTGCTCACACTCACGCACACATACTTACTCACACTCACGTACACATACTCACACGCACACACACACATACTTGCTCACACTCACGCGCACATACTCACACTCACACACACACACACACATACTTACTCACACTCACACACACTCACTCACACACATTCACGCACACATACTTGTTCACACTCACGCACACATACTTGCTCACACTCACGCACACATACTTACTCACACTCAAGCACACATACTCACATGCACACACACACACACATACTTGCTCACACTCACATACACATACTCACACTCACACACACACATTCTTGCTCACACTTACGCACACATACTCACACGCACACACACACATACTTGCTCACACTCACGCGCACATACTCACACACACACATACTTACTCACACTCACACACACATACTCACACACATACTCACACTCACACACATACTCACGCACGCATACTTGCTCACACTCACACACACAAACTTGCTCACACTCACCCACACATACTCACACACACACACACACACATACTTGCTCACACTTACGCACACATACTCACATGCACACACACAAAACTTGCTCACACTCACGCACACATACTTACTCACACTCACGTACACATACTCACACGCACACACACACATACTTGCTCACACTCACGCGCACATACTCACACTCACACACACATACTTACACACACTCACTCACACACATTCACGCACACATACTTGTTCACACTCACGCACACATACTTGCTCACACTCACGCACACATACTTACTCACACTCACGCACACATACTCACACGCACACACACACATACTTCCTCACACTCACGCACACATACTCACACTCACGCACACATATTCACACTCACACACACATACTTGCTCATACTCACACACACACATACTTGCTCACACTCACACACACATACTTGCTCACACTAACGCACTCACACTCGCGCACACATACTTGCTCACACTCACGCACACATACTCACACTCGCGCACACATACTTGCTCACACTCACGCACACATACTCACACTCACACACACATACTTGCTCACACTCACGCACACATACTTGCTCACACTCACGCACACATACTTGCTCACACTTACGCACACATACTCACATGCACACACACATACTTACTCACACTCACACACACATACTTGCTCACACTCACGCACACATACTTGCTCACACTTACGCACACATACTCACATGCACACACACATACTTGCTCACACTCACGCACACATACTCACACGCACACACACATACTTGCTCAAACTCACGCACACATACTCACACTCACACATATTCACACTCACACACACATACTTGCTCATACTCACACACACACACACATACTTGCTCACACTCACATACTCACAAACCTACTCACACACACATACACACATACTTGCTCACACTCACACACACACACATACTTGCTCACACTCACGCACACATACTCACACACACATACTTGTTCACACTCACGCACACACTCACACTCACACACACACATACTTTCTCACACTCACACACATACTTGCTCAAACTTACGCACACATACTCACATGCACACACACACACACACACACATACTTGCTCACACTCACGCACACATACTTGCTCACACTTACGCATACATACACACACACGCACACACACACACACATACTTGCTCACACTCACGTACACATACTCACACTCACACACACACATTCTTGCTCACACTTACGCACACATACTCACACGCACACACACACATTCTTGCTCACACTCACGCGCACATACTCACACACACACATACTTACTCACACTCACACACACATACTCACACACATACTCACACTCACACACATACTCACGCACGCATACTTGCTCACACTCACACACACAAACTTGCTCACACTCACCCACACATACTCACACACACACACACATACTTGCTCACACTTACGCACACATACTCACATGCACACACACAAAACTTGCTCACACTCACGCACACATACTTACTCACACTCACGTACACATACTCACACGCACACACACACATACTTGCTCACACTCACGCGCACATACTCACACTCACACACACACACACACACATACTTACTCACACTCACACACACTCACTCACACACATTCACGCACACATACTTGTTCACACTCACGCACACATACTTGCTCACACTCACGCACACATACTTACTCACACTCAAGCACACATACTCACATGCACACACACACACACATACTTGCTCACACTCACATACACATACTCACACTCACACACACACATTCTTGCTCACACTTACGCACACATACTCACACGCACACACACACATACTTGCTCACACTCACGCGCACATACTCACACACACATACTTGCTCACACTCACACACACATACTTGCTCACACTAACGCACTCACACTCGCGCACACATACTTGCTCACACTCACGCACACATACTCACACTCGCACACACATACTTGCTCACACTCACGCACACATACTCACACACACATACTTGCTCACACTCACACACACATACTTGCTCACACTCACGCACACATACTTGCTCACACTCACGCACACATACTCACACACACATACTTGCTCACACTCACACACACATACTTGCTCACACTAACTCACACTCACGCACACATACTTGCTCACACTCACGCACACATACTTGTTCACACTAACGCGCACACACTCACACTCGCGCACACATACTTGCTCACACTCACGCACACACACTCACACTCGCGCACACATACTTGCTCACACTCACGCACACATACTCACACTCACGCACACATACTTGCTCACACTCACGCACACATACTTGCTCACACTAACGCGCACACACTCACACTCGCGCACACATACTTGCTCACACTCACGCACACACACTCACACTCGCGCACACATACTTGCTCACACTCACGCACACATACTTGCTCACACTCACGCACACATACTTGCTCACACTCACGCACACATACTTGCTCACACTCAAACTCACGCACACATACTTGCTCACACTCACGCACACATACTCACACGCACACACACATACTTGCTCAAACTCACGCACACATACTCACACTCACACACACACACATACTTGCTCAAACTCACGCACACATACTCACACTCACGCACACATACTCACACTCACACACACATACTTGCTCACACTCGCACACACATACTTGTTCACACTTACGCACACACACTCACACTCGCGCACACATACTTGCTCACACTCACGCACACATACTCACATGCACACACACATACTTGCTCACACTCACGCACACATACTCACACGCACACACACATACTTGCTCACACTAACGCACACATACTCACACTCACGCACACATATTCACACTCACACACACATACTTGCTCACACTAACGCACTCACACTCGCGCACACATACTTGCTCACACTCACGCACACATACTCACACGCACACACACATACTTGCTCAAACTCACGCACACATACTCACACTCACACACACATACTTGCTCAAACTCACGCACACATACTCACACTCACACACACATACTTGCTCACACTCGCGCACACATACTTGCTCACACTTACGCACACACACTCACACTCGCGCACACATACTTGCTCACACTCACGCACACATACTCACATGCACACACACATACTTGCTCACACACACACATACTTGCTCACACTCACGCACACATACTTTCTCACACTCACGCACACATACTCACACTCACGCACACATATTCACACTCACACACACATACTTGCTCACACTCACGCACACATACTCACACACACATACTTGCTCACACTCACACACACATACTTGCTCACACTAACGCACTCACACTCGCGCACACATACTTGCTCACACTCACGCACACATACTCACACTCGCACACACATACTTGCTCACACTCACGCACACATACTCACACACACATACTTGCTCACACTCACGCACACATACTTGCTCACACTCACGCACACATACTTGCTCACACTCACGCACACATACTCACACACACATACTTGCTCACACTCACACACACATACTTGCTCACACTAACGCACACTCACACTCACGCACACATACTTGCTCACACTCACGCACACATACTTGCTCACACTAACGCGCACACACTCACACTCGCGCACACATACTTGCTCACACTCACGCACACACACTCACACTCGCGCACACATACTTGCTCACACTCACGCACACATACTCACACTCACGCACACATACTTGCTCACACTCACGCACACATACTTGCTCACACTAACGCGCACACACTCACACTCGCGCACACATACTTGCTCACACTCACGCACACACACTCACACTCGCGCACACATACTTGCTCACACTCACGCACACATACTTGCTCACACTCACGCACACATACTTGCTCACACTCACGCACACATACTTGCTCACACTCACGCACACATACTTGCTCACACTCAAACTCACGCACACATACTTGCTCACACTCACGCACACATACTCACACGCACACACACATACTTGCTCAAACTCACGCACACATACTCACACTCACACACACATACTTGCTCAAACTCACGCACACATACTCACACTCACGCACACATACTCACACTCACACACACATACTTGCTCACACTCGCACACACATACTTGTTCACACTTACGCACACACACTCACACTCGCGCACACATACTTGCTCACACTCACGCACACATACTCACATGCACACACACATACTTGCTCACACTCACGCACACATACTCACACGCACACACACATACTTGCTCACACTAACGCACACATACTCACACTCACGCACACATATTCACACTCACACACACATACTTGCTCACACTAACGCACTCACACTCGCGCACACATACTTGCTCACACTTACGCACACATACTCACACTCGCGCACACATACTTGCTCACACTTACGCACACATACTCACACTCGCGCACACATACTTGCTCACACTTACGCACACATACTCACACTCACACACACATACTTGCTCACACTAACGCACTCACACTCGCGCACACATACTTGCTCACACTCACGCACACATACTCACACTCACACACACATACTTGCTCACACTCACGCACACATACTTGCTCACACTCACGCACACATACTTGCTCACACTCACGCACACATACTCACACACACATACTTGCTCACACTCACACACACACACTTGCTCACACTAACGCACACACACTCACACTCGCGCACACATACTTGCTCACACTCACGCACACATACTTGCTCACACTCACACTCGCGCACACATACTTGCTCAAACTCACGCACACATAATCACACTCACGCACACATACTCACACGCACACACACATACTTGCTCAAACTCACGCACACATACTCACACTCACACACACATACTTGCTCAAACTCACGCACACATACTCACTCACGCACACATACTCACACTCACACACACATACTTGCTCACACTCGCGCACACATACTTGCTCACACTCACACACACACATACTTGCTCACACTTACGCACACACACTCACACTCGTGTACACATACTTGCTCACACTCACGCACACATACTCACATGCACACACACATACTTGCTCACACTCACGCACACATACTCACACGCACACACACACACATACTCACACTCACGCACACATACTCACACTCACGCACACATATTCACACTCACACACACTTACTTGCTCATACTCACACACACACACATACTTGCTCACACTCACGCACACATACTCACACGCACACACACACACATACTTGCTCAAACTCACGCACACATACTCACACTCACACACACATACTTGCTCAAACTCACGCACACATACTCACTCACGCACACATACTCACACTCACACACACATACTTGCTCACACTCGCGCACACATACTTGCTCACACTCACACACACACATACTTGCTCACACTTACGCACACACACTCACACTCGTGTACACATACTTGCTCACACTCACGCACACATACTCACATGCACACACACATACTTGCTCACACTCACGCACACATACTCACACGCACACACACATACTTGCTCACACTAACGCACACATACTCACACTCACGCACACATATTCACACTCACACACACATACTTGCTCACACTAACGCACTCACACTCGCGCACACATACTTGCTCACACTTACGCACACATACTCACACTCGCGCACACATACTTGCTCACACTTACGCACACATACTCACACTCGCGCGCACATACTTGCTCACACTTACGCACACATACTCACACTCACACACACATACTTGCTCACACTAACGCACTCACACTCGCGCACACATACTTGCTCACACTCACGCACACATACTCACACTCACACACACATACTTGCTCACACTCACGCACACATACTTGCTCACACTCACGCACACATACTTGCTCACACTCACGCACACATACTCACACACACATACTTGCTCACACTCACACACACACACTTGCTCACACTAACGCACACACACTCACACTCGCGCACACATACTTGCTCACACTCACGCACACATACTTGCTCACACTCACACTCGCGCACACATACTTGCTCAAACTCACGCACACATAATCACACTCACGCACACATACTCACACGCACACACACATACTTGCTCAAACTCACGCACACATACTCACACTCACACACACATACTTGCTCAAACTCACGCACACATACTCACTCACGCACACATACTCACACTCACACACACATACTTGCTCACACTCGCGCACACATACTTGCTCACACTCACACACACACATACTTGCTCACACTTACGCACACACACTCACACTCGTGTACACATACTTGCTCACACTCACGCACACATACTCACATGCACACACACATACTTGCTCACACTCACGCACACATACTCACACGCACACACACACACATACTCACACTCACGCACACATACTCACACTCACGCACACATATTCACACTCACACACACTTACTTGCTCATACTCACACACACACACATACTTGCTCACACTCACGCACACATACTCACACACACATACTTGCTCACACTCACACACACATACTTGCTCACACTAACGCACTCACACTCGCGCACACATACTTGCTCACACTCACGCACACATACTCACACTCACACACACATACTTGCTCACACTCACGCACACATACTTGCTCACACTCACGCACACATACTTGCTCACACTCACGCACACATACTCACACACACATACTTGCTCACACTCACACACACATACTTGCTCACACTAACGCACACACACTCACACTCGCGCACACATACTTGCTCACACTCACGCACACATACTCACACTCGCGCACACATACTTGCTCACACTCGCGCACACATACTTGCTCACACTCACGCACACATACTCACACTCGCGCACACATACTTGCTCACACTCACGCACACATACTCACACTCACGCACACATACTCACATGCACACACACATACTTGCTCAAACTCACGCACACATACTTACACTCACGCACACATACTCACACGCACATACTTGCTCACACTTACGCACACACACTCACACTCGCGCACACATACTTGCTCACACTCACGCACACATGCTCACACTAACGCACACACACTCACACTCGCGCACACATACTTGCTCACACTCACGCACACATACTTGCTCACACTCGCGCACACATACTTGCTCACACTCACGCACACATACTCACACTCGCGCACACATACTTGCTCACACTCACGCACACATACTCACACTCACGCACACATACTCACATGCACACACACATACTTGCTCAAACTCACGCACACATACTTACACTCACGCACACATACTCACACGCACATACTTGCTCACACTTACGCACACACACTCACACTCGCGCACACATACTTGCTCACACTCACGCACACATACTCACATGCACACACACATACTTGCTCACACTCACGCACACATACTCACACGCACACACACACATACTTGCTCACACTCACGCACACATACTCACACTCACGCACACATATTCACACTCACACACACATACTTGCTCACACTAACGCACTCACACTCGCGCACACATACTTGCTCACACTCACGCACACATACTCACACTCGCGCACACATACTTGCTCACACTCACGCACACATACTCACACTCACACACACATACTTGCTCACACTCACGCACACATACTTGCTCACACTCACGCACACATACTTGCTCACACTTACGCACACATACTCACATGCACACACACATACTTACTCACACTCACACACACATACTTGCTCACACTCACGCACACATACTTGCTCACACTTACGCACACATACTCACATGCACACACACATACTTGCTCACACTCACGCACACATACTCACACGCACACACACATACTTGCTCACACTCACGCACACATACTCACACTCACGCACACATATTCACACTCACACACACATACTTGCTCATACTCACACACACACATACTTGCTCACACTCACGCACACATACTCACACACACATACTTGCTCACACTCACACACACATACTTGCTCACACTAACGCACTCACACTCGCGCACACATACTTGCTCACACTCACGCACACATACTCACACTCGCGCACACATACTTGCTCACACTCACGCACACATACTTGCTCACACTCACGCACACATACTTGCTCACACTCACGCACACATACTTGCTCACACTCACGCACACATACTCACACACACATACTTGCTCACACTCACACACACTTACTTGCTCACACTCACGCACACATACTTGTTCACACTCACACTCGCGCACACATACTTGCTCAAACTCACGCACACATACTCACACTCACGCACACATACTCACACGCACACACACATACTTGCTCAAACTCACGCACACATACTCACACTCACACACACATACTTGCTCAAACTCACGCACACATACTCACTCACACACACATACTTGCTCACACTCGCGCACACATACTTGCTCACACTCACACACACATACTTGCTCACACTCACACACACACATACTTGCTCACACTTACGCACACACACTCACACTCGCGCACACATACTTGCTCACACTCACGCACACATACTCACATGCACACACACATACTTGCTCACACTCACGCACACATACTCACATGCACACACACACACATACTTGCTCACACTCACGCACACATACTTGCTCATACTCACACACACACATACTTGCTCACACTCACGCACACATACTCACACACACATACTTGCTCACACTAACGCACTCACACTCGCGCACACATACTTGCTCACACTCACGCACACATACTCACACTCACACACACATACTTGCTCACACTCACGCACACATACTTGCTCACACTCACGCACACATACTTGCTCACACTCACGCACACATACTTACACACACATACTTGCTCACACACATACTTGCTCACACTAACGCACACACACTCACACTCGCGCACACATACTTGCTCACGCACACATACTTGCTCACACTCACACACACATACTTGCTCACACTCACGCACACATACTCACACTCACGCACACATACTCACACGCACACACACATACTTGCTCAAACTCACGCACACATACTTACACTCACGCACACATACTCACACGCACATACTTGCTCACACTTACGCACACACACTCACACTCGCGCACACATACTTGCTCACACTCACGCACACATACTCACATGCACACACACATACTTGCTCACACTCACGCACACATACTCACACGCACACACACACATACTTCCTCACACTCACGCACACATACTCACACTCACGCACACATATTCACACTCACACACACATACTTGCTCATACTCACACACACACATACTTGCTCACACTCACACACACATACTTGCTCACACTAACGCACTCACACTCGCGCACACATACTTGCTCACACTCACGCACACATACTCACACTCGCGCACACATACTTGCTCACACTCACGCACACATACTCACACTCACACACACATACTTAATCACACTCACGCACACATACTTGCTCACACTCACGCACACATACTTGCTCACACTTACGCACACATACTCACATGCACACACACATACTTACTCACACTCACACACACATACTTGCTCACACTCACGCACACATACTTGCTCACACTTACGCACACATACTCACATGCACACACACATACTTGCTCACACTCACGCACACATACTCACACACACATACTTGCTCACACTCACACACACATACTTGCTCACACTAACGCACTCACACTCGCGCACACATACTTGCTCACACTCACGCACACATACTCACACTCGCGCACACATACTTGCTCACACTCACGCACACATACTTGCTCACACTCACGCACACATACTTGCTCACACTCACGCACACATACTTGCTCACACTCACGCACACATACTCACACACACATACTTGCTCACACTCACACACACTTACTTGCTCACACTCACGCACACATACTTGCTCACACTCACACTCGCGCACACATACTTGCTCAAACTCACGCACACATACTCACACTCACGCACACATACTCACACGCACACACACATACTTGCTCAAACTCACGCACACATACTCACACTCACACACACATACTTGCTCAAACTCACGCACACATACTCACTCACACACACATACTTGCTCACACTCACACACACATACTTGCTCACACTCACACACACACATACTTGCTCACACTTACGCACACACACTCACACTCGCGCACACATACTTGCTCACACTCACGCACACATACTCACATGCACACACACATACTTGCTCACACTCACGCACACATACTCACACGCACACACACATACTTGCTCACACTCACGCACACATACTCACACTCACGCACACATATTCACACTCACACACACATACTTGCTCATACTCACACACACACATACTTGCTCACACTCACGCACACATACTCACACACACATACTTGCTCACACTAACGCACTCACACTCGCGCACACATACTTGCTCACACTCACGCACACATACTCACACTCACACACACATACTTGCTCACACTCACGCACACATACTTGCTCACACTCACGCACACATACTTGCTCACACTCACGCACACATACTCACACACACATACTTGCTCACACACATACTTGCTCACACTAACGCACACACACTCACACTCGCGCACACATACTTGCTCACGCACACATACTTGCTCACACTCACACACACATACTTGCTCACACTCACGCACACATACTCACACTCACGCACACATACTCACACGCACACACACATACTTGCTCAAACTCACGCACACATACTTACACTCACGCACACATACTCACACGCACATACTTGCTCACACTTACGCACACACACTCACACTCGCGCACACATACTTGCTCACACTCACGCACACATACTCACATGCACACACACATACTTGCTCACACTCACGCACACATACTCACACGCACACACACATACTTGCTCACACTCACGCACACATACTCACACTCACGCACACATATTCACACTCACACACACATACTTGCTCATACTCACACACACACATACTTGCTCACACTCACGCACACATACTCACACACACATACTTGCTCACACTAACGCACTCACACTCGCGCACACATACTTGCTCACACTCACGCACACATACTCACACTCACACACACATACTTGCTCACACTCACGCACACATACTTGCTCACACTCACGCACACATACTTGCTCACACTCACGCACACATACTCACACACACATACTTGCTCACACACATACTTGCTCACACTAACGCACACACACTCACACTCGCGCACACATACTTGCTCACGCACACATACTTGCTCACACTCACACACACATACTTGCTCACACTCACGCACACATACTCACACTCACGCACACATACTCACACGCACACACACATACTTGCTCAAACTCACGCACACATACTTACACTCACGCACACATACTCACACGCACATACTTGCTCACACTTACGCACACACACTCACACTCGCGCACACATACTTGCTCACACTCACGCACACATACTCACATGCACACACACATACTTGCTCACACTCACGCACACATACTCACACGCACACACACACATACTTCCTCACACTCACGCACACATACTCACACTCACGCACACATATTCACACTCACACACACATACTTGCTCATACTCACACACACACATACTTGCTCACACTCACACACACATACTTGCTCACACTAACGCACTCACACTCGCGCACACATACTTGCTCACACTCACGCACACATACTCACACTCGCGCACACATACTTGCTCACACTCACGCACACATACTCACACTCACACACACATACTTGCTCACACTCACGCACACATACTTGCTCACACTCACGCACACATACTTGATCACACTTATGCACACATACTCACATGCACACACACATACTTACTCACACTCACACACACATACTTGCTCACACTCACGCACACATACTTGCTCACACTTACGCACACATACTCACATGCACACACACATACTTGCTCACACTCACGCACACATACTCACACGCACACACACATACTTGCTCAAACTCACGCACACATACTCACACTCACACATATTCACACTCACACACACATACTTGCTCATACTCACACACACACACACACATACTTGCTCACACTCACATACTCACAAACATACTCACACACACATACACACATACTTGCTCACACTCACACACACACACATACTTGCTCACACTCACGCACACATACTCACACACACATACTTGTTCACACTCACGCACACACTCACACTCACACACACACATACTTTCTCACACTCACACACATACTTGCTCAAACTTACGCACACATACTCACATGCACACACACACACACATACTTGCTCACACTCACGCACACATACTTGCTCACACTTACGCATACATACACACACACGCACACACACACACACATACTTGCTCACACTCACGTACACATACTCACACTCACACACACACATTCTTGCTCACACTTACGCACACATACTCACACGCACACACACACATTCTTGCTCACACTCACGCGCACATACTCACACACACACATACTTACTCACACTCACACACACATACTCACACACATACTCACACTCACACACATACTCACGCACGCATACTTGCTCACACTCACACACACAAACTTGCTCACACTCACCCACACATACTCACACACACACACTTGCTCACACTCACCCACACATACTCACACACACACACACATACTTGCTCACACTTACGCACACATACTCACATGCACACACACAAAACTTGCTCACACTCACGCACACATACTTACTCACACTCACGTACACATACTCACACGCACACACACACATACTTGCTCACACTCACGCGCACATACTCACACTCACACACACACACACACATACTTACTCACACTCACACACACTCACTCACACACATTCACGCACACATACTTGTTCACACTCACGCACACATACTTGCTCACACTCACGCACACATACTTACTCACACTCAAGCACACATACTCACATGCACACACACACACACATACTTGCTCACACTCACATACACATACTCACACTCACACACACACATTCTTGCTCACACTTACGCACACATACTCACACGCACACACACACATACTTGCTCACACTCACGCGCACATACTCACACACACACATACTTACTCACACTCACACACACATACTCACACACATACTCACACTCACACACATACTCACGCACGCATACTTGCTCACACTCACACACACAAACTTGCTCACACTCACCCACACATACTCACACACACACACACACACACATACTTGCTCACACTTACGCACACATACTCACATGCACACACACAAAACTTGCTCACACTCACGCACACATACTTACTCACACTCACGTACACATACTCACACGCACACACACACATACTTGCTCACACTCACGCGCACATACTCACACTCACACACACATACTTACACACACTCACTCACACACATTCACGCACACATACTTGTTCACACTCACGCACACATACTTGCTCACACTCACGCACACATACTTACTCACACTCACGCACACATACTCACACGCACACACACACATACTTCCTCACACTCACGCACACATACTCACACTCACGCACACATATTCACACTCACACACACATACTTGCTCATACTCACACACACACATACTTGCTCACACTCACACACACATACTTGCTCACACTAACGCACTCACACTCGCGCACACATACTTGCTCACACTCACGCACACATACTCACACTCGCGCACACATACTTGCTCACACTCACGCACACATACTCACACTCACACACACATACTTGCTCACACTCACGCACACATACTTGCTCACACTCACGCACACATACTTGCTCACACTTACGCACACATACTCACATGCACACACACATACTTACTCACACTCACACACACATACTTGCTCACACTCACGCACACATACTTGCTCACACTTACGCACACATACTCACATGCACACACACATACTTGCTCACACTCACGCACACATACTCACACGCACACACACATACTTGCTCAAACTCACGCACACATACTCACACTCACACATATTCACACTCACACACACATACTTGCTCATACTCACACACACACACACACATACTTGCTCACACTCACATACTCACAAACATACTCACACACACATACACACATACTTGCTCACACTCACACACACACACATACTTGCTCACACTCACGCACACATACTCACACACACATACTTGTTCACACTCACGCACACACTCACACTCACACACACACATACTTTCTCACACTCACACACATACTTGCTCAAACTTACGCACACATACTCACATGCACACACACACACACACACATACTTGCTCACACTCACGCACACATACTTGCTCACACTTACGCATACATACACACACACGCACACACACACACACATACTTGCTCACACTCACGTACACATACTCACACTCACACACACACATTCTTGCTCACACTTACGCACACATACTCACACGCACACACACACATTCTTGCTCACACTCACGCGCACATACTCACACACACACATACTTACTCACACTCACACACACATACTCACACACATACTCACACTCACACACATACTCACGCACGCATACTTGCTCACACTCACACACACAAACTTGCTCACACTCACCCACACATACTCACACACACACACACATACTTGCTCACACTTACGCACACATACTCACATGCACACACACAAAACTTGCTCACACTCACGCACACATACTTACTCACACTCACGTACACATACTCACACGCACACACACACATACTTGCTCACACTCACGCGCACATACTCACACTCACACACACACACACACACACATACTTACTCACACTCACACACACTCACTCACACACATTCACGCACACATACTTGTTCACACTCACGCACACATACTTGCTCACACTCACGCACACATACTTACTCACACTCACGCACACATACTCACACGCACACACACACACACATACTTGCTCACACTCACATACACATACTCACACTCACACACACACATTCTTGCTCACACTTACGCACACATACTCACACGCACACACACACATACTTGCTCACACTCACGCGCACATACTCACACACACACATACTTACTCACACTCACACACACATACTCACACACATACTCACACTCACACACATACTCACGCACGCATACTTGCTCACACTCACACACACAAACTTGCTCACACTCACCCACACATACTCACACACACACACACACACATACTTGCTCACACTTACGCACACATACTCACATGCACACACACAAAACTTGCTCACACTCACGCACACATACTTACTCACACTCACGTACACATACTCACACGCACACACACACATACTTGCTCACACTCACGCGCACATACTCACACTCACACACACACATACTTACTCACACTCACACACACTCACTCACACACATTCACGCACACATACTTGTTCACACTCACGCACACATACTTGCTCACACTCACGCACACATACTTACTCACACTCACGCACACATACTCACACGCACACACACACATACTTGCTCACACTCACGCACACATACTTGCTCACACTCACGCACACATACTTACTCACACTCACACACACTCACTCACACACATTCACGCACACATACTTGTTCACACTCACGCACACATACTTGCTCACACTCACGCACACTTACTTGCTCACACTCACGCACACATACTCACACACACACGCACGCATACTTGTTCACACTCACGCACACACACTCACACACACACACGCACGCATACTTGCTCACACTCACGCACACATACTCACACTCACGCACACATACTTACTCACACTCACACACACTCACTCACACACATTCACGCACACATACTTGTTCACACTCACGCACACATACTTGCTCACACTCACGCACACATACTTGCTCACACTCACGCACACATACTCACACACACACACGCACGCATACTTGCTCACACTCACGCACACATACTCACACACACACGCACGCATACTTGTTCACACTCACGCACACACACTCACACACACACGCACGCATACTTGCTCACACTCACGCACACATACTCACACTCACGCACACACACTCATGCACACATACTCACACACACATACTTGCTCACACTCACACACACATACTTGCTCACACACGCACACATAAGCTGTGTCCCAATTCAGGCGCTGCATCCTTCAAAGGACGCATTTGAAGGCCGATTGCGTCACAGCAGTACTGCGAAGGCTGTCCCAATTCAAACGCTGCACCCTTTGAAGGCCAATTGCGTCATCCTGGTACGACGAAAGCTGCCCAAATTTGGAATGTCATTAAAATGCGACTCCAAATGCGCCCTTCGTTTCTCAGGCAAACGAAAGATACAACAGTGGACACTTCGCAGCCTACCCTACCCCACAATTCATAGCGCGCCGGTGATGACATGATTTTTATTAATTGGATGCAAGCTGCCATAAATTCACAAAGAAGAAGAAGGAATTTTATCCAAAGAAAATGGCGTGTCCTAGTTCTGTGGCTGAGGAATTCACATATAAATGTAAGTAGTATTGTGTTTTAATTCATTCAAATTGCTATCAAAAATAAGTATTGATAAAAGCATAAATATGGACCAAGCACTGAATCCCCATTGACAACCAATAAACTGACTGAGATAAATTAATAAAATCCTAAATGCAATAGCAGCAAAATGCATTTCTTAATATTTTCTAGTCCAAATATCAAACAATAATTTCATTAAGAAGCATTTTCGTAGGCTAGTTGCCTATTTTTTTTTAATCTCATATTTATCCTACATTCGAAGCTTCTATTGATTTTATAATTAAACTTTCATGTTTTATGAGTGCATAGCCGTGAAAAGTGTAAAAAGTCCTCCAACGAAATGCTCAATTTGAATAAAATTGAACAACATGGATTATATAGGCTATATATATGGCACGTGCCCAAAATTGCGTGCCTCGCTTTGTGTGTGGCAAACGGGAGAGTAAAGTTGTTTTTTTTCCCCACCGTATTGAAAATGTGTGTTGTTGTTTTTTTTTTTTTGTAAATGCCAAGTAATATCGATTGAAGAAGAATATTTCGTTACATAAAAACAATTTGTGAATTATGGAAATCATTAGATACATCTTTTTTCAATGCATTTTCACTTTTGGACTTTACAATGCTCTGGAGTTATTGGAAATGTTTAGATCCGTCGAATCGTATATGCAGACACAAGCATCTTCAAGGCTCTCAAGCAAGGCTAAAACCTCTGCGCCTTACAATGTCTTTCTTGCTGACATTTCAATGGTCAATAGCATAGGCCTATTTAAACAACTAAAAAGTTGCTGTATGCGTCAGTGCAGTCATATGCGCGCATCTTCACTGGCGGGGGAAAATAGCAAACTGAAATACGCGACATTCCGTCTGTAATGTGTGGTAATTTCACCGTTATGGCCATTCTACAAATACTCAGAACTCTTTTGTAATTTTAATAAAAACAAGATTATTACAACAGTTTAGTTCAAAAGTCAGGGTACTGTAGCTGTAGGCTATGGGTATAATTTCAACAAAGTTATTACATTGCAAAATATAAAAACAGTCAAAATGACTGCCTTGGTAGTTACTTCCACTTAGATGATTTTTTTTTCCCAAACCAAGACTTGTAAATGCTGCTTTTAAATTTTCCTAATTTTCAGATGTTTGAACTAGGCCTACAAACAAGAGAGAATTTTATTTATTTTTTTAGTAAATAAAACCACAGCACTAAAACTCTTAATAAAAATGTTACAAGTGCAGTTTCTTTTGTCAGGTGCTCTGAGGCTAAACTTGTTGTAATACTTTTTGTTTCAGGGACAAAGGAGCAGACTGCTCAGTTCATAACACTGAGGGCGGAAAACGATCATTTATTTACTGGGGCCAAAAACTCTGCCCTTGTGGCCTGGCGGTAAGACATTAACCTTTTGTAATATTTCCATTAGCTGCCTCTTGTGTATAAAAAAAAAAATAGCCCTCACCCTATAAAGGTAACGGCAATGAGACAACAACTACATAAAGCAATAGTCTTTCACTTTGCTGTTTTTTTTTTAGTGCCGTCATGCAAGATATGTCTACAAATGTTTTTTTTTTGTTTTTTATCAAACTTCACCATCCAGGCATATCATTTCTGGAGCATTTTCTATAGAAACAACTGTAATTTTCTAATGTTAAGATTGCACCCCTGTGTTAATATTTTTTTCATAAGTCTTTCCTTTTTGTCTTGTTTTAGGAAAATTCTGGAGAAAATGGACCTGTTGGGGAAGGTCACTCCCTTGCAGGCCAAAAAGAAATGGGACAACTTAAAAAAAAAAATACAAAGTAAGCAAGTCAATTGACACGTTTGCTGAAATGTATTGTTGTTGTAGTTGTTAACAACAGACATGGTCTATTTGCTCTGCCTTAGGATTGCGAGTGTCCTGGGACAGGTCAGGGGGTGAACGGGAAATCCACTGCTGCAACTTGGCCGTGGTTTGTCCAAATGGATGAGGTCTTGGGACAGAGGCCTTCCAACAACCCCCCTGTCCTAATTGCCTCCATCCCTGATGACCAACCAGGGCCAAGTTCAGCAGTGGCTGAGGAGGAGGAGGAGGGCCCAGGCCCAGCACCAGGCCCAGCACCAGGCCCAGCACCAGCACCAGGCCCAGCACCAGGCCCAGCACCAGGCCCAGCACCAGCCCCGGCCCCAGGCCGAAAAAGAGTCCGTGAAGATGAGCTGATTGAACTAATGAGGGAAGACATGAGGTTCCAAAGGGAAACTGAGGCAAGGAGGGCACAAGACGGCAGGGAGAGGATGGACAGACTCTTTTCTCTCCTTGAGAGAATGTTAGAAAAATAATGTTATGTATTTAAATTTTTGTATATATTTGTTTTCCACTTATTTCTGTGCAAATTTTATTTATGACATGCAAATTAAAAGTATTATTTTATATTTGGAATAAGTTTGTTGTAAATGAAGAACAATTTTTTTTTATTTGGAAATAAAACAAACATTGAAACTGAAAACTGATTACTTTTTTAATGGGAGTAAGTTATAAACTTACTTTTTTTGGCATGTAAACTTCAATTTGTACATAAATTTGTTATTTTAACAACTATTTACAACAACAGAAAAAAACTTTACATTAACGATACATAAAATAGATTGGGAACACTTATGCACACTTTTATTCAGCTGAGCAGGGAGACCCTGGTGGTGCTGCTGGATGGGATGGTCCACAATAGAGACCCTGGTAAGGCCTCTGCCGGTGGGACATCATCTGCGATGGTCTCCTGAGTGTTTCAGTGCATATTTCCACTGTCCACTGCATTGTCTACCAGCAGGTTTGCAGGGCTGACTCAATCGACAGGTGCCATGTCACTACTTTCAGAAAGAGGGAAGAATAAAAGAACTCTCATCAAACCATAAAATATTATAAACATGCAACATTTTTTTTTTCTTAGGGATTGTAGCTTTATAACTGTCTTACTTGCCTGTTACAAATAGTCATGGTCAGCGGGTCCCTCCTCCAGGGCAGACACCGCTGCAGACAGCTGGTCACGCCATGGAGCACCACTGACTGTCTCCAAACCCTGCTCCCCCTCATCCTCTGCCACATCCTCCTCGTGCTCATCCTCCGGGCCCATGATGTCACCAACCTCAAGGCAGATGTTATGGAGGATGGCACAGGCTGTTATGACCTGAAATGGAAAAAATTTATAAATATATATTTTTTAACAGATTGAAGCGTATTAAAATCGATTTTCAATTTACTTACGTGAGGTACAAAGGTGTGGTGCACCTCCAGCGCTTGCAGGAAGATAGCCCTAAACCTGGTCTTCATCATCCCAAAAGCACGCTCTATAATAGAGCGTGCCCTGGAATGATGAACGTTAAAGCGCTGGGCTCCCACACCTTGTACTGGCCTCTTGTAGGGAGTGATGAGGGGGAGTGGGTGTTGGAGACATGGATACCCTCCGTCTGCCAGGATGAAGTGCCCTGGAGGAGGATACACTGACCTCCTGTACAGTGGGCTGTGGCGGAGCACTCGTGCGTCATGCACTGACCCGGGCCAGCCCACGTAGGTGTCAATGAAGCGGCCCTGATGGTCACAAACTGCCTGCAGGATGATCGACGGGAACAGTTTCCTGTTCCTGTAGCACTGACCATCAGGGCCGCTTGGTGGCTTGATGCGGACATGACAGCCGTCGATTGCTCCTGCAGCTTTCAGGAAAGCTTGTCAGGGTCTCCCTGTGTCTTGCCAGACCTGCAAACCCACGGCAAATTGCCTCCAGTTTCTCTGGGGTGTTGGGGAGGTGGATAACCTTGTGGCGAATGGCCACCACCTCTTCTGCAACTCGTGGACAATGCGGTGGACAGTGGAACGAGGCATGTCAAATGCTCTGGAGACCACCCTGTATGATGTACCACACGCCAGCCAGAAAAGAAACACCAGGGTCTCGATTGTGACACCCCATCCATGTCGACGTTCATTTAACAGATCCAGCAGCACTGTCAGGGCCTCCCTGCTCAGCCGAAAGTCAGGACGTGTATCTGAATTACTAAAAAATCTGTCCAGCAGTGGGACATTCAGGTTAATCCTGCAGTACAGGGGTCTGGTCTGATTTAGGGAAAGAAGGAAAAGAGAAATTGAGAATTCAATGATGCTTTATACTCAGATACTCAAAACTGGGTTGAAAACCTGTCTAAATACATTGACCATGGTGAAGAGAATAAACTATAGCCTATCAAATAGCATCTTGGCAACATATAAGTCAACATTCAAACCGCTTTATGTGTATTTTGTGTTTTCATGACTCATAAGTTTATTCAAGTTAGTTGAAACCAAATGCTAGCAACAAATAAAATGTATAATCCGTCAATAAAAAATAAGGATGCAGCAAACCAGTTCAACTTACCTGCCTATGGTCTTGGCAAAGTCTGAGATAAATGAACCGGCGGCGCCGGGGTTGAAACTCCACCATCTCCTCCAGTAACACATAAAAAATAAAAATAAAAAGTAGGAATTCTGGATCCATAGTTGTCAGGATGGCAGCTCTCCTCTCACACAGTTTGCTGACAGGAGCGGTAAGAGGGAACACCTGGTGGCTAAATTACCAATGAAGGCTACATTTGGAGCCTCCTTCGAAGGCCATGTAGGCTGCATCCTTCAAAGGATGCAGCCCCTGAATTGGGACACAGCTATACTCACACGCACACACACATACTTGCTCACACTCACGCACACATACTCACACGCACACACACATACTTGCTCACACTCACACGCACACACACATACTTGCTCACACTCACGCACACATACTCACACGCACACACACATACTTGCTCACACTCACGCACACATACTCACACGCACACACACATACTTGCTCACACATATTCACACGCACACACACATACTTGCTCATACTCACACACACACACACACATACTTGCTCACACTCACGCACACATATTCACACTCACACACACATACTTGCTCATACTCACACACACACACATACTTGCTCACACTCACGCACACACACATACATGCTCACACTCACGCACACATACTTGCTCACACTCAAGCACACATATTCACACTCACACACACATACTTGCTCATACTCACACACACACACACATACTTGCTCACACTCACGCACACATACTCACAAACATACTCACACACACACACATACTTGCTCACACTCACGCACACATACTTGCTCACACTCACGCGCACATACTCACACTCACACACACATACTCACACACATACTCACACTCACACACATACTCACACACACACACATACTTGCTCACACTTACGCACACATACTCACATGCACACACACACACATACTTGCTCACACTCACCCACACACACACACACATACTTGCTCACACTCACGCACACATACTTACTCACACTCACGCACACATACTCGCACACACACTCACTCACACACACTCACGCACACATACTTGCTCACACTCACACACACATACTTGCTCACACTCACGCACACATACTCACACACACACGCACACATACTCACACACGCACGCATACTTGCTCACACTCACGCACACATACTTGCTCACACTCACGCACACATACTCACGCACACATACTCACACACACACGCACGCATACTTGCTCACACTCACGCACACATACTCACACACACACGCACGCATACTTGCTCACACTCACGCACACATACTCACACACACACGCACGCATACTTGCTCACACTCACGCACACATACTTACACACACACGCACGCATACTTGCTCACACTCACGCACACATACTTGCTCACACTCACGCACACATACTCACACACACACGCACGCATACTTGCTCACACTCACGCACACACACTCACACACACGCACGCATACTTGCTCACACTCACGCACACATACTCCCACTCACGCACACACACTCACGCACACATACTCACACACACATACTTGCTCACACTCACACACACATACTTGCTCACACACACACGCACGCATACTTGATTACACTCACGCACGCATACTTGCTCACACTCACGCACACATACTCCCACTCACGCACACACACTCACGCACACATACTCACACACACATACTTGCTCACACTCACGCACACATACTCACACACACACACGCACGCATACTTGATTACACTCACGCACGCACACATACTCACACTCACGCACACATACTCACACTCACGCACACATACTCACACTCACTCATAATGCTCTGTGTGTTGTGTTCCTGACTGAGACCAGATAGTTAGCCAGACTGTACTCTCTGTTTAGACCCAGATAACATTGGAGACGGCTTTGCTCTTTGGTTTGATGTTTCCAATGCTGCATATATGTCTCTTTCTCACGTTTCATTATTTCTTTGATTTTTGCATGTTTTACAGGAGCAGTGGTATACACTATATTCATCAGTTCTGACACCATTACACAAAGATGACTGTTCTGTGTTTGTAGGGCTTTAAAATGAAGATCATCTGTAGGTGTAGGTGGATCCAGAACTTCAAGGCTCTTTTTTTAATGGTTAGATTAAGGGGAAGTGGGCCTAGCTCCGCCCTGCATGCGTTGTTGGGTGTGTTTCTGTGGACGTGGAGGATGTTCCTACAGAACTCCACATGCAGACCTTCTACAGGGTGTTTGTCCCAGACCTTCTGGCTGTAGTTAGTCGCTGGACCCCAGACCTCACTTCCATACAGTGCAATGGGCAGAATTACGCTATCAAAGATCTTTGGCCAGATTCTAAAGGGGATGTTTATTTTAAATAATTTCATGCGTATGGCGTGCAGGGCTCTGCGGGCTTTTGCAAGTAATGTTTTAATTGCTAATTTAAAGTTTCCAGTGGGTGTTAAAACCAGACCAAGATAATTATAATGTAAAGTGTGTTGAATTGTGGTGTTGTTTACTGTAAATATATGTTTATGTTCCAGATTTCTTGGTTTCTTCTGGAATATCATGACCTTGGATTTTTGGAAGTTGACTTCTAAGGACCAGTCCTGGCAGTATTTAGTGAAGATCAGGGGCGGTTGTAGGATTTTCATTTTAGGGGGGCTTAGCCTCCAGTGAGAGTATTTTAGGGTTTGTTAATTACATTATGAATCACATTGGCCTATTTTCCATTCAAAATGGCGAAATTAGACAAAAGTGTATTCATTTGCCTGAATATTTTTGTCTTTGTTTAACATTTCTGACTTAAAGAAGCAGCTGTTTTAGCTTACATTTCTCTCACTTGACGTCGAGTCGCGCTGCGAAAATTCGCGTTTAGCCTCAGCAGATTCTGTGTGAACATAAATCCCGCCTACTCTGATTTGATTGGTTTTCTCGAATATTTTGACATTGACGACCGGTGATGGACCAATGAGGCTCAGATGAACACACACACCTCTGCTTCTGACGTGCATCTGCTCGACGCCGCTGCGGA
>NC_137121.1:36619025-36686525 GCF_949357685.1 Gobio gobio | reverse complement strand
TCCATCACTCTATCACTCCATCACTCTATCACTCCTTCACTCTATCACTCCCTCACTCTATCACTCCCTCACTCCATCACTCCATCACTCTATCACTCCATCACTCCATCACTCTATCACTCCTTCACTCTATCACTCATCACTCTATAACTCCATCACTCCATCACTCCATCACTCTATCACTCCTTCACTCTATCACTCATCACTCTATAACTCCATCACTCCATCACTCCATCACTCTATCACTCCATCACTCCATCACTCCTTCACTCTATCACTCCTTCACTCTATCACTCTATAACTCCTTCACTCTATCACTCTATCACTCCATCACTCTATCACTCCTTCACTCTATCACTCCATCACTCTATCATTCCATCACTCTATCACTCCTTCACTCTATCACTCCTTCACTCTATCACTCCCTCACTCTATCACTCCCTCACTCCATCACTCCATCACTCTATCACTCCATCACTCCATCACTCTATCACTCCTTCACTCTATCACTCATCACTCTATAACTCCATCACTCCATCACTCCATCACTCTATCACTCCTTCACTCTATCACTCATCACTCTATAACTCCATCACTCCATCACTCCATCACTCTATCACTCCATCACTCCTTCACTCTATCACTCCTTCACTCTATCACTCTATAACTCCATCACTCCATCACTCTATAACTCCATCACTCCATCACTCCATCACTCCATCACTCCATCACTCCATCACTCCTTCACTCTATCACTCCTTCACTCTATCACTCCATCACTCTATCACTCCATCACTCTATCATTCCATCACTCTATCACTCTATCACTCCTTCACTCTATCACTCTATCACTCCCTCACTCATCACTCCCTCACTCATCACTCCCTCACTCCTTCACTCACTCACTCCTTCACTCTATCACTCCTTCACTCTATCACTCCTTCACTCTATCACTCCTTCACTCTATCACTCCCTCACTCATCACTCCCTCACTCACTCACTCCTTCACTCACTCCTTCACTCTATCACTCCCTCACTCATCACTCCCTCACTCATCACTCCTTCACTCACTCCTTCACTCTATCACTCCTTCACTCTATCACTCATCACTCCCTCACTCATCACTCCTTCACTCATCA
Organism: Gobio gobio; assembly: GCF_949357685.1. NCBI lineage: Eukaryota > Metazoa > Chordata > Actinopteri > Cypriniformes > Gobionidae > Gobio > Gobio gobio. The sequence goes on along the minus strand of NC_137121.1, from coordinate 36,685,386 downwards.
CTCCCTCACTCTATCACACCCTCACTCTATCACTCCTTCACTCTATCACTCCATCACTCTATCACTCCCTCACTCTATCACTCCCTCCCTTACTCCATCACTCTATCACTCCCTCACTCATCACTCCCTCACTCCATCACTCCTTCACTCTATCACTCCTTCACTCTATCACTCCTTCACTCTATCACTCCATCACTCTATCACTCCATCACTCCATCACTCTATCACTCCTTCACTCTATCACTCCATCACTCTATCATTCCATCACTCTATCACTCTATCACTCTATCACTCCTTCACTCTATCACTCCCTCACTCATCACTCCCTCACTCCCTCACTCCCTCACTCCCTCACTCCCTCACTCCCTCACTCCTTCACTCACTCACTCCTTCACTCTATCACTCCTTCACTCTATCACTCCTTCACTCTATCACTCCTTCACTCTATCACTCCCTCACTCATCACTCCCTCACTCATTCACTCCTTCACTCACTCCTTCACTCTATCACTCCCTCACTCATCACTCCCTCACTCATCACTCCTTCACTCACTCCTTCACTCTATCACTCCTTCACTCTATCACTCCCTCACTCATCACTCCCTCACTCATCACTCCTTCACTCATCACTCCCTCACTCTATCACACCCTCACTCTATCACTCCTTCACTCTATCACTCCATCACTCTATCACTCCCTCACTCTATCACTCCCTCCCTTACTCCATCACTCTATCACTCCCTCACTCCATCACTCCTTCACTCTATCACTCCTTCACTCATCACTCCCTCACTCTATCACTCCCTCACTCTATCACTCCATCACTCTATCACTCCCTCACTCTATCACTCCCTCCCTTACTCCATCACTCTATCACTCCCTCCCTTACTCCATCACTCTATCACTCCCTCACTCATCACTCCCTCACTCCATCACTCCTTCACTCTATCACTCCTTCACTCATCACTCCCTCACTCTATCACTCCCTCACTCTATCACTCCATCACTCTATCACTCCCTCACTCTATCACTCCCTCACTCTATCACTCCCTCACTCTATCACTCCCTCACTCTATCACTCCCTCACTCTATCACTCCTTCACTCACTCACTCATTCACTCTATCACTCCTTCACTCTATCACTCCCTCACTCATCACTCCCTCACTCATCACTCCCTCACTCCATCACTCCTTCACTCATCACTCCTTCACTCTATCACTCCTTCACTCCCTCACTATCACTCCCTCACTCATCACTCCCTCACTCTATCACTCCTTCACTCACTCACTCCTTCACTCTATCACTCTATCACTCCATCACTCTATCACTCCTCACTCATCACTCTATCACTCCTTCACTCACTCACTCACTCCCTCACTCCTTCACTCACTCACTCACTCACTCACTCACTCCCTCACTCCCTCACTCTATCACTCCATCACTCATCACTCCCTCACTCTATCACTCCTTCACTCACTCACTCCTTCACTCTATCACTCCCTCACTCATCACTCCCTCACTCTATCACTCCTTCACTTACTCACTCCTTCACTCTATCACTCCTTCACTCCCTCACTCCATCACTCTATTACTCATTCACTCCCTCACTCCATCACTCCCTCACTCTATCACTCCCTCACTCCCTCACTCCATCACTCCCTCACTCCTTCACTCCCTCACTCTATCACTCCCTCACTCCATCACTCCTTCACTCTCTCACTCCTTCACTCATCACTACTTCACTCTCACTCCATCACTCCATCACTCCATCACTCATCACTACTTCACTCAGCTTCATGCGGTCAGACTGAACTGACCAGATGCAGTGGACGGCCTTCATATCACACATCAGCAGCTTCTCCCTCACTCCTTCACTCCATCACTCCATCACTCCCTCACTACTTCACTCCATCACTCCTTCACTCCCTCACTCCCTCACTCCATCACTCCTTCACTCCCTCACTCCATCACTCCTTCACTCATCACTCCATCACTCCTTCACTGAGCCTGACTGGCCAGATGTGAAAAGGTGCAGTCAGCGGTTTCTGAGAAACACTGTTGAAAGTGGATCAGACCGAGCAGCACTATAGCCAATCAGCAGTAGGGGGCGTATCCACTCATGATGGAGGAGGAGAGAGAGCGAGCCAGTCAGCAGTAGGGGGCGTGTCCACTCATGATGGAGGAGGAGAGAGAGCGAGCCAGTCAGCAGTAGGGGGCGTGTCCACTCATGATGGAGGAGGAGAGAGAGCGAGCCAGTCAGCAGTAGGGGGCGTGTCCACTCATGATGGAGGAGGAGAGAGAGCGAGCCAGTCAGCAGTAGGGGGCGTGTCCACTCATGATGGAGGAGGAGAGAGAGCGAGCCAGTCAGCAGTAGGGGGCGTGTCCACTCATGATGGAGGAGGAGAGAGAGCGAGCCAGTCAGCAGTAGGGGGCGTGTCCACTCATGATGGAGGAGGAGAGAGAGCGAGCCAGTCAGCAGTAGGGGGCGTGTCCACTCATGATGGAGGAGGAGAGTGAGTCAATCAGCAGTAGGGGGCGTGTCCACTCATGATGGAGGAGGAGAGAGAGTGAGCCAGTCAGCAGTAGGGGGCGTGTCCACTCATGATGGGGGAGGAGAGAGAGTGAGCCAGTCAGCAGTAGGGGGCGTGTCCACTCATGATGGAGGAGGAGAGAGAGCGAGCCAGTCAGCAGTAGGGGGCGTGTCCACTCATGATGGAGGAGGAGAGAGAGCGAGCCAGTCAGCAGTAGGGGGCGTGTCCACTCATGATGGAGGAGGAGAGAGAGCGAGCCAGTCAGCAGTAGGGGGCGTGTCCACTCATGATGGAGGAGGAGAGAGAGCGAGCCAGTCAGCAGTAGGGGGCGTGTCCACTCATGATGGAGGAGGAGAGAGAGCGAGCCAGTCAGCAGTAGGGGGCGTGTCCACTCATGATGGAGGAGGAGAGAGAGCGAGCCAGTCAGCAGTAGGGGGCGTGTCCACTCATGATGGAGGAGGAGAGAGAGCGAGCCAGTCAGCAGTAGGGGGCGTGTCCACTCATGATGGAGGAGGAGAGTGAGTCAATCAGCAGTAGGGGGCGTGTCCACTCATGATGGAGGAGGAGAGAGAGTGAGCCAGTCAGCAGTAGGGGGCGTGTCCACTCATGATGGGGGAGGAGAGAGAGTGAGCCAGTCAGCAGTAGGGGGCGTGTCCACTCATGATGGAGGAGGAGAGTGAGTCAATCAGCAGTAGGGGGCGTGTCCACTCATGATGGAGGAGAGAGAGCGAGCCAGTCAGCAGTAGGGGGCGTGTCCACTCATGATGGAGGAGGAGAGTGAGTCAATCAGCAGTAGGGGGCGTGTCCACTCATGATGGGGGAGGAGAGAGAGTGAGCCAGTCAGCAGTAGGGGGCGTGTCCACTCATGATGGAGGAGGAGAGAGAGTGAGCCAGTCAGCAGTAGGGGGCGTGTCCACTCATGATGGAGGAGGAGAGAGAGTGAGCCAGTCAGCAGTAGGGGGCGTGTCCACTCATGATGGGGGAGGAGAGAGAGTGAGCCAATCAGCAGTAGGGGGCGTGCCCACTCATGATGGGGGAGGAGAGAGCGAGTCAATCAGCAGTAGGGGGCGTGTCCACTCATGATGGGGGAGGAGAGAGCGAGTCAATCAGCAGTAGGGGGCGTGTCCACTCATGATGGAGAGGAGAGTGAGCCAATCAGCAGTAGGGGGCGTGCCCACTCATGATGGGGGAGGAGAGAGCGAGTCAATCAGCAGTAGGGGGCGTGTCCACTCATGATGGAGAGGAGAGTGAGCCAATCAGCAGTAGGGGGCGTGTCCACTCATGATGGAGGAGGAGAGAGAGTGAGCCAGTCAGCAGTAGGGGGCGTGTCCACTCATGATGGGGGAGGAGAGAGAGTGAGCCAGTCAGCAGTAGGGGGTGTGTCCACTCATGATGGAGGAGGAGAGAGAGTGAGCCAGTCAGCAGTAGGGGGCGTGTCCACTCATGATGGAGGAGGAGAGAGTGAGCCAGTCAGCAGTAGGGGGCGTGTCCACTCATGATGGAGGAGGAGAGAGAGTGAGCCAATCAGCAGTAGGGGGCGTGCCCACTCATGATGGGGGAGGAGAGAGCGAGTCAATCAGCAGTAGGGGGCGTGTCCACTCATGATGGAGGAGGAGAGAGAGTGAGCCGGTCAGCAGTAGGGGGCGTGTCCACTCATGATGGGGGAGGAGAGAGAGTGAGTCAATTAGCAGTAGGGGGCGTGTCCACTCATGATGGGGGAGGAGAGAGCGAGTCAATCAGCAGTAGGGGGCGTGTCCACTCATGATGGGGGAGGAGAGAGCGAGTCAATCAGCAGTAGGGGGCGTGTCCACTCATGATGGAGGAGGAGAGAGAGTGAGCTGGTCAGCAGTAGGGGGCGTGTCCACTCATGATGGGGGAGGAGAGAGAGTGAGTCAATTAGCAGTAGGGGGCGTGTCCACTCATGATGGGGGAGGAGAGAGAGTGAGTCAATTAGCAGTAGGGGGCGTGTCCACTCATGATGGGGGAGGAGAGAGAGTGAGCCAGTCAGCAGTAGGGGGCGTGTCCACTCATGATGGGGGAGGAGAGAGAGTGAGTCAATCAGCAGTAGGGAGCGTGTCCACTCATGATGGGGGAGGAGAGGGAGTGAGTCAATCAGTAGTAGGGGGCGTGTCCACTCATGATGGAGGAGGAGAGAGAGCGAGCCAGTCAGCAGTAGGGGGCGTGTCCACTCATGATGGAGGAGGAGAGAGAGCAAGCCAGTCAGCAGTAGGGGGCGTGTCCACTCATGATGGGGGAGGAGAGAGAGTGAGCCAGTCAGCAGTAGGGGGCGTGTCCACTCATGATGGAGGAGGAGAGAGAGTGAGCCAGTCAGCAGTAGGGGGCGTGTCCACTCATGATGGGGGAGGAGAGAGAGTGAGTCAATTAGCAGTAGGGGGCGTGTCCACTCATGATGGAGGAGGAGAGAGAGTGAGCCAGTCAGCAGTAGGGGGCGTGTCCACTCATGATGGGAGCGTAGAGAGTGAGCCAATCAGCAGTAGGGGGCGTGTCCACTCATGATGGGGGAGGAGAGAGAGCGAGTCAATCAGCAGTAGGGGGCGTGTCCACTCATGATGGGGGAGGAGAGAGTGAGCCAATCAGCAGCAGGGGGCGTGTCCACTCATGATGGGGGAGGAGAGAGTGAGCCAATCAGCAGTAGGGGGCTTGTCCACTCATGATGGGGGAGGAGAGAGAGTGAGTAAATCAGGAGTAGGGGGCGTGTCCACTCAAGATGGGGGAGGAGAGAGTGAGCCAATCAGCAGTAGGGGGCGTGTCCACTCAAGATGGGGGAGGAGGGAGAGTGAGTCAATCAGCAGTAGGGGGCGTGTCCACTCATGATGGGGGAGGAGGGAGAGTGAGCCAGTCAGCAGTAGGGGGCGTGTCCACTCATGATGGAGAGGAGAGTGAGCCAGTCAGCAGTAGGGGGCGTGTCCACTCATGATGGGGGAGGAGAGAGTGAGTCAATCAGCAGTAGGGGGCGTGTCCACTCATGATGGGGGAGGAGACAGCGTGTCAATCAGGAGTAGGGGGGGTGTCCACTCATGATGGGGGAGGAGAGAGTGTGAGTCAATCAGCAGTAGGGGGCGTGTCCACTCATGATGGGGGAGGAGAGAGAGTCAATCAGTAGTAGGGGGCGTGTCCACTCATGATGGGGGAGGAGAGAGAGTCAATCAGCAGTAGGGGGCGTGTCCACTCATGATTGGGGAGGAGAGAGAGTGAGTCAATCAGCAGTAGGGGGCTTGTCCACTCATGATGGGGGAGGAGAGAGAGGGAGCCAATCAGCAGTAGGGGGCGTGTCCACTCATGATGGGGGAGGAGAGAGAGTCAATCAGCAGTAGGGGGCGTGTCCACTCATGATGGGGGAGGAGAGAGAGTCAATCAGCAGTAGGGGGCGTGTCCACTCATGATGGGGGAGGAGAGAGTCAATCAGCAGTAGGGGGCGTGTCCACTCATGATGGGGGAGGAGAGTGAGTCAATCAGCAGTAGGGGGCGTGTCCACTCATGATGGGGGAGGAGAGAGAGTCAATCAGCAGTAGGGGGCGTGTCCACTCATGATGGGGGAGGAGAGAGAGTCAATCAGCAGTAGGGGGCGTGTCCACTCACAATGGGGGAGGAGAGAGAGTCAATCAGCAGTAGGGGGCGTGTCCACTCATGATGGGGGAGGAGACAGTGTGTCAATCAGCAGTAGGGGGCGTGTCCACTCATGATGGAGAGGAGAGTGAGCCAGTCAGCAGTAGGGGGCGTGTCCACTCATGATGGAGGAGGAGAGAGAGTGAGCAAGTCAGCAGTAGGGGGCGTGTCCACTCATGATGGAGGAGGAGAGAGAGTGAGCCGGTCAGCAGTAGGGGGCGTGTCCACTCATGATTGGGGAGGAGAGAGAGTCAATCAGCAGTAGGGGGCGTGTCCACTCATGATTGGGGAGGAGAGAGAGTGAGTCAATCAGCAGTAGGGGGCTTGTCCACTCATGATGGGGGAGGAGAGAGAGGGAGCCAATCAGCAGTAGGGGGCGTGTCCACTCATGATGGGGGAGGAGAGAGAGTCAATCAGCAGTAGGGGGCGTGTCCACTCATGATGGGGGAGGAGAGAGAGTCAATCAGCAGTAGGGGGCGTGTCCACTCATGATGGGGGAGGAGAGTGAGTCAATCAGCAGTAGGGGGCGTGTCCACTCATGATGGGGGAGGAGAGAGTCAATCAGCAGTAGGGGGCGTGTCCACTCATGATGGGGGAGGAGAGTGAGTCAATCAGCAGTAGGGGGCGTGTCCACTCATGATGGGGGAGGAGAGAGAGTCAATCAGCAGTAGGGGGCGTGTCCACTCATGATGGGGGAGGAGAGTGAGTCAATCAGCAGTAGGGGGCGTGTCCACTCATGATGGGGGAGGAGAGAGAGTCAATCAGCAGTAGGGGGCGTGTCCACTCATGATGGGGGAGGAGACAGTGTGTCAATCAGCAGTAGGGGGCGTGTCCACTCATGATGGAGAGGAGAGTGAGCCAGTCAGCAGTAGGGGGCGTGTCCACTCATGATGGAGGAGGAGAGAGAGTGAGCCGGTCAGCAGTAGGGGGCGTGTCCACTCATGATGGAGGAGGAGAGAGAGTGAGCCGGTCAGCAGTAGGGGGCGTGTCCACTCATGATTGGGGAGGAGAGAGAGTGAGTCAATCAGCAGTAGGGGGCGTGTCCACTCATGATGGGGGAGGAGAGAGAGTCAATCAGCAGTAGGGGGCGTGTCCACTCATGATGGGGGAGGAGAGAGAGTCAATCAGCAGTAGGGGGCGTGTCCACTCATGATGGGGGAGGAGACAGTGTGTCAATCAGCAGTAGGGGGCGTGTCCACTCATGATGGAGAGGAGAGTGAGCCAGTCAGCAGTAGGGGGCGTGTCCACTCATGATGGAGGAGGAGAGAGTGAGCCAGTCAGCAGTAGGGGGCGTGTCCACTCATGATGGAGGAGGAGAGAGAGTGAGCCGGTCAGCAGTAGGGGGCGTGTCCACTCATGATTGGGGAGGAGAGAGAGTGAGTCAATCAGCAGTAGGGGGCGTGTCCACTCATGATGGAGGAGGAGAGAGAGTGAGCCAATCAGCAGTAGGGGGCGTGTCCACTCATGATGGAGGAGGAGAGAGAGTGAGCCAATCAGCAGTAGGGGGCGTGTCCACTCATGATGGAGGAGGAGAGAGAGTGAGCCAATCAGCAGTAGGGGGCGTGTCCACTCATGATGGAGGAGGAGAGAGAGTGAGCCAGTCAGCAGTAGGGGGCGTGTCCACTCATGATGGAGGAGGAGAGAGAGTGAGCCAGTCAGCAGTAGGGGGCGTGTCCACTCATGATGGAGAGGAGAGTGAGCCAGTCAGCAGTAGGGGGCGTGTCCACTCATGATGGAGGAGGAGAGAGAGTGAGCCAGTCAGCAGTAGGGGGCGTGTCCACTCATGATGGAGAGGAGAGTGAGCCAGTCAGCAGTAGGGGGCGTGTCCACTCATGATGGAGAGGAGAGTGAGCCAGTCAGCAGTAGGGGGCGTGTCCACTCATGATGGAGGAGGAGAGAGAGTGAGCCAGTCAGCAGTAGGGGGCGTGTCCACTCATGATGGAGAGGAGAGTGAGCCAGTCAGCAGTAGGGGGCGTGTCCACTCATGATGGAGAGAGAGTGAGCCAGTCAGCAGTAGGGGGCGTGTCCACTCATGATGGAGGAGGAGAGAGAGTGAGCCAATCAGCAGTAGGGGGCGTGTCCACTCATGATGGGGGAGGAGAGAGTGAGCCAATCAGCAGTAGGGGGCGTGTCCACTCATGATGGAGAGGAGAGTGAGCCAGTCAGCAGTAGGGGGCGTGTCCACTCATGATGGAGAGGAGAGTGAGCCAGTCAGCAGTAGGGGGCGTGTCCACTCATGATGGAGGATGAGACAGTGAGGACAGGGTTGAGAACCACTGTTCTAGCGTACTATTAATTTTTTTGTTCTTCTTTGTCGTTTGTTTGTAACCTTCACTTTATTTTTGATTGCGACATCCACCCTTGTGTTTGTGCAGTTTAGGGGCGGGGCAATGAAGGGAGGGGCGTGTTTGTCTGGGTTGAATTTAAATATCAGAAATTACTTATTGTGCCTTTAAATGAGCCTTTGCTTACAAATGACAATTGTCATCATATCTCATCCTCATGTCACTGCAAACCTTCTGAGGAACACTAAATATCTACAGCGAGCTCTTCATTGTATGGAAAAGATCTCCTCTTGACGGCCTTTGCTCGCATTAAATGAGTGTTTACAGATGTGATGGAATGGAAGATGTGACAGATCTTTTTGTGATGTTCATCTGAGTGAAACGGGTTATTGAAAAAGATAAATATATATGAAAGTTTATTCTATAGAAAAGTAGTTCCACCTCAAAGGAAGTTTAAAGCTCAAATAACACAGTTTTTATCTCTGCATTACTGTGAGCATGTCACATGACCGATCGCATGTCTTCAGTGGTTTTGAACCCGTAACACTAAAGTCTTTATGTCTGATCTGATTCCCCTCCAGAATGACCAGTCCTCGAACTGTGTGAAGGTCATCGGAGGAGATGAGTTATCTGCTCTTTCTGGCAAAGTGAGTTTGGATCTGAACCTTCTTTAGTTTTCTGTTGCTTCAGTCTCTATCAACAGTGGAGAACCGGCCACAGGGTCATGAAGGACCAGTGGAGAACCGGTCCGATCAAACAGACGAGCTACTGGAGCTCAAACTGCTCCAGAAGTTAATGCTGGTTCTGATAGAAAGGGGTCAGAATACACAGAGCATCTCAGTTTGTTGCGTATGGGGCGGCATAGTAGTGTATATATATATATATATATATATATATATATATGTTGGATATGCTTTTCTTTTTTAAATGTAATGGCCAGATTGTTAATTTGTGTCCTCTCTTTCCTCACAGAATGTGCTCATAGTAGAGGTGAGGGTCAGTTTTTTATTCAATATTGTCACAAATTTGTGTGTGAAATGTGTGCTGTGAGAGATACCGATGCTGAATTCTCTGTCCCAAGGACATTATCGAGACGGGAAGAACTATGGAAACGCTACTCAAACTATTAAACGAATGCCATCCTAAAATGGTGAAAGTTGTCAGGTGAGGTGTACCATAATTTAACTCTTACCATATTTTCCACATGCGTATATTCAGTACATTTAAGGCCCGTTTACACCCAGGATGATAACTATTATAATAATAATAATTAAAGCTGCGGGCAGCATTTATCGGGGTTCAAGCAAATAGTTCTATAACAATAACAGAGAACAGAGAAACATCGCTGGATTCACTTTCAGAACAATTTTTTTCATCTGATGAACGATAAAAACATTGACAGCCAATCAGAATCCATCCTGCTTTAAAGAGCTCAAAACCGAAAGACGACAAAACTGAATAAACAGAACGATATCGCTTGGATAAAGTCATCGATATAGTTACCGTTCTGGGTGTAAACGGGACATTTCATGGCTCTTTTTCCCAGTTCGGCATTAGTGTTTAGAATAAGATTATTCAAACGTTGTTCTTTTTATTAATATTGAATTCCTTGTCATTTCATTCCAGTTTACTGGTGAAAAGGACGCCCCGGAGCTCAGGATACCGTCCCGACTGTGAGTTTCTCATCAGTGGATTTTATTGGATATAATGAACATTTTGTGCTTAATCCACATCACTTATAGAAATAAAACTCCCTGCGTTCACGTTGTTGGACACATCAGACGCGCGCTCATCTGTCCGTGCTCAGAGCAGTTATGCAATGCTTTTAGACCGAAAGCTGATAAGCTCTTTATACCCGTCCATCCTCCTCTCTTGACTTCCACTCTCGAGCTGAAGCCGGTCTGTTATCAGGAAGTGGAGGAGTCCTCCTGACCTTCAGTCCTCCAGCTGGCCTTAACCGTGTGAACGGCAGGATGAGCGCGCGGCTGATCCTGGGCAGAAACCAGTCCAGGCTGGGAACCACTGATCTACTGTTTCGGGACGGTCAACTAATGTCCTCTATGGGGACTGCGAACTCTGCTCGGATGCAAATAATAATAATAACACCCACATAATCATGCGCTTGTAGTGTAGCAAAATGGACGGAGTTATTGAGGTCAAAGGTTGAGTGTCAAATCCAACTCTACGGGTATTTGGGAATGGATTGACCTGTTTCCTGTAGACACATGACGGTTTGCCTGAATACAACTAACACCAGATTACATTAAATACACGCCACATGCATAATGTTGGGCTGGGAAGAACAGTCAAGAACAGATATATATATATATATAAATTATATATAAATAAATAAAAAAAAATATATATATTATAATTATACAAAATCAAGCTAGTGTATATATAACTAGCTTGATTTTGTATAATTATAATATTGAAAAATATATTACATAATTACAATTTTGTTTTTTAAATGTGCTTAATTGTCATTTCTTATTTTTGGGTAAAACATTTCCTGAATTCTGGTGGAATGTTCACTGATATTCTCCATTAGCTGATTATAATTATATTAAATATATTTTATTATTATTTTTTTAAATTATTATTTGGAATGTGCTTAATTGTCATGAAAATAATATTTTATAGAATTATAGTAGTGAATAATATTAAATATATATATATTTTTAATAGCTTTTTGGGATATGCTTACTAAATGTCATGAAAATAATATTACAGAATTATAATATTATAAATGTTTTTTCTGCTTGTCATGAAAATATTATATAATTATAAAATTGCATAATGTATTAAATGATTTGTTTTTTATAACCTTTTTTTGGGATGTGCTTATTATTTCAATATAAATCATTCTAATTATTTTTTATTTTTGTTTATTTATTGGAATGTGCTTAATTGTCATTATTATATATTTTTAATTATAATATAATTGATTTTTAGTTTTTATATATTTTTAAGTCATGTGCTTAATTCTCATTATATTATATAATTCTATAATTATAGTTTAAATTGATATTATTAAATATGAATATATTTTTTTGGAATGTGCTTAATTTGAAAATAATGCAAAACATCTTGGCTTTCTTCTTGCTGAATATAATGTCATTTCCCTTTGCGTGTACATGTTTAAATGTCTTGTATTCTTCTTTTAGATATCGGATTTGAAGTTCCTGACAAGTTCCTCGTGGGATATGCTTTAGACTACAATGAATATTTCAGGGATTTGAGTGTAAGTGTGTATTGAGAATATACGATCTGTTTGTCTGATCAGAAGGATGTCTTAACACTTTCTCTGTTTCTCTTTATATCTTTCAGCATATCTGTGTATTAAGCGACAGCGCAAAAGAGAAATATAAAGTATGATATGACACCGAGTGCCGGATCACTGTGAACCTTTCTTCTGCTTGTGAATTTATTTTTGTACATGCCATCTGAAATGAATAATGAACTCATGAAACACGGATTCCCAAAGATGAATGATCACACTTCTAGAGCTGCGGCGAAGGACGAGCGAGAGAGAACATGTTTTTTTGTTAATAATAGTTCATAGTTAATCTCATTTTAATTGTGGTTTACTGCTGGAAGATTATGGGATTTGCCATATACTTATGATTGTTTGAACCGAGGCCTTAGATTAACTGATTTTATGTTGATTTTATGTTTTATGTTGGCTAATAGAAGTTTGGATTTAGAGGTTGTGAAGTTACTCATCGATATTGTCATTTGTTCTGGATTCTCTGGATATTGACTCCAGAATATACGCACACACTGAAACTGCTATGGAAAGTTTGATCACCAAAATTAAATAACACTGTCAATGATATTATTATTATTATTTGTCCTGGTTGTTTTCCATGCATGTTAATATGAAAACAGGTGTATGATTGTGTAATTAATATTTACCTGTTTGCTGCCAAGAAAAAACTGCAATTTGACGAGCTGTTATGAAAGAGCAAAAATACTCAAATGAAACTGAAGCAATAAAGTAATGTACAAAGGTCTATGCATATTTTTTTTCGTTTTGATATTTAAAACAAAGCGTATGGTCATTATGGGGGAAACTATCTCAAATGTGAGCTAAATGTCATGTTTCGCATTTTTAATATCTACTTTACCTCATAAATAAGTGTTGAGTAGCCGTTAGGAGAAAGTCGAAGGCGTGTTTGAATGTCCGTTAAATATCGCTGTCCGTTAAGTTTTGAATTCCTCAAGGCGGCAAACGACTCATTCAAATATCACAACGGCTTTTATCTTGCTTGCATTATTTACAGGCTAAGTCATTTAGTTTAAATCTATTAATTACAACGATTCGTACATGAGATAGAAAAGGAAATTATGCCTATAAGCTAATTAACCCTTTCATGCATGGTGTCCACATTAGTGGACAGTTAATTTAACTCCATTTAGGTTCTTGTCATGGTAATTTTCTCCGAACCACTTGAGGGCAGTGTCAGTAGATTGACAGCAATATTGTAACAGTAGCTACTTTTTAAAAAAAAATGTTTTTATTGCTGAACAAATAATAATTTACAAACAGCATGGCAATAACAGAACATTTCTGTATTAGGCTACAATATACAGATCAGGTGCTTGAAAGTTATACAGTACTAAAAGAAACAACAAAAACAAACAAAAACATTAAAGGGGTCCGTGTACGAAGATAACATTCTTCTATAATGGGAAAAAGACTGCTTGCATTTTTCTTTTTCATAACTGAGGGCTTTTGAGTTAAAATTATGAAATGAATAAAATCTTGGTTTCACCTTTAAGAACTTGCATTAGTGGATATAAAATATTGTAACAGTAGCTACTGTCGTGTATTTCAAATATTCATTGCTTGATGACATCATTAATCCAAGATGGCGGACAGCGATATATGTGCCAAATGCCTCAGGCATAAATGTGAAAAATCCCTTGAGCTTAAAAATTTAATAGTACAGTAAAGTATGATGAATATGTAAGTATTTTATTAACTACAAATTAGATTAAAATGTATTTTTTATACACCAAAAACGAACTGTCCACATGCAACAGTGGAGTCAGATTGCATAAAGTCTGATTTCTGTGACCTGATAGTATATCTGTTCTCTTTTTGCAAAGATGTTATGAATTGTCTTATATTGTAATAAAACAGACATTTAACAAATATATCAACATAACCATTCAAAATGACATATTACGGCATTAAATGGCAACTTTACACATACATCCTGAGACAGATTAGCATAGATGAGCACAGGTCAAGCACTCAGTCCAGAAAAACAGAATGAACCACTGAGAAGAACTACTTTTGGTCAGTCATCTTTTTCTTTCAAAGGAACACATGAGTGGAATAGACTTCCACCGGAGCTGAAATAAGTAAAGTGCATAGCAGGGCATTGTGGTTTCTCAAAAAAAAAAAAAAAGCATTTTTAGACATTTTGGTATAGTATTTTCGTTTCTTTTGTTTTGTCTTGTCTTGTCCCTGTCTTTAACATCAACCTGCCAAGGGACTACGGATGAAAATTAGCCAGTGTTGGCTAAATCTGGCGCATTTTTACATATTTTTATGTATTATTAATGTGTATTGTCCCTGATTAAAAGAATAAATAAAATAAATATGTGCCAGCAAAGCCCAGCCCATATTGCTACTAGGTTTCCGCATATAGCCTATGTAACTACCGTTATAGTACCTACAATATGTGTTTTATCGTTGTTATATTGTAATATTAATGTTTTTAATAACTGAGCTGATATAGCCTACACAACATGCCATAATAAAAAACACAATGTCCATATTGTCATCTGTGGCTTTATGTCCCATTTTACGCCTTTGTTGCATGGTGTCCACATACGTGGACAGTTAAATAATATTGAGATAAAATTTAATTGTGTAAAAATTAAAAATGGATTTCAATTTTTAAAGAAAGAAAGAAAGAAAGAAAACCGTTGTCTGTAATCGCAAATGACTGGTTGGTCCGTCCCGAAGAGCGATGAGAAAGGTAACAGGTAACATGTGACAGATGACGTCATTTGTTGAAGACCGTTGAGGAGTAAAAAAAAAAAAAAAAAAAAAAAGACCGTTGAGGACTTTGCGTGTTTCTTTCTTTTAGACCATTTTTCTTTAGTGTTGAGTGTGAACACGCCCTAAGGATGTCTTTATACGGATTTTTTAACTCTGACAAAAATCTAAAAGAATGGTATTTTCTTATAAATCTGTTTATTTTTCTAGCCAAGTTTAGCCAAACCTCTTTTTTTATTATTTTTTTTGCAAAGACTTGAAACGTTATTTGGGTACTATCTCTTTTTTCCAGCAATGCTAAAGCGATTAAGTCCTTTACGCTGTGACTAATATGATGCCTTTATGTAAAAAAAAAAAAAAAAAGAAACAAAAAAAAAGAAAAGAAAAGAAAAAAGCTCTCATGGCGTGTCATCTCATTTCCTCTGTCTCGCTCTCTTGATTTGTATTTATTTTAAATTATATTATATGTTACCCCCTGGCTCAATGTTTTATTTGTTTTGTTTTTAGTTTGTTCATTTTACTGCCTCTCTGTTTACTGTTTATAATTCTATGTTTGTATTTTTCCATTTGTGTGTATGGTATTTTGTCAGGAAAAAACGTATCCCTATTAATTTTCTTTTGCAAACATGAATCATAAAGCCAAATGATTATGTTACACTCGAAAAATGACACTAATAAAATTTATTCAGAGCCATCGCACCTGACCAATTAGAGACGTTCAGGTCGCTAAGCCCCGCCCATTCGCGTGACGCAATGTTGTGATTGCGGAAGTGGTCCAGCGGAGTTATCGCAACGTGAATTTGCTGTTGAGCGAAATTTTTCAGTGAGAAGTTGAATGAGTTATATTATTTCCAAACAATCATTCGGCGATGGCAGCTCTTAAATACGCCGGGATGGACGACACCGACAGCGAGGACGAGCTTCCCCCCGGCTGGGAAGAGAGATCCACGACGGACGGATGGGTTTATTATGCCAAGTGAGTGTTTGACACACGTTCACACGGTTCATCAGTGATAATAATGTGTGTGTGGAGTGTTTGTGCAATGACTGACACCTGACATTGTTTCAGCCACGAGGAAATGAAGACTCAATGGGAGCATCCCAAAACTGGGAAGAAGAAGCGCTGTGCTGGAGGTTTGAGGATTGATTTATTCACATTAATGCTCTCACAAGAGGGTTTCATGTGCAGTGATGATCAAGAAACTAATAAAAGTCACTTATTTATGTTGTTTTCTAGATTTGCCATATGGATGGGAGCAAGAGACGGATGATAAAGGCCAGATCATCTATGTTGAGTGAGTTTAATCAGTCATAATGTATTATAGTTTCCCTTCAATCAGAAGTTTGTCAGTGTCTTCAGCTTTCGGGATTATTAATAATAAATTAACTGGTAACTCTTGACAATAAGGTTTCATTCACTAACATGAACAACCGATGAGCAAGTGTTTATTTATGTTGGGTAATATTAATAATACAGGTGTTTATGTTAGCTCAATTCAGTTAAATAATATAAACAAAGGCAGCTTTTTATTTTAATAATGTTGGACAATAACTCTATATGAATATAGTTAATTGTTAGTTACTAACTGAAACCCTACTGTAAAACGTGTTACGAATTCATTTGAATACACTTGACAAAATACATTTTTAGATTATGCACACACACTATTTACAATATTTTCTTCCTGATAAATTAAACTTGTACACAAGCAAATACACACAGTACAGAAATAAATGAACAAACAAACGAAACAACGTTTTTAGACGTAATTATATAGGTTTTTTTGTATATTATGTTTTTTTTATATTTCTTATTTAATTAAAATTGATTATATTATACAGTATATGGTATATGTGCTATATTAAGCATTTTATAATGTTTTTCTATGGGAGAAAAATGTTGTGTTCATAACCTGATTTAATCTGCTTGCCTATACAAAGTAGCCTTTAATACCTTTTTAACGTTAGCCTGTTCCTCGCGTTTTCCTCGTCTTTATAACGAGGACACATAAAGCGTCTTATAGGCAGAATAACGCTCACGATGCCGATGTCTGTTTTGGCAGAATACAGCTGTGTGTGTGTGTGTGTGTGTGTGTGTGTGTGGATTGTGCCAGGCCAAACCAGCGAAATTAAAGTCTCAAAATCCAAATGAATCAAACAGGATCGACTCACAAACGAGTCAATGAACACACGCGCGTCACCGGATCCACAAACGCACATCTTGCACAAATTCTGACTTGCATTAATACAAAATCGAAGTTTTGTATTCACAACTATGTCTCTATTTGCACAGATTGCTGCACATTCATGTAATTCTGTATTTGCACACACAAGTTAAAAGGCATTTGTTTGCGGATAGTAAAACATGTCTGCAACATTTATCAAGTTCATGGATAAGTGTGTGTGAATTTATTCATCATTTTGAGTCTAAACTCATCCCACAGGACAGGGGTTTTCAAACTGGGGTCCCCAGAACATTTCAGAGTATAAAAAGACAAAACAAAAATGGATAAAGTCTACAGAATATTCATTTCTAAATGTTTCTCTCTTTTCTTGCCGTATACATTCCAGAATTGTATATGTTTGCTCTGCATCTTTCTAGAGAGTTTCTCTCACTATAGTCCGCTTTATCTCGCTCACTGGGGTTGTAGAGCAGTTTTCTTAACACAGTATGTACGCTGCTTACATACATTTATTGTGAAAGTTGCTTATACAAATAATTTTTAATTGAAAATATTCTTCTTCGGCGTTATACATCCAACATTAAGTATAGCCAATTTAAGTTGGGAAACAATATGTTGTATTTATAATGTCACACTTACTATTTATCTAACAGTTTAAATGTTTTTTCGTACATAAAAATAGATGGATTTTTAGGAAGGGGATCCCTCATAAAGGTTCATCATATTTAGGGGTCCTTAGTATCATAAAGTTTGAAAAGCCCTGTCATAGGGAACAGCCCACAAGAGCTGCAGTTTTGGAGATGCTCTGACCCAACACAATCTGGCCCTTGTCAAACTCGCTCAAATCCTTACGCTTGCCCATTTTTCCTGCTTCTAACACATCAACTCTGAGGACAAAATGTTCTCTTGCTGCCTAATATATCCCACCCACTAACAGATCATCAGTGTTATTCACTGGTCATAATGTTATGCCTGATCGGTGTAATTTTGTACAGTATTTTTTCTCTCTGATAAGATGTATTATATGGGCGAGTCTAAAGCTTGAATGTGTCTTGGTCTGTTCAGTCACATCAACAAGCGCAGGACGCACTTTGACCCGCGGCAGGCCTTCACGGTGGAGGACATGGAGCTGAAGCCCAAGCGCTTCGACGGAAACAGCTCGGCTCTGGAGGTTCTGACGGGCCGAGACCTGTCCGACCGGCTGGTGCTCATCACAGGGGCCAACAGCGGCATCGGTGAGTCCAGCATCAGGGCCCGCGGTTCAGAGTCTGACCAGCAGGTGGAGCTACAGCACCAGTTATCTGTGCTCCAGCAGATGGCAACGTCTGAAAGGGTTAGTTCACCCAAAAATGTAAATTGTGTCATTAATGACTGAGCCTCATGTGGTTGGACACCCGTCAGACCTCCGTTCATCTTCAGACACAAATGAAGATATTTTAGTGTAAATCTGATGCTCTGAAAGGCCTCCATTGGCTCAACTTTACACTCTCAAGACCCTTAAAAGACACTAAAGACTAAAGTTACAAAGTCCATCTCACTACAGCGGCTCTACAATAACTTTATAAAGCAGCGAGAATAGTTTCTGTGTGCAAAAAACCCTAAATAACGACTTATATAGTGATGACGATTTCAAAACACGGCCTCATGAAGCTTCAAAGCGTTATGAATCAGTGAGTCGATTCAGCGGTTCAGAGCGTTATGAATCAGTGAGTCGAATCAGCAGTTCGAAGCGTTATGAATCAGTGAGTCGATTCAGCGGTTCAGAGCGTTATGAATCAGTGAGTCGATTCAGCGGTTCAGAGCGTTATGAATCAGTGAGTCGATTCAGCGGTTCAGAGCGTTATGCATCATTGAGTCGATTCAGCGGTTCAGAGCGTTATGAATCAGTGAGTCGATTCAGCGGTTCAGAGCGTTATGAATCAGTGAGTCGAATCATGATTCGGATCGCGTGTCAAACTGCTGAAATTTGGCGATCCAAACCGCTGAATTGACTCACTGATTCATAACGCTTCGAAGCTTCATGAGGCCGTGTTTTGAAATCGGTCATCACTATATAAGTCGTTATTTAGGGTTAGCCGCTGTAGTGAGATGGACTTTGTAACTTTAGTCTTTAGTGTCTTTTAAGGGTCTTGAGAGTGTAAAGTGCATTGAGCCAATGGAGGCCTTTCAGAGCATCAGATTTACACTAAAATATCTTCATTTGTGTCTGAAGATGAACGGAGGTCTGACGGGTGTCCAACCACATGAGGCTCAGTCATTAATGACAGAATTTACATTTTTGGGTGAACTAACCCTTTAAAGACACGGGGTTGTGAATATTTAATAATTCGTCTGAGGAATGATCAAATACTTCAACACTGCTATGAGTCCTGACTCTGTGTTAGTACAGCCCAACAGAAGCCGGGTGTATTTATGACATTAAATGCTCTTCATTGGTGGATTATATTATTCTAAGGTTTGATTCAGGAGTCGTGTCACTGCTGCTGATTTTATTTATTAATTAAAAAAATTAAAGCTACACTATGTAACTTTTCCGTCCACTAGAGGTCGCCTGTTCAAAACAAAGGCGTAGTTTGATGACGCCACGTTTGAGCGCAGAATCTCGGGACATGTGGTCTTCACCTCACAGCCGGTGGAAACAGTCAGGATAGGACTCGGGCAGAAATCATGTTCATGGATGCGATTATTAACATTACTGTAGTGAAGCAGAGCAGGAGCGAGTGTTGAGGAGCTGAGGAACCGCTGGAGCGATTGAAGAGCGGGACTGTTATTATGGCATAGTCGCCGGCGGGACTTTTATTATGACACGGTTGCCGGCGGCACTTCCTCTTCTCCAGTGCTGAGTGTGAGGTAACGCAACTCTGTTTATCGTATATGATATATCTGAGTGTGTTGAAAAGGAAGTTATGACGTTGGCTCGGCGGCTGCTGTGACACTTGTTCACACTGCAGTGAGAGTAAAGTGTTTCACTGAATAAAACCGGAGACCGAGGGTGACGCAGATATGACGCAATCGACAGGCCACGCCCTCACACGCATAGCCCACACGTCCCGGTTCCTCGGGTAAAATAGCAATTTCTCACGATTTACAAATAGTTGAAAACATTTGGGATATTCTAAGTACTCAACTGAACAAAATATATAACACTGGCCTAGTGGTTTCTGGATATTTTACTGCAAAAATCCTACATAGTTCACCTTTAAATGAATGCCTTTATTTAGTGCGGGATGCATTACATTAATCAAAAGTGACAGTACAGATGTTTATAATGTTACAAAAGGTGCTATTCAAACAAATGCTGAGAAATAATATGTATGACGGTTTCCACAGAAATATGATTTTCATCACTGAAGATAATAATTATGATTCTTTTTTGTATACTTTATTATGCCTTTCAGTTAAAAAATAATTTAACACAATCATACAATCACACATTTATTATTATTATTCATTATTTTAACTTTCTTTTCTTTTCCTTTCCTTTCTTTTTTTCTTTTGTGATAATACTCACCACCAACACATAAAACACACATTACATACTTTTACATATGAGAAAAAAATAAATAAAAATGTGTATTGTATCCAACTCTTATAATGACACGTAATTCCTAATAATTAATTAAAAGTAATTCAAATAATGTTATTTCTAATAATGAATAAGTGGATAAATAAAATAATTAATTCATTAAAAAGAGTGAGGGTTTATATATATATATATGTAATATGTATGGAGGACCAAATTACTCAAAATTAAATAATTAATTCAATAAAACAACAATTAAATGTACCAGTTTATTATGAAATAATTAATTAATTTCATAATTAACAAATTAATTTAATTAAATACATAAATGTATCTATTTATTTTGTAAAATTTCATCAAAAAATGTATTAATATATTTCACGATTACCTCTAAGCACCGCCTGTCGATTGGCATTTGTCTAATTAATTATTTCAGAATAATCTGGTACATTTAATTGTTGTTTTATTGAATTAATTATTTATTGAATTATTTCATTTGGAGTAGTTTGGTGTTCCTGTATTTGATATGATATTCTTTGATTTGAGAGGTGCCCATATCTTTTCAAAATGTAATCTTTTGCTCTTAATTTCACGATCATCTCCATAGAGTGCACTTTAGAAGCCAGATCTAGCCAATCATTTGATGAAAATTAAAGAAATGTCATCAGTTCATCATATCAGAGTGATGTGTGAAGGGTCATGTGACACTGAAGACTGGAGGAATGATGCTTTGATAAATTACACTTCACTATATATTCAATTTATTTTATGCTTTTGTCATCATCATTTTTTTATATATATTTAGCTGTGTTTTAGTCATGTTAGTACTTGCATTTAAAAAAGTACGGTTTCTTTTTACACACTTTATTTCAGCCTATTTTCAGTTGATTTGTTATTTATTAATATAGTGATAATTAATATAGTGATAATATCAATACTTCCAGCGCTGTGCATCTGAACGGCTTAAGCGGATCCACAACAGCTTCACTACACAGGCGTTTGCAGCAGGTTTTGGTGAACACTACAGCATAGTGTGCATTGATTATTACAGCAACCATATTTACAGTAGCATTTTATTATGGAGAGTGATGGAGATCAACATTGATAACATTAATGTTAATGTTTTTCCTGTATTTATCAGGTATTCCTCACTAATCAGTCACACTCATACTCATTGGTGGTCAAATGTGACCACACACCTTATGGAACCCTATATTTTAGTTCAATAATATTTTTTGAATATTTTGAGGAGATCTTTTGGTACTAAATACTATTTGTGCAATACTTATGGTCCATTAATGACCACTTAAAAATTTTTCTTCTAATATTTGTATTATTTATATTACAATTAGTGTATTAATTAAGGTTAAAACAGAGAATTTCACTGCAAAGAGGCAAATTAGAGTCATTTTGTGGCTGGAATAATAATAATGTTCACTTGTAATGCCATTACTAGTGCCTGTATGGCTCTTTAATCAATATACATGTAGTCTAGTTGCTCAAAAAACTATTGCAGATCATAACTGCATTTGTGAAATTTTAAAATATTAATAATAGTGAATAGTAATGAATGCAAGCAAATATAATTTAACCCCAAAAAAGTTTAGAATAGTGCTAAAAGGCAAACTTATGTTTCCTTATATGTACAGTAGAGTATATAAATATGAATTCATCCTGAATCAAGATGGAAATGGATATTTGTGCCCATCGTCTCATAAGCTAATGCTGATTTTAGGCTGTAATCAACCAGTCAGCTGTGCTGTTGTGGCACATACATTATGCAGATTATATGCATTTTATGTAACTTATTTTGCCACACAATATATTGAGTTTTCTTTTGACTAAAACTAGACAAGACTTTTAGTCATAAGATATGTGAATGACTAAATATGACTAAAACTAACACGGACATTTGGCACAAGACTAAGACTAAATTAAAAATGGGTGACAAAATGAACACTATATCAATAGCACCCCTGGTCATAATGTTTGTACTGTATTTCTGTGTTTCCAGCACATCTGAAAAAACAATCGGATGCTATAAAAACAGGAAGCGCTGATGAATATTCACACTGAGCTTTGAGATTCATGGGGTTTTAATCTACAGCCACATAATGTTATTCAGTTATTAAATCTAGAATGGCTTGGCCTTGCTTACAACATATGAAATGTATAAATGCATTGCATAATCACAGGGGCGTAAATTTCATCTAACAGTTGGGGGGGACGATAAACATGAAATTTCTCAAGAGCAATTTTTGAAGGGGACACAAATAATACAGCCAAAATCGTACTTGTAAGGATATGTGTACCACAAAAAAAATATATAATAATATTTAAAAAAAAAAAAAAAAAAAACATTTTGTGCTTATTTGGCGTTTTGGTGCACTGAAAAATGATCTAATGTCCGTTTTTCTTTTCTCTGTCATTTTATCTGACCAACAACACAAAGCGATAGTAGTTTAAATATGAGTAAGGTTCCCCACGCAGTCATATTATAATTATTAAATTATCTTGTATCCTACACAGTATTTTATACTACGATATTCAGATCTTTAGATATTCAACTGCAGCAAGCCCAACACAGATCTGGCGGAGCGGCCGTCCGCATATACTTTAGATTTAGAATTAGCGCCAATTCGAGGGCGGGTTCGGGTTGCTTGAATTATGGGTTCATTAGCCTATTATTCTTAATGAAAAACACAGCAAGAAAACAGTACAATGACACACTCCCTTAAATGGGCACTTTTACATGTCGCTTTGAAACCAAATGTTCCGCGATCATCTTGTCTGTCAGCTGTTTGCTCTGGTGATTAATGAAATCTGACTCTCGTTCGGCTCGTGCTGTATTGAGCAGACACATTCAGTTTTTAATTGTTGTGTCTGTTCTCTAACTAAACAAAATTATTTTATTACTATAAAAATGAAAACGACGGTGGCCCGGGGCGGTGCCGCGGTGGGCAAGTGATGTGGTGTTTTGCCTAATCTGTATTAAAGAGAAAAGAGTCCGAAAGAGTTCATCTGATGTTTAAAGTGAATAAAATAGTATTGACAGCTTACTGGAGTTTCATAACTGCTGTCTGAAGGGCTTGTTGTCTCCACAAACTTGTGTTGTAGTTTTTTTTACGGGTAACGTTAAGTTAGTTGAGGTGCGCGGTGGATCAAACCACTGTGGGGCAAGGGGGGAGGGGGGAACTCAAAAATTTTCTAAACTTAAACGCATTTTTTTTGTCCTGTTTGCTTTTGTATTGTTTTACTACTTACACATGTATTTTAAGTATACATCATTATATTATTTACAATACTCAGCATGGTTTTTAGGGGGGGACAGCCCTCAGATTGGGGGGGTCCTGTCCCCCCCGTCCCCCCCGTGATTTACGCCCCTGCATAATCATAACCCTGAGCATGAGCTCTTATGAAGGCAGTGGTGATGTTAGCGATGACGTGTGATGAACACTAGAGGGCAGAGGAGCACCACAGGCCAGCACAAATATGATATAATTATGATTTTGCTGAATAGGGTGATATTACATGGCCATCATTAATGCTGTATGACTGTTAATTTGGTCAATATATTAGTTATAAAAAATAGAGAACTGGCAGATTTGCACATATACATTCATTAATGTATGTTATTATGGACTTTTATATTGTATATATTTAACCCAAACGGCCTCTTGTTGTTGAAGATCTGGATTATTAATGTCATTTATCGCACGC
Source organism: Gobio gobio (assembly GCF_949357685.1). NCBI lineage: Eukaryota > Metazoa > Chordata > Actinopteri > Cypriniformes > Gobionidae > Gobio > Gobio gobio. The sequence goes on along the minus strand of NC_137121.1, from coordinate 36,661,501 downwards.
TATAATTGTGAATTATACACTAGATTTATGACCATATTTAACAGCATATCACCAAACAATAGTGGTGTATGTGAGACACTTGCTCATTATGAATGTGTTCAATCATCATAATTGCGCGGCGCTCGGTGTGATAATAGTTTGTGTCGTTTTGAAGGCTTGAAGCGGTTTAATGTGAGAATCTGCGGCCGCTCATTACAGTCGGAGGTTATTGTGCTTTTATTAGAGCGAATGTCGTGGTGTGTTTCATCAGTGTGTGTGTGTGTGTGTGTGTGTGTGTGTGTGTGTGTGTGTGTGTGTGTACATTGATCCTGCGGTGCGTGTTTGACCCCGGCTGATGCCTCCCATTCATTCCCATTAGCGACTCGGCCGCTTTCCTTAATTCTCCTCTATTGAACCAACTAAAAGTTATTTACCGTCTGGAGCGCCGCTCACTTCAGTCAACCTGAGACTCACACTGACCTGAGACCTGCCGTTACACACACTCACACACACACACACACACACACACACACACACACACACACACACACACACACACACACACACACACACACACACACACATTACTGTGTTTTAGTCATTTATTTAAATATTTGTCCCTTTTTATGTATAGAGCATTTTATATTATATTTATATTATATTATATTCATACCTTTATAAAATGATGAATCGTGATTAATTGCATCCAAAATAAATGTTTGTGTTTCCATAATATGTGTTTGTGTACTGTGTATAATTATTATGTATATAAATACACACACACACACGCACACACATGCATGTATATACTGTATGTAAGAAATATTTGCATATATATGCTGTATATTCATTTATATAATTTATATTATATAGAAATATAATCATTATTTCTTAAATATATACATGCATGTGTGTGTATTTATTTATTTATTTATATATATATTAGGGCTGTCAAAAGATTAATCGCGATTAATCGCATCCAAAATAAAAGTTTGTGTTTACATAATATATGTGTGTGTACTCTGTTAATTATTATTTATATATAAATACACACACAAGCATGTATATATTTAAGAAAAAATATTATTTTTATATATAAAACATTTATATTTATATATATATTATAGATTATATAAATGTATATACAGTATATACATGCAAATATTTCTTAAATATATACATGAATGTGTGTGTATTTATATATAATATATAATATATAAAATATATAATTTAATCGCGATTAATCTTTTGACAGCCCTAATATATATATATATATACATACATAATAAATAAATAAATATATATTTATTTTATAGTATATTCATATTATGTATTTATTTTCTTCTGTGATTAACATTTACATGTTTGTATATATATATATATTATATTTTATTTTATATTTTATATTTATTACCTATATGGGTCAAAGACGAAATAGGGGTTTTCAAGCATCAAAAAAATAAATGTGTAATACAGCTTTACATGTAGTTTTTTCCTGTACATTAGAATGTGTCCTGTTTAATTTTATATTTTCTTAGCAAAAAATAATGACTATCACACATTTTTTACCATGATTTACGGAAGACACCCACTAAAATGTCATTCAGTGTAACAATATTTATGTATCAGAAAATCTTATTAGGCATATTTAAAACAGGAATCATTTGATGGCATATTAAAAGACTCTATTTAAGTATCAAAGTCCAGCCCACAAATACTAATTAATTGTGATTTTTAAATCTTTATACTTTGCCACTATCCTTCAAACCACTAGGTTTACCCATTTGCCAGCAAGACATTTTTGTAAGGAAGTGAAAATCATTTAAAATACAATAACATTTTGTATGATCACATTATTTTATATATTTTAATGATTACAGGTTAGAATAAGTATATTGTTTAATTTTTTACATAAATATATCTGTTACACTGAATGAAAAAAGCATTACCCTGAATGACGAAACTTCTACTTCAGCTTCAGCAGATTTTCGGGACAAAAGTCCCCTGGTTATTTAAATACTTAAAAAAATAAGTAAGACAATATAACACAGCCAACACATATTTGAAAATGCCAAGAAAACAAATATATTTTTTTACTTGTTATTTCATACATTTATTTAAAGATGTAATGGCAAAATCAAAGTCCGGACCATTACGCTGAAGGACAATTTTACACTTTGGAACATTATTTCCCCTAAATGTTGACATTTTATTTTGACAAAAGTTATTTGAAATAGTAAAGTAGACAGTTTACTTGCATTTAACATGTTTTTTATGTATATAAAATGACTTTTGTAAACATAATTTGATGCGGACACCAAAATTGTGACGTCTCGTCTTTGACCCATATGTATAGTTATTTATTTATATAATTTATTTTAAAATTTATATTTAATTAAATGACTTTATTTAATTTATTTATATATTTTTTCAGAGAATTAAACACACTTACAGGTGAATTGTGTATTTTTATTATAAAGACCTTGTACAAAATAAAGAAAAATCTGAGATATTCAAATTTTATAGTCATATTTTTTATTTTTAGTGGTTAGAAAAGTGTGTGAATGTAATTCTTCATATATTCTTATGTATATATATATACATATATTTATTTTATATTTATAATCTATATGTATATTTATTTATTTAATTTATTATTAAATTAAATGTATATATTTTTACATAAATTAATTTATTTATATATTTTTTCAGAGAATTAAACTTTTAAAATTGTGTATTTTTATTATAAAGACCTTTAGACATTTAAATTTTACACTCATATTTTTAGTGGTTAGAAAAGTGTGTGAATGTATTTCTTCATTTTTAATTGCACTTTTATTTATTTATTTCTATCAAATTTCCAAATCAATTGTCTGTTTAATATTAATTTTCCCGCTGTGCCATATTTGAGAAAAATGAGTGAATCACATAAATGAATTTTTCTGTCTTGCATTTGTTCTGCCATTGCGTCACACTTCTGATATATAAGCACACTCCCGGATTGGCGGTGGCGGTGGTGTTGTTCTCCTCCTCCTCCCAGCAGGCAGTCATAAATGAGTGATAAATGTGTGGCGGCGTGTGTGATGGTGGTGCGGTTATTTTGGTGGAGCAGGTGTGTGTGGAGAGGCTGATGGATGGGTGTGGCGTCACGCCGCTCTCTCACGGCCCGCTGTTTGTCTCTCGGACTCTCAGCGCCGCAGACGTGGATGCATGTGTACGTTTATGGCCTTCTATATTTATTCTCTTGCTATTTTCAGTTCATCAGCTGTAATGGATGAGGCAGGTAATCCAGTGAAGCCTCTGTTATTCACTCCAGGCTACACACGCTGGGAAAACTACTGATTTAAAGCTCTATTGCGGGCTTCGGTATATACATCTAAATAACTTTTCCCTTCCTAAACAAGTTATTACCCTGAAAAGTGTAAACACCTTGTGTCTGAACATTGCTTTAATTGTTTGAGTAATCTGACACCGCAGCTCTGGCTCGACCAATAGCGTGAGTTTGGGGGCGGGGTTATCAGCAAGGCTGACCAATGGCAGATGGGGGAGTGTCCAGTTTTGAAAACATCATTATTTCTGCAGTTCTGTTTCGCCTTTAAACCTAAAAGATCAAAACGAACCCTGTTTATTTTCACCTGCTTTATAAAAAAACACATTTCTCTAGGATTTAATCGTTCATTTTCATCGTTCATAACCCTGTTGTACCCGGTGTTATTGTTAACCAAAACTAAAACTAGTAAAAAAATCGTTGAAATAAACTAAAATATATATATTAGATGAACAACTTTACAATCAAAAATGAGAAAACTGAAATAAAATAAATATATTTTATTTAAAATGTGAAAACTGAAATAAATAATGCTATATATATATATATATATTCATATTTCTGCAGTTTTGTTTCTATATATTTAAAATAAAGCTGAAAAAACTAAAAATATAAATGTTGGATGGAAAACTTTACAATAAAAAATTTGAAAACTGAAATAAAATATATATAAATTTTATTTAAAATGTTTAAATTTGACTAAAATTACTAGAACTAAACTGAAAAAATAAGTCTATATATATAAATTAATATTTCTGCTGTTTTGTTTCTATATATTTGAAATAAAGCTGAATAAACTAAAAATATAAATGTTGGATGGAAAATTTTACAATAAAAAATGAGAACTGAAATAAAATATATATAAATTTATTTAAAATGTTTAAATTTGACTAAAATTACTAGAACTAAACTGAAATAAATAAGTCTATATATATAAATTTATATTTCTGCAGTTTTATTTCTATATCTTTGAAATAAAGCTGAGTAAACTAAAAATTGTTGGATGGAAAACTTTACAATAAAAAACTGAAATAATATATATAGTTTACAATTAAATTGTTTAAACTTGACTAAAATTACTAGAGCTAAACTGAAAAATATATAAATATAAGCTATAATGTAAATATAAATATAATATAAATATTATAATATAATATAAATATAATATATAATATAAGCTAAATATATATATTTATATATAAATGAATGTTATTGTGATGTTTCTAACTCGTCCGTGTCGGAGAGCTGGCTCCCAAACTCATATCCTTGTTTTGTTTTGCAGAAAGCTCGGTGTCAGAACAGGAAATGGAGTGCATAAGGTGGCACAGGGGATGAATAACAAGCCGTTCTGACGGGAAATCTTCAGTTTTATGTGCCTTGATAAATGCCATGGCCGCTGTGTGTTTCCAGTTTAATTGAATTTTGATGGCCGTATGACTGTTTCTGTGCCCTCTCAGCTGGGTCGTGTCGCGGGTCTCTCTCCATCTCCTCCTCTCAGATAAACGCTGAAGTCTTCCTCTACAGGAGATCCAGGAGCGCTTGTTCAACTGCTTCAGATCTCTGTGTCAAACACTCGAGCATCAGTCAATCTGACGCACACACTCGAGGGTTTTAGCGATTGAAGTGAAGCTGGGTGGCTCCGCCCACTGTCAGATATCATTGGTCCAGAATCTCAGCATGAAGCAGTAAATCTATTCTGATTGGCTGGAATTGAGTCAAGATGATTCCCAATCAACCTATGATGATGTGAGGGGTTGTTTCGTTCAACCAGATCAAAATTATTAATTGTTTTATTAAATATTAGAGCTGTCAAAAAACTGTCAAAAATTATTTTTCATGTTTAACATGTTAAAGGTGCAGTGTGTAGTATTTATGAGGATCTATTGATAGAAATGCAATATAATGTACATAACTATGTTTTCAATGGAGTATAAAGACCTTAAAGCTACACTGTGTAACTTTTTTAGTTTATTCTTAGCTAAAAACACTCAGTTCTTTCAAAAATATATGTGCTCATTAATGTATATTTACTTCTTTCAAGTAATAAAGTATTCTCGTAAGTTTATTGCCATTGAAAATACATACGGGTGAGGGTTCAAATGCGGGTCACCATGTTGCCCCTCCATCTTGAAAGTACATCAGCCAAAGAGGGACATACCCGTAAATTCAAGCTTCGCCTTTGGCGCTTTAACACTCGATGGCTCCGTGTCGAATGTGGACGAGGTCGAACTGGAAGCCATGTTAATCTTGGACTAAATCGGCCACCGTAGGAGTTAAAACGAAATCGGAATTGAGAGGAACAGAAACTCATATTCACTGGATGGTCATATACCTTTTCACCGCTAGATGGGGGAAAATATCACACAGTGTAGCTTTAAATAATGAACTGTTATGTGTTTATTACCTTAGAATGAGCCGTTTCTATCTACACACACCGCGGGTCCCCTTGCGTTCACACCAAACGCGAATAGAGCGTCTGGAGCGAGTGATTTACATGTTAAGTCAATGGAAAGGTGCGTTGACGCGCGTCTGGAGGTCCTGCGGCGCGATAAGACACGTTTAGCGCAGCAAGGTGGAATGTAGAATGTACATTTCCTGAAGAAAATGTGAGTGGTGCTTGCCGTGGCAAAACTCGCCACCCGGATAATGCAAAAAAGCCAGGCAACATGTCTCTATGATGTTCTGGGGCTGAGATATGGCTTATTCATGTGTTTGTACGGTTGCTAGGGTATTGTACATGGTTGCTAGGGTGTGGCTATACAGTTTATGGGGTGATATTGATAGACTATTGGCCAGTCTGAGTCAAAAGAGCCCATCCTCATGACTGTACGATGTTCTGGGGCTGAGATATGGATTATTTATGTGTTTGTACAGTTGCTAGGGTGCTCTATATGGTTGCTAGGGTGTGGCTATAGAGTTTATGGGGTGATATTTAAAGACTATTGGCCAGTCTGAGTGAATAGAGCTCAACTCTGTATTTCTACAATGCTCTGGTGCTGGGATATGGCTTATTAATGTATTTGTATGGTTGCTAGGGTGTTGTAACTGGTTGCTAGGTGGACGCGATTTTGCCTCATTCGTGCGACTGACGCGAATTGAGCGTCTTGGTGCTTAACATTGGCATCAATTCGCGCCGCGTTAACAGATCAGGAGCCTGCTTGCTGGTGTCATGTGGTGATATACTAATGGCAAATCAACAGCGGATGTGATCTGGTGTGTGTTTAGTTGAACATGTGATCTGGTGTGTGTTTAGTTGAACATGTGATCTGGTGTGTGTGTGGAGCTGAACATGTGATCTGGTGTGTGTTTAGTTGAACATGTGATCTGGTGTGTGTGTGGAGCTGAACATGTGATCTGGTGTGTGTTTAGTTGAACATGTGATCTGGTGTGTGTGTGGAGCTGAACATGTGATCTGGTGTGTGTGTGGAGCTGAACATGTGATCTGGTGTGTGTGGAGCTGAACATGTGATCTGGTGTGTGTGTGGAGCTGAACATGTGATCTGGTGTGTGTGGAGCTGAACATGTGATCTGGTGTGTGTGTGGAGTTGAGCTGAACATGTGATCTGGTGTGTGTGTGGAGCTGAACATGTGATCTGGTGTGTGTGGAGCTGAACATGTGATCTGGTGTGTGTGGAGCTGAACATGTGATCTGGTGTGTGTGGAACGTGTGTGTGTGTGGAGTTGAACATGTGATCTGGTGTGTGTGGAGCTGAACATGTGATCTGGTGTGTGTGGAGCTGAACATGTGATCTGGTGTGTGTGGAACGTGTGTGTGTGGAAGTGAACATGTGATCTGGTGTGTGTGTGGAGGTGAACATGTGATCTGGTGTGTGTTTAGTTGAACATGTGATCTGGTGTGTGTTTAGTTGAACATGTGATCTGGTGTGTGTGTGGAGCTGAACATGTGATCTGGTGTGTGTGTGGAGGTGAACATGTGATCTGGTGTGTGTTTAGTTGAACATGTGATCTGGTGTGTGTTTAGTTGAACATGTGATCTGGTGTGTGTGTGGAGCTGAACATGTGATCTGGTGTGTGTTTAGTTGAACATGTGATCTGGTGTGTGTGTGGAGCTGAACATGTGATCTGGTGTGTGTGTGGAGGTGAACATGTGATCTGGTGTGTGTTTAGTTGAACATGTGATCTGGTGTGTGTTTAGTTGAACATGTGATCTGGTGTGTGTGTGGAGCTGAACATGTGATCTGGTGTGTGTTTAGTTGAACATGTGATCTGGTGTGTGTGTGGAGCTGAACATGTGATCTGGTGTGTGTTTAGTTGAACATGTGATCTGGTGTGTGTTTAGTTGAACATGTGATCTGGTGTGTGTGTGGAGTTGAACATGTGATCTGGTGTGTGTGGAGCTGAACATGTGATCTGGTGTGTGTGGAGCTGAACATGTGATCTGGTGTGTGTGGAACGTGTGTGTGTGGAGTTGAACATGTGATCTGGTGTGTGTGGAGTTGAACATGTGATCTGGTGTGTGTGGAGTTGATCATGTGATCTGGTGTGCGTGGAGCTGAACATGTGATCTGGTGTGTGTGGAGCTGAACATGTGATCTGGTGTGTGTGGAGCTGAACATGTGATCTGGTGTGTGTGGAGTTGAACATGTGATCTGGTGTGTGTGGAGTTGATCATGTGATCTGGTGTGCGTGGAGCTGAACATGTGATCTGGTGTGTGTGGAGCTGAACATGTGATCTGGTGTGTGTGGAGTTGAACATGTGATCTGGTGTGTGTGGAAGTGAACATGTGATCTGGTGTGTGTGGAGTTGAACATGTGATCTGGTGTGTGTGGAGCTGAACATGTGATCTGGTGTGTGTGGAGTTGAACATGTGATCTGGTGTGTGTGTAATTGAACATGTGATCTGGTGTGTGTGGAGTTGAACATGTGATCTGGTGTGTGTGGAGCTGAACATGTGATGTGTGTGTGCGGAGCTGAAAATAGGCTTGTTCGACTTCACCCAGCGATGAGCAGACCGATCGGCGGCTGACTTGAAGCAGTGCATGCCGGTTAGAAATTTTGTCCGACTTGAGGCAGCGCCGACGCCACGTGACAGTGACGTATGTCAACAAAGTGCCGCGAGAGCGATTCGAGAGCAGCCGCTAATACAGCCGGTGCAGTTTCTCCAGAGCGACTGCATGAGGCTGCAGGGGCTCTGATGACGACACAGCCGTTCCACGATTGGCCAGATTCACCGCATGACAGCGATCACGTGTGTTTCGTGTTTATTCTAAAACCTTCAGCTCCACTAATGCGCACAAATCTGTTTTTTATAACAGTAAAACCTCCTTTCATGTAGTCGCGATATTATATTGTCATGTTTATCAAAATATAACTGATTAAAAACATAGACCCCACTTCATTGATAGTGTAGGCTTATATGTTGAACTTTATTCTTGTAAAAACACACGCTGTATTAAGCAGTGCATAAAGTATAACATGACAATAATGTATCTGAAACATCTGTGTATTGCCAAATATTGCATTTATTTCACTTCAGCTGATAAAGTGTGCAAACACAGCGCGAGCGTCACCGCGGGAAGCAGAAAGTGTCCGACTTCACGTCTGTGTTTGCAGCTCCTCCCCGCCTGCACGCGGCTACTCTCGCCGATCAGTTTCATCCAGCCGCAGCCGATGTCGAACACACCTTATGTGATCTGGTGTGTGTGTGTGGAGCTGAACATGTGATCTGGTGTGTGTGTGTGGAGCTGAACATGTGATCTGGTGTGTGTGTGTGGAGCTGAACATGTGATCTGGTGTGTGTGGAGCTGAACATGTGATCTGGTGTGTGTGGAGCTGAACATGTGATCTGGTGTGTGTGGAACATGTGTGTGTGTGGAGTTGAACATGTGATCTGGTGTGTGTGGAGCTGAACATGTGATCTGGTGTGTGTGGAGCTGAACATGTGATCTGGTGTGTGTGGAGTTGAACATGTGATCTGGTGTGTGTGAAGTTAAACATGTGATCTGGTGTGTGTGGAGTTGAACATGTGATCTGGTGTGTGTGGAGTTGATCATGTGATCTGGTGTGTGTGGAGTTGAACATGTGATCTGGTGTGTGTGGAGTTGAACATGTGATCTGGTGTGTGTGGAGTTGAACATGTGATCTGGTGTGTGTGGAGTTGAACATGTGATCTGGTGTGTGTGGAGTTGAACATGTGATCTGGTGTGTGTGGAGTTGAGCTGAACATGTGATCTGGTGTGTGTGGAGTTGAACATGTGATCTGGTGTGTGTGGAGTTGATCATGTGATCTGGTGTGTGTGGAGTTGAACATGTGATCTGGTGTGTGTGGAGTTGAGCTGAACATGTGATCGTGTGTGTGTGGAGTTGAGCTGAACATGTGATCTGGTGTGTGTGGAGTTGAGCTGAACATGTGATCTGGTGTGTGTGTGTGGAGTTGAACATGTGATCTGGTGTGTGTGGAGTTGAACATGTGATCTGGTGTGTGTGGAGTTGAACATGTGATCTGGTGTGTGTGGAGTTGAGCTGAACATGTGATCTGGTGTGTGTGGAGTTGAACATGTGATCTGGTGTGTGTGGAGTTGATCATGTGATCTGGTGTGTGTGTGGAGTTGAACATGTGATCTGGTGTGTGTGGAGTTGAACATGTGATCTGGTGTGTGTGGAGTTGAACATGTGATCTGGTGTGTGTGGAGTTGATCATGTGATCTGGTGTGTGTGGAGTTGATCATGTGATCTGGTGTGTGTGGAGGTGAACATGTGATCTGGTGTGTGTGGAGTTGAGCTGAACATGTGATCTGGTGTGTGTGTAGTTGAACATGTGATCTGGTGTGTGTGGAGGTGAACATGTGATCTGGTGTATGTGTAGTTGAACATGTGATCTGGTGTGTGTGGAGTTGAACATGTGATCTGGTGTGTGTGGAGTTGAACATGTGATCTGGTGTGTGTGGAGGTGAACATGTGATCTGGTGTGTGTGGAGTTGAGCTGAACATGTGATCTGGTGTGTGTGGAGTTGAGCTGAACATGTGATCTGGTGTGTGTGGAGTTGAACATGCGATCTGGTGTGTGTGTAGTTGAACATGTGATCTGGTGTGTGTGGAGTTGAACATGTGATCTGGTGTGTGTGGAGTTGAACATGTGATCTGGTGTGTGTGGAGTTGAACATGTGATCTGGTGTGTGTGTAGTTGAACATGTGATCTGGTGTGTGTGTAGTTGAACATGTGATCTAGTGTGTGTGTAGTTGAACATGTGATCTAGTGTGTGTGTAGTTGAACATGTGATCTTGTGTGTGTGGAGGTGAACATGTGATCTGGTGTATGTGTAGTTGATCATGTGATCTGGTGTATGTGTAGTTGAACATGTGATCTGGTGTGTGTGTAGTTGAACATGTGATCTGGTGTGTGTGTAGTTGAACATGTGATCTGGTGTGTGTGGAGGTGAACATGTGATCTGGTGTATGTGTAGTTGAACATGTGATCTGGTGTGTGTGGAGCTGAACATGTGATCTGGTGTGTGTGGAGTTGATCATGTGATCTGGTGTGCGTGGAGTTGATCATGTGATCTGGTGTATGTGGAATTGAACATGTGATCTGGTGTGTGTGGAGTTGAACATGTGATCTGGTGTATGTGGAATTGAACATGTGATCTGGTGTGTGTGGAGTTGAACATGTGATCTGGTGTGCGTGGAGTTGATCATGTGATCTGGTGTATGTGGAGTTGAACATGTGATCTGGTGTGTGTGGAGTTGAACATGTGATCTGGTGTGTGTGGAGTTGAACATGTGATCTGGTGTGTGTGGAGTTGAACATGTGATCTGGTGTGTGTGGAGCTGAACATGTGATCAGGGCTGCTTTCAGCCCCGACAAAACGTTGCAAAACGTTTTTTAAACGGTAACGGTGCTGCGTTGAACACCCTGTTCTGTTGACGCAAGAGTTGTAACTATGGCAGCCGAGAAGGCCATTCTTTGTGTTCTTTTTGAGGAATTTTCGGAGCCTGATAAAATCGATATAAATACGTGTTTAATACTGCAAAATACATGCAATCACTGCCCTTGCCATCCAGAATAAATGACAACACCACAATCCCATTTATTTAACTTTTTTATCTCCTTGTAATCAATTCTAATTTAAATCATTTTATTTCTAGTTCTTACTTTTTTAATAGCTTGTATTTTCTTTCTCACTGCATATCAAGCAATTACCATATATGAAATTTGGTATATAAATAAACTTGCCTTGCAATGAAGCTAAATATATATAAATAAATACATCATCATGTTGATGTATATATATATTATATATATATATATATATATATATATATATATATATATATATATATATATATATATATATATATATATATATATATATATATATATATATATATATATATATATATATATATATATATATATATACTCTTGCGACAATCATGTCTTCTAATATCTTCAATTGTTGTGTATACTGAGCTGCAGCGGACACATTTGTAAACATCTTCACTTGGACCCATTGTGTGAGCTGTCTCTTTAATACCGCGTGGTTTATATACATGTTGCTGCTGATTGGACTGACATATTTGACACACCCACCAAACGAAAAAAACGCATCTCAAACCCGTTGCACACCGTTACACACCGTTTCCAGGAAACATGACATTCAACCGGAAACCGTAGCAAAACGTTGCGCACCGGTTTGAGCGTTGAACGTGCCCCTGGTGTGTGTGGAGTTGAACATGTGATCTGGTGTGTGTGGAGTTGAACATGTGATCTGGTGTGTGTGGAGTTGAACATGTGATCTGGTGTATGTGGAATTGAACATGTGATCTGGTGTGTGTGGAGTTGAACATGTGATCTGGTGTGTGTGGAGCTGAACATGTGATCTGGTGTGTGTGGAGCTGAACATGTGATCTGGTGTGTGTGGAGCTGAACATGTGATCTGGTGTATGTGGAGTTGAACATGTGATCTGGTGTGTGTGTGTAGTTGAACATGTGATCTGGTGTGTGTGGAGCTGAACATGTGATCTGGTGTATGTGGAGTTGAACATGTGATCTGGTGTGTGTGGAGCTGAACATGTGATCTGGTGTGTGTGGAGTTGAACATGTGATCTGGTGTGTGTGGAGCTGAACATGTGATCTGGTGTGTGTGGAGCTGAACATGTGATCTGGTGTGTGGAGTTGAACATGTGATCTGGTGTGTGTGGAGCTGAACATGTGATCTGGTGTGTGTGTAGTTGAGCTGAACATGTGATCTGGTGTGTGTGGTGTTGAACATGTGATCTAGTGTGTGTGGAGCTGAACATGTGATCTGGTGTGTGGAGTTGAACATGTGATCTGGTGTGTGTGGAGTTGAACATGTGATCTGGTGTGTGTGGAGTTGAGCTGAACATGTGATCTGGTGTGTGGAGTTGAACATGTGATCTGGTGTGTGTGGAGCTGAACATGTGATCTGGTGTGTGTGGAGTTGAGCTGAACATGTGATCTGGTGTGTGTGGAGTTGAACATGTGATCTGGTGTGTGTGGAGCTGAACATGTGATCTGGTGTATGTGGAGTTGAACATGTGATCTGGTGTATGTGGAGTTGAACATGTGATCTGGTGTGTGTGGAGTTGAACATGTGATCTGGTGTGTGTGGAGTTGAGCTGAACATGTGATCTGGTGTGTGTGGAGTTGAGCTGAACATGTGATCTGGTGTGTGTGGAGTTGAACATGTGATCTGGTGTGTGTGGAGGTGAACATGTGATCTGGTGTGTGTGGAGTTGAACATGTGATCTGGTGTGTGTGGAGTTGAGCTGAACATGTGATCTGGTGTGTGTGGAGTTGAGCTGAACATGTGATCTGGTGTATGTGGAGTTGAACATGCGATCTGGTGTGTGTGGAGTTGAACATGTGATCTGGTGTGTGTGGAGTTGAGCTGAACATGTGATCTGGTGTGTGTGGAGTTGAGCTGAACATGTGATCTGGTGTGTGTGGAGTTGAACATGTGATCTGGTGTGTGTGGAGGTGAACATGTGATCTGGTGTGTGTGTGGAGGTGAACATGTGATCTGGTGTGTGTGGAGGTGAACATGTGATCTGGTGTGTGTGGAGTTGATCATGTGATCTGGTGTGTGTGTGGAGGTGAACATGTGATCTGGTGTGTGTGGAGGTGAACATGTGATCTGGTGTGTGTGGAGTTGATCATGTGATGTGGTGTGTGTGTAGTTGAACATGTGATCTGGTGTGTGTGGAGTTGAACATGTGATCTGGTGTGTGTGGAGTTGATCATGTGATCTGGTGTGTGTGTGGAGGTGAACATGTGATCTGGTGTGTGTGGAGGTGAACATGTGATCTGGTGTGTGTGGAGCTGAACATGTGATCTGGTGTGTGTGGAGTTGAACATGTGATCTGGTGTGTGTGGAGTTGATCATGTGATCTGGTGTGTGTGTGGAGGTGAACATGTGATCTGGTGTGTGTGGAGGTGAACATGTGATCTGGTGTGTGTGGAGCTGAACATGTGATCTGGTGTGTGTGTGGAGTTGAACATGTGATCTGGTGTGTGTGGAGTTGAACATGTGATCTGGTGTGTGTGGAGTTGAACATGTGATCTGGTGTGTGTGGAGTTGAACATGTGATCTGGTGTGTGTGGAGTTGATCATGTGATCTGGTGTGTGTGTGGAGTTGATCATGTGATCTGGTGTGTGTGGAGGTGAACATGTGATCTGGTGTGTGTGGAGTTGATCATGTGATCTGGTGTGTGTGGAGTTGATCATGTGATCTGGTGTGTGTGGAGTTGAACATGTGATCTGGTGTGTGTGGAGTTGAACATGTGATCTGGTGTGTGTGGAGTTGAACATGTGATCTGGTGTGTGTGGAGGTGAACATGTGATCTGGTGTGTGTGTGCACACACCAGGGGCACGTTCAAAGCTCAAACCGGTGCACAACGTTTTGCTACGGTTTCCGGTTGAACGTCATGTTTCCTGGAAACGGTGTGTAACGGTGTGCAACGGGTTTGAGATGCGTTTTTTCTCGTTTGGTGGGTGTGTCAAATATGTCAGTCCAATCAGCAGCAACATGTATATAAACCACGCGGTATTAAAGAGACAGCTCACACAATGGAAGTAAAGTTGTTTAATGTGTCCGCTGGTATTAGAAGACATGATTGTCGTAAGAGTTTTATAGTAGGCTAATATATATATATATATATATATATATATATATATATATATATATATATATATATATATATATATATATATATATATATATATATATATATATATATATATATATATATATATATATATATATATATATAAAATCAACATGATGATGTATTTCTTTATATATTTAGCTTCATTGCAAGGCAAGTTTATTTATATACCAAATTTCATATGGTAATTAAGTGCTTGACATAAAGTGAGAAAGAAAATACAAGCTATTAAAAAAGTAAGAACTAGAAATAAAATGATTTAAATTAGAATTGATTACAAGGAGATAAAAAAGTTAAATAAATGTGATTGGGATGTTGTCTTTTATTCTGGACGGCAAGGGCAGTGATTGCATGTATTTTGCAGTATTAAACACGTATTTATATCGATTTTATCAGGCTCCGAAAATTCCTCAAAAAGAACACAAAGAATGGCCTTCTCGGCTGCCATAGTTACAACTCTTGCGTCAACAGAACAGGGTGTTCAACGCAGCACCGTTTCCGTTTAAAAAACGTTTTGCAACGTTTTGTCGGGGCTGAACGCAGCCCTGGTGTGTGTGGAGCTGAACATGTGATCTGGTGTGTGTGGAGCTGAACATGTGATCTGGTGTGTGTGGAGTTGAACATGTGATCTGGTGTGTGTGGAGTTGAACATGTGATCTTGTGTGTGTGGAGTTGAACATGTGATCAGGGGCACGTTCAAAGCTCAAACCGGTGCGCAACGTTTTGCTACGGTTTCCGGTTGAACGTCATGTTTCCTGGAAACGGTGTGTAACGGTGTGCAACGGGTTTGAGATGCGTTTTTTCTCGTTTGGTGGGTGTGTCAAATATGTCAGTCCAATCAGCAGCAACATGTATATAAACCACGCGGTATTAAAGAGACAGCTCACACAATGGGTCCAAGTGAAGATGTTTACAAATGTGTCCGCTGCAGCTCAGTATACACAACAATTGAAGATATTAGAAGACATGATTTTCGTAAGAGTTTTATGTATATATATATATATATATATATATATATATACATACATACATAAGGCAATTATTTATATACCAAATTTCATATATGGTAATTGCTTGACATAAAGTGAGAAATACAAGCTATTAAAAAAGTAAGAACTAAAAATAAAATGATTTAAATTAGAATTGATTACGAGGAGATAAAAAAGTTAAATAAATGTGATTGTGGTGTTGTCATTTATTCTGAATGGCAAGGGAAGTGATTGCATGTATTTTGCAGTATTAGGCTAAACACGTATTTATATCGATTTCATCAGGCTCCGAAAATTCCTCAAAAAGAACACAAAGAATGGCCTTCTCGGCTGCCATAGTTACAACTCTTGTGTCAACAGAACAGGGTGTTCAACGCAGCACCGTTACCGTTTAAAAAACGTTTTGCAACGTTTTGTCGGGGCTGAACGCAGCCCTGGTGTGTGTGGAGCTGAACATGTGATCTGGTGAGTGTGAAATTTCATTCTTTATATTTTTCAGGTTATTTAACTTGACCGTTGTAGCCGACTAGCGCTGACTTTGTTTGACTGAATTGTTTGCTTTATTTCTTGTACAGCTTCCTATACCTTTTACTTATAATTTTATAATGGCTATTATTGACCACACATAAACTGACATTTAACAAAAAGAGACTGGGTTGTGTTTTATGTCATATTTATAATCATAAATATGCACACTTATTGTCTGAACTGCATATGTAAATGAAAAGAGGCATGATTGTGTTTTATATTTCGTTTGTTATAAATAAACATGCAGTGAAGATAATCAAGCGTTGCCTGAACCACATTTGTGTGGCTATTAATGTTGAATATTTTTTTTATGAAAAGAGGCAGAGTGGTGTTTTATGACATTTCGTTTTATTGTAGCCTAAAATATACACAGAGGAGTGAGTGCGAGCTGTCGTCCAGGCGCGGCTCCTGGAGCGAATTGTACATTCGAATGGATTCAAAATGTTCAAATGTCCAACTAGGCGCGAATTTGACCCTCTATTCACGTCTGGTGTGAACGCAGCATTACAGTGATGCCGCCATTTTGTTCCGCCATGTTTCTACAGTAGCCCTAAAGGGACAAACTGCTCTACAGAGCGCTACTACACACCAGATCTACTCTCTGCAGTCTCACACGACGACATCTTTGTCCTGTGTCAGCCACTGTAGCTTCTCTGTGTGCTTCGAAAGGAAGGCGTGAGCATTTCACAACCTCACCACTAGATGCCACTAAAGTTTACACACTGCACCTTTAAAAAGATTTAACGCAGGATCCGTTTTCCCCTGTCATCCTTTGGCTAGCGTTTCTTTATATGATCACGCTCTTATTCATGCAAATGCTTTTAAAACATTCAAGCGCGACAAGACACTTGAGAACGCAGTGCAGAATCTCCTGTCACACACACACACACACACACACACACACACACACACACACACACACACACACACACACACACACACACACACACACACACACACACTCGCACACACACTCGCGCGCACAGAAAACCTGAACAGACAAAATCACAATTATGCCAAAATGCCCATTTTGTTGAGTACCTTCACAAGAGCAGTGTTAAATGAGTTAAATGAAGTCTTAAATGACCGTAAAGAGTTGTGAGAGAGTGTGTGCGCCAGCTCTTAAAGTGACAGGAGCCTAATAAACCTGCTGCTGTCTGTCATTAATGATCATCAAACAACAGAAGAAAGAGGAAATCCCTCTCTGCTCTTGACTGATTCACCTCTGTGGCTTTACTGAGGATTCATATATGTTTAATTTATAATGTATGTAAGTGTTTGATAACTTAATTTATTTTCTGTGTATGTCCTCGATATTAGGCCCACCTGAAAATCTTAAAAGCACTGTTTTCAAGGTCATATGGGTCAAAAACAACGAGAACAATAACTCTGTGCATTTTGACAGGGCGAGTAAAAATCTGAACCGGTCCGACTGAGCCAAAAACTGAGAGCTGATATATTGAAGAGCAGGGAAATGTGACGTTATGGGCCCTATTTTACAGATCTGAGCTCATGGCGCTGGTGCACTTCGGGCGTATCCGAATCCACTTTTGCTGGTTTAACGACGGGAAGAACAGTCGGCACGCCAGGCTCATGATCCAAAAGGGTCGTCCCTCGTCTCTTAATGAGTCATGGGTGTGTTTTGGTGCAATAAACCAATCAGAGTCTCATCTCCCTTTCCCTTTAAAAGCCATTTGCGCTCGCACCATGAGAGGATTCACTGTTTACATGAGGAGAGATTGAACGCTTCTCCAGAGAGGAATCCTTTTCTTTTTCATATTTATAAATGTGTGTGTGCTGCTGCGCGTCCCTGTGTGTGTGTAATAATCAGAGTGTGTGTGTGTTGTGCACCGCCTATTGGCTCATATTGGGCCATATAACGGGTTTATGTGAGGATTAAGTTTAGTAAAATTTGGAAAAAATCTATTTCATAGAGACATCAGTATCAGTGATGCCATTAAACAAATATTTATAATAAAATATACTGTCTTTATGTTGTTTATACATTCATTTGCAGATTAAATGTGAAATTATTACAATATAAACTGTAATGTTTAGTGAGATTAATCATGAATAATTACAGAAAATTGTGTGATTTTAATTAGTTTTTTTTAATCAATTGACAACACTAATAATTATATTTTCATTATGTGTGTGTTTCTCATTAAGTCTCTTATTCTCACAAAGGCTGCATTTATTTAGTTAACCATTATTTTACAATGTTTGTCACATGATCCTCATAAATCATTCTAATATGATGACTAATGCTCAAGAAACATTTCTGATTATTATCAATGATGAAAACTGTTAATGTGCCGCTTCATATTCCACAGTTTTTTTGCATTTTATTCTGGATTCTTAGATAAATACAAAGATTTTTTTTACCCCAAACATTATATGCTAACAAAAATATTAAGACGTGTTATCAACACTGATTAATAATAATAAAATAGTTGCGAGACTTTGTTCAGAATGTATAAAGTCTTCAGGAATATCCACAAACCCCAATGGTGTGGCTCTTTAATCTCCGGCGCGCCCGTGGAGCCGGTTATTGATATTGAGTGTCAGAGGAAATGGAATCTGAGGCTTTTAATGTGTGTTTCATGTCCCGTTTTGATGAATCTGTTTATCGGCTCTGTAATGAACACCAGGTATGGTTGGTTAGTCAAATTATTGAGCATTATTAACCTTGGATGAAATTCACAAAGCACGGAAAAAACTGATGTAACATGCAAGAGAATTACAGCTGGGGATAAAAGGTTCGATAACGATTACGCCCTCAGTACCAGCGGCGAGCGGCCAGCATGCATATATGTGTGTGTTTAAGGCCTTTTACTGGCTTTTAAAGGAGGGAAGCTTCTTAAAACGGTTCGGAGAGCTTGGATGTGAACTCAAGTGGTTTATGGATCGCTTTGCTTTTACTATTGTTCCAAGTGCAGAGATATTAAAGTTGCATGACGACTCTTTGCTCTCTCTCTCTTTAACAATGGCAGTGATGGAATTAACGGCGCTCCGGGCCGGATTCACGGCTATCCCGGGCCGATCCCGGAGGCTGGCGCGGGGGGTTGCCGTGGGGACGGCGTGACCGGTGCAAACCTGCGGCACAATGAAAAATGACGTTGGGATTTAGCCGAGGCCACTTGGGGGTCAAAGACGGAGTGTGTGAGGCAAGGGCGGCCGAGGGCAGCCGGGGGCAAGAGCTGCGGCGTGGGGCTGGTCAGGTGGAACTCGCTCCTCACACTCCTGTAATTACAAACCATACATTTCACTTTGGCCCGTGACAACATCTCCCCCAGTCCCAGATGAAGATGGGGGTTATTAATGGTGTAAATTAAGGCTCCCTGCAGACTGACGGAAGCACCACACTCCCCGTTTTAACCCCAAATATATATATATATATATAAACACACTTCAGCTCACCTGCTGCTCTCCGGCCCCGCCCCTTTTGATGCTTCATGACCATATATGGTCATCAGAAATGCCATAGAGACAGAGTGTATTTAGGCCACGCCCACACCGGGGGGGAAAACAATCCAACGCTCTCCATTGACTTTACATTGCGTGAAGCGCCTCCTTGTCATTTCGGACTTATAACAAAAAACAGAACAATGTCTAAAAGCTGATGTGTGACAAAGTGTACAGCAAACAAGCTAAAAAACACAGAAATACGTTTTTATAAGCTGTCAACCCAAAAAAATGAGAGTTTAAGGAGACAAAAGTGGACAAAGGCAGTAAAACGTGACGCTTCAGCTGAAGAATGGGGACATTTTGGGATCCTGACACTAAGTGTGTCTCAGTGTGTGTGTGTGTGCAGTAAATATGTTGTCACTGTTAAGTCAAATATCCAAATGTAGGTTTATATATGATATTTCCTGTCTCTGATGACGTTCTCCTCTAGTGTGTGCACTTCTCAGTGTAATATAACGCGTCTCAATGGCCTGTATCCACTTTTTTGTCCTTAAACGCTCGTTTTTTGGGTCAATAGCTTATAAAAACCTCTGGGTTTTTGGTTGTGGGTTTTGTTTAGCTTGTTTGATGTACACTTTGTCACATATCCGCTTTTAGACATTGTTCTGTTTTTTTATTATAAGTCCGAAATGACAAGGAGCCGCTTCACACAATGCAAAGTCAATGGAGAGCGTTGGATTGTTTCCCCCCCGGTGGGCGTGGCCTTCAGATTATAACGCGTGTCGCTCTGTCTCTATTGGTCAGATAAACTGGTAGCCCCACCTTGGGGCGTGCGATACGTATCGTGTACGATAATATCATCATTATTATTTTAATGATATGTGAGCTGATGTTATCGAGCAGTGCAGGCTTTCACTGCCATTAAACTAGAGCTTAGATCGGGCTCAAAAAATCAAGCCTGACCACATTAACTGTAATTATGAGCCAGATTTAAACCGGACCATTTTTTAATACGTGTGCGTTCTGATGAAAATGAGCCTGTAATGAGCGAAGCGGATTCGCTCAAATCCCACTCACACCAAGGTTATTATTGTTTGGCATTTTGCATTAGTTTTTATTTTTTATTTCGTTTTGACTTTTTGTTTTCAAATTTAGTTTAGTTTTAATTCGTTTTTAAAGTAGGTTTGCTAGTTTAGTTTATTTTTTATTAGTTTTAGTGTTAGTTTTAGTCTTTTTTTGTAACTTGGGTTATTTGTCGGGGGCAAGAACTCAACAAAAACATCATACAATTTTAGAAAATATTCACTCAAAAATAAAACAGTACATAAAATGTACATGTGGGCACAAATATGTAAACAGTCTCAACACTCCGCAGTGCAAAATGTGTGTGTGACGTGTGCCAGTAAAACACCTAAAGAGCCAACAGACTAAAGACTTATACAAATATATAGCTAAACCTAAATTGAGCTAAACCTATACAAATACCACAGCTGTACAATTTTCACACCCTATACTACATTTACCCGATACAATAGCCTACTCATCTGACACACACACACACACACACACACACACACACACACACACACACACACACACACACACACACACACACACACACACACACACACACACACACACACACACACACACACACACACACACACACACACACACACACACACACACACACACACACACACACACACACACACACACACACACACACACACTCATCTGGACTGACAAACACATTCAATGTAAGAGTAAACACATGACATAACATTATTTAATATTTGAATTACTGCTTGTATAGTGTTTTGACGTCGACAACCCTAGTGCATTTTACCTCAAACTTGCGACTAGTTAACTTTCTAACGTAGCAATCGCTTCTCGGCTCGACATTAACACACTGGCAGAATTATAATCAGAATTAAAAATATTTTTATCCCACTTTTTAATGTTTGATTGTGTAAAGGTGTTCACGAGATACCAACCTTTGGCGAACTTGTTTTCAACGTCGAACACTCGTTCTCATGGAGATGGCTGTGTGTGTGTGTGTGTGTGTGTGTGTGTGTGTGTGAGTGAGAGACGCAGGGAAAGGAAATGCAGCTGAACGTTATTTGCTCTATGAAAGACATTGACAAAGACGAGAACTAAGGACATTTAATCTATAATTTTATTTTAGTTAGTTTTGCCAAACACACATTACAGTTTTGGTGAATTATCGTTTTTTTAAATGCCTCGTTTTTATTTTTGTTTCAGTTAACGACAATGTTTTTTCCCACCTAGTTTTCGTTTTTTCGTTCGTTTTCGTTCACGATTATAACCTTGGCTCACACATGACGTTTATCTGTACTGCAGCCGTCTATACTTGTAGCCATTAAACAATGTATTTTGTTTCATATTTATGTTTAAATATTATAACGTCATTTTTAAATTTCATCTGATTAGGAAAAGTGCAAAGATGCGAGTGGGTCAGAAATGATTTTGACCACTTCATTAAGTTCTGTTTTGTAGAAAGTGAATTTTGTTTTGTATAAATTGTATCTTAATTTTAATCAATGTTTC
Organism: Gobio gobio; assembly: GCF_949357685.1. Classification (NCBI taxonomy): domain Eukaryota; kingdom Metazoa; phylum Chordata; class Actinopteri; order Cypriniformes; family Gobionidae; genus Gobio; species Gobio gobio. The sequence continues at coordinate 36,639,547 of NC_137121.1, read as the reverse complement.
ATCAGCCAATTGCCTGGATATAATAAATCAGGAGCAAATAGAGCAGACAAAAATCATGACATGAAGGCGCGGAGCGATCACTTTCATTGCACATGAACTGGAGCGCGTCTCATGAATAAACCCAAACTCAGCAGCTACTAGGGTTGGGTACCGAACTCGGTACTTTTAAGGGCACCGACCGAATTACGTCGGTACTACTGAGTACCGATTCACATTAAATCAATCGGTACAAAATTTCGGTTCCTGAGAACGCATCTGGTGAAATAGACGAGTGTCTGTGAATATTAAACCTCAAAAAGACGAATCCTGCGTGTCTCTGTGCGAGTGAATGCCATAGAAGTGCGGTTTACCACTAACACACACACACACACACACACACACACACACACACACACACACACACACACACACACACACACACACACACACACACACACACACACACACACACACACACACACACACACACACACACACACACACTCACACACACACACTCACTATCACTATGACGGTCACGTGTTTCCATCTCTGCCATTTCATATGAGGACATGACCGCACGAACGTCATCTCAAGAGCCACTTTAGAGAGTCCTGAGACACCTGAGAGTCACTTTATGAACATTTTACCATTTAATTTGAGAAAAACTACCGTCATATCATAAACACAGAAACTCAAAGGTCTTCACGGCAACATGTCAAAATAAAAGTCTGGTTTATCTTGACAAATGCATCACTGTTGTACAGTAGAATTTAGATACGTCTCAATTAATAATACTAACACTAAGGTAATAATAATAATCAAAACTTACTTTTTTAAGTAATAAATGTAAAATTTTCTGTTTTAATGTTTTAAAAACAAGTTACAAAAATGTTTAATTATTATCATTTAAAGATAAATTATATGAATGTCTTATGTCTTCATTTGATTACCAGAAAATACACAACACATCATTTGTGGGAAATCTTTTCATAGAAATGAAATTAAAAAGAAAAAAAAAAACAATATGGTTGATTTTATTAAGTAAGTACCTAGTAGCCTACTATCTAGTAAATATTACAGACAATGGCAGACAGAGACCAGGGCAGTTCTGGCATAATGTCAATAATACTTCTGTAAACGACTTACAGGTTATTTATAGTTATTGATTTAAATCCCTAAAGTACCGAAAAAGGTACCGCTGGGTACCGATACCGATACCGGTTAAAATGTGAACGGTACCCAACCCTAGCAGCTACTGCCTCGCTATGTGTAGAAAGCTTGAAATGTCCACTTTTAAACAAAACAATTCGAAACGAAAATAAATAGTCAAGCAAAGCGCAGTGTTCCCGCGAGCAGCTCATGATGGCATCTCAGAGCGGTTCTGTTCATGTGCTGTGAGTTTAACACACTTCTCTAATCCTGACTTGTGCAACTTTGTACACCTTTGTTTCTTAGTTGTAGTATTAGTTCTTACTTTGCTAAAATATATATATTATTTCTGATTTCTGCCCACCCAATTAGGCTAATAAAGTAATGATTAAAAAAACACAACTGCTTGATCGAGGGCCCGACCCGAGGATAGTGGCGGGAAATATCGGCCCGTCGAGTTTGGGCTCGGGCTCGAACAGAGAATCTAAACTCTACATTAAAATGCCTCCGAAAGTCAAGATTTACACAACCAGTGTCCCCTGATGAGTTTTGATTTATATCAAATGATAAATGTAGGCAATGTGACACAAGTGCTGTTTTTTCCCGAACAAAGCAGAGAGAGCAACCATTGACTACCATAGTAGGGGGGAAATACTATGATAGTCAATGGTTGCTCTCTCTCCTTGGTTACAAACATTCTTCAAAATATCTTCTTTTGTGTTCAGCAGAACAAAGAAACTCATTCAGGTTTGGAACAACTTGAGGGTGAGTAAATGATGACAGAATTTATATTTTTGGGTGAACTATCCCTTTAAGGATGCCATTGATTTTATGAAAAAAAGACAAGTGTGTTCTGCTAGTTTCAGTCCGACGCAGTTCTCATGTTCTCGTCCAGCTACACGGTGTTTAAAAATCAAATGCACTGCTCATTTGTTCACCCATGGGCGTCTGGTCTGAACACCAGGTGCATCTCTGAGCGAGATAAATTAAAATGTCGTCATGTCAGGGCACTTCTTCATGTCATCCTCTTACTGCGTTATACACCGTGGGTGTGGTAAATACACTCACCTAAAGGATTATTAGGAACACCTGTTCAATTTCTCATTAATGCAATTATCTAATCAACCAATCACATGGCAGTGTCTTCAATGCATTTAGGGGTGTGGTCCTGGTCAAGACAATCTCCTGAACTCCACACTGAATGTCAGAATGGGAAAGAAAGGGGATTTAAGCCATTTTGAGCGTGGCATGGTTGTTGGTGCCAGACGGGCCGGTCTGAGTATTTCACAATCTGCTCAGTTACTGGGATTTTCACACACAACCATTTCTAGGGTTTACAAAGAATGATGTGAAAAGAGAAAAGCATCCAGTATTCGGCAGTCCTGTGGGAGAAAATGCCTTGTTGATGCTAGAGGTCAGAGGAGAATGAGCCGACTGATTCAAGCTGATAGAAGAGCAACTTTGACTGAAATAACCACTCGTTACAACCGAGGTCTGCAGCAAAGCATTTGTGAAGCCACAACACACACAACCTTGAGGCAGATGGGCTACAACAGCAGAAGACCCCACCGGGTACCACTCATCTCCACTACAAATAGGAAAAAGAGGCGACAATTTGCACGAGCTCACCAAAATTGGACAGTTGAAGACTGGAAAAATGTTGCCTGGTCTGATGAGTCTCGATTTCTGTTGAGACATTCAGATGGTAGAGTCAGAATTTGGCGTAAACAGAATGAGAACATGGATCCATCATGCCTTGTTACCACTGTGCAGGCTGGTGGTGGTGGTGTAATGGTGTGGGGGATGTTTTCTTGGCACACTTTAGGCCCCTTAGTGCCAATTGGGCATGGTTTAAATGCCACGGCCTACCTGAGCATTGTTTCTGCCCATGTCCATCCCTTTATGAGCACCATGTCCCCATCCTCTGATGGCTACTTCCAGCAGGATAATGCACCGTCACAAAGCTCCAATCATTTCAAATTGGTTTCTTGAACATGACAATGAGTTCACTGAACTAAAATGGCCCCCACAGTCACCAGATCTCAACCCAATAGAGCATCTTTGGGATGTGGTGGAACGGGAGCTTCGTGCCCTGGATGTGCATCCCACAAATCTCCATCAACTGCAGATGCTCTCCTATCAATATGGCCAACATTTCTAAAGAATGCTTTCAGCACCTTGTGGAATCAATGCCACGTAGAATTAAGGCAATTCTGAAGGCGAAAGGGGGTCAAACACAGTATTAGTGTGTGTTCCTAATAATCCTTTAGCTGAGTGTATTTCCCATCAGTGTTTAGTAGTGTTTTGTGCTCCCATTACATCGCTCATTACCGACCGGCCTGTGAAAAGGAAGTCACATTAGAAGGAAGGACATCATCAGATTTACTTCCGCGTCGCAAAATAAGGAGGATAGTACCGGACAGAGTCAAGGTGCAGTGGATGAGACGCTGAGCTGTGGTGCTCATGTGGAGGTTTCAGGTCCGATTCTGGCCCGCGACATCTCACAATCCCTCTCTCTTCCTCTTCATCTCCATCCTAAACAATGTTAAGTCAATTCCACACTTTAAATCCGTCCGCTAAAGCAGAAAAAGGCATGACACACATTAACACAGGGCAGTGATGAATCAACGAGCATCATGGGAGTGAATTACAGCGTTAATCTGTCCGCTCTTTATGCTTGTCTTGGCTTGATTCCCTTTCATTCGCTCCGTCCACGGTGAGAGACCAGGATGTGACCTGGAGAAGAACTTAGCAAAACAATAAAACCATCAAGTGACCCGCAGGTCATCTCTGGAACGTCCCGTCTTCACAATGCGGGACACTTGAGGTCGGGGGGGTTTGCTCAAATCGCTGACCCTCAGCAGGCTTTGCCTAGACATGTAATGCTCATTTAACTGACTTACTGTTCAAGAGACGAGTTTGATCTTTTTTTTCTTCAGTGAAGTGTCACGCTAATTTAGCGGCTCTTTGACGAACAAGCGGAGTCATTACGTCCAAATGAATGTCAAGCCCCTCTTATTTTCCATAAATAATACATGGCGGGTCGCGGTTGTCGTTAAACATGTTCTAATTTATTCTCCATTACAAAAAACAACAGCGTTGATTAATTCACACTTCAAGCCGAACAACCGCCAGGGTTTGTACAAGGTGACTGGAGCTGCTCTTTTGATCAACACTAATGCCACTCTTTTCCCATTAATAAGACGCCGAGACCTCGGCCTAATGGATGTGCTGGGGAATCTGTGTTCTGTCCGCTGGTCTGCTGGCAGGGAAAGCGTTTCTTGTTTGTGTGTTTGGTGTGTGTTTCCCGGGAAGGAAGCCCTCGCGCAGATACACACACGCCGTTCTCCATTACTCCTAATAAGGTGTCATAAAATTGAATTCCATGCTTGGTTTGTCAGAGAGGAGTTCTTATCCTACTCCAATTTTGAGTTTTAATGGGTAATACTCCTTAGCGCTCTCCTCACAATTAGGCCTCCTAGTTACCTTTTAATGAAAATCAGATTAAAACATAATCTAATTAAAGTTCATTTTAATCCACGCTATCGTCCCGACTGTCTGTGGCTCAGAAACACGCCGGCACACTGTCAAACTCGCTTCGTTTGCATAGAGGAGGAAGGCCAGACTATCAATCAAGGGCTTTTACATATGTGTGTGTGTGTGTGTGTGTGTGTGTGTGTGTGTGTGCATTTCTCATCCCAGGACACACTCCGCTTCAAAATCAGAAGAAAATAATATAAAATAATGCCTATTTTTAGTACCACTAAGAGTTTTTGGACCCCCAAAACTACTGTAAAGCTTCCATATTTTTCTACTTTGCATTTTTTTATTGCTATTTTCAAAGATAATTATTGTTATTACAGTGACTATTATTAGATGTTACATAAATACATAAACAAAAGCATCATTTAAATGCATTTAACATCAATACCTAACTTCACAATTTACATTATTTTATTTAGTTACAGCAATGTAATACATTTCCTTTATTACATTAAATGTTACTATTTATTTACATAAAATCATACAAATCAAATGTAACAAGACTCACAGTCGCTCACAAGTCACTCAATAAATAAATGAAATAAAAAAATATTGCATCACATGCCTATAGTAATATTTATTGAAATACATGAGATGTATTTTACTTCACATTAATGTAAATTTGTTCCTTTATTACAGTAAATATTACTACAGTTCTATGATTTGTTTGTTAAAACTGTCACAAATGATGCCACAATGGAAAAATCGGCTACTAATAAGTGTCTTTAGATAATAATTGTTGTCTTTTATTGTTTAGAGCTGAAATATAGGCCAAAAATATATTAAAAACATTTTTTCAAAGACAATTATTGTTATATTATTGTTATCTTCTGTTTTACAGTGAATATTACTAGAGTTTTATGATTTATTAAGAGTTTCAGTTACTGTTAGTTGCTTTGTCTTGTTAATACATTTGATTTGTATGATTTTACACAAATAAAAGCTTTATTATAGGATTGAACATGCTATCACTGTGTATTAATACTTCACAACATTAAATGTTACTACACACCGATCAGGCATAACATTATGACCGGTGAAGTGAATAACACTGATGATCTGTTAGTGGGTGGGATATATTAGGCAGCAAGTGAACATTTTGTCCTCAGAGTTGATGTGTCAGAAGCAGGAAAAATGGGCAAGCGTAAGGATTTGAGCGAGTTTGACAAGGGCCAGATTGTGTTGGGTCAGAGCATCTCCAAAACTGCAGCTCTTGTGGGCTGTTCCCGATCTACTATACTATATAATCATTATATTAGCCTATATATGACCTATATTAGCATATATAATCATTATATTAGCCTATATATGGCCTATATTAGCCGTTATATTCATTATATTAGCATATATAATCATTATATTAGCCTATATATGGCCTATATTAGCCTATGTATTCATTATATTAGCCTATATATGGCCTATATTAGCCGTTATATTCATTATATTAGCATATATAATCATTATATTAGCCTATATATGGCCTATATTAGCCTATGTATTCATTATATTAGCCTATATATGGCCTATATTAGCCGTTATATTCATTATATTAGCATATAAAATAATTATATTCTACTGAACCTGCTACTGATGTCTGGATTATTAATGTGTGTTTAAATAAATGACACACACGGTGTATAAATGATTATATTTCAACAACGAATTGGAGAAAAAACAATTTTATAGTTAGATTTAGAAGTTAATGTAAAAACTTCCTATTGTGAAGTTTACATGTTTGCACACAATGTGTTATTAGTGTTGATTATTATATCTGAAGATAAATAGCAGCTGAATTTAGGCTAGTTTGGGCTCTGTTGTTGACCTTTAATAGTACAGTAATGTGCGAGTAAGGGCTCCCTATATAGCTAACACTTTACAGCAGAGCATTTTTTTTTATCTTTAAGAAACTTTTAGTTATAATTGAATTAATTTAAGGACAGACACAATTAGTTCAGAAAACCACTGTTCAATAAAAAAGAAGCAATTTTATATTTAGTTTTCTCTCCCCTGCTGTACCGAACCGTGAGTTGTGTGTCCCGTTACACCCCAACTTAAAGCGTTAGTTCACCCAAAAATGTAAATTGTGTCATTAATGACTGAGCCTCATGTGGTTGGACACCCGTCAGACCTCCGTTCATCTTCAGACACAAATGAAGATATTTTAGTGTAAATCTGATGCTCTGAAAGGCCTCCATTGGCTCAATGCACTTTACACTCTCAAGACCCTTAAAAGACACTAAAGACTAAAGTTACAAAGTCCATCTCACTACAGTGGTTCTACAATAACTTTATGAAGACGAGAATAGTTTTTGTGCTCAAAAAAACTCTAAATAACGACTTCTATAGTGATGACGATTTCAAAACACGGCATCATGAAGCTTCGAAGCGTTATGAATCAGTGAGTCGATTCAGCAGTTTGAAGCATTATGAATCAGTGAGTCGATTCAGCAGTTTGAAGCATTATGAATCAGTGAGTCGATTCAGCGGTTTGAAGCATTATGAATCAGTGAGTCGATTCAGGGGTTTGAAGCGTTATGAATAAGTGAGTCGATTCAGCAGTTTGAAGCATTATGAATCAGTGAGTCGATTCAGCGGTTTGAAGCGTTATGAATCCGTGAGTCGAATCATGATTCGCATTGCGTGTCAAACTGCTGAAATACGTCACTTTGGCGATCCAAACCGCTGAATCGACTCACTGATTCATAATGCTTCAAACCGCTGAATCGACTCACTGATTCATAACGCTTCAAACCGCTGAATCGACTCACTGATTCATAACGCTTCAAACCGCTGAATCGACTCACTGATTCATAACGCTTTAAACTGCTGAATCGACTCACTGATTCATAACGCTTCAAACCGCTGAATCGACTCACTGATTCATAACGCTTCAAACTGCTGAATCGACTCACTGATTCATAACTCTTCAAACTGCTGAATCGACTCACTGATTCATAACGCTTCAAACTGCTGAATCGACTCACTGATTCATAACGCTTCGAAGCTTCATGATGCATTGTTTTAAAATCGTCATCACTATATAAGTCGTTATTTAGGGTTTTTTTGTGCACAAAAACTATTCTCGTCTTCATAAAGTTATTGTAGAGCCGCTGTAGTGAGATGGACTTTGTAACTTTAGTCTTTAGTGTCTTTTAAGGGTCTTGAGAGTGTAAAGTGCATTGAGCCAATGGAGGCCTTTCAGAGCATCAGATTTACACTAAAATATCTTCATTTGTGTCTGAAGATGAACGGAGGTCTGACGGGTGTCCAACCACATGAGGCTCAGTCATTAATGACACAATTTACATTTTTGGGTGAACTAACCCTTTAATATTGTTTCTTTTAATTTAGAGGTGAAATATAAACCAACAATATGCAGGTTTTGTGCGGTTCCTGTCCATAAAAATAAAAAAAGTGGCAAAATCATTGGAAGTGAATGGAGAGAATGGGGCAGGCCTCCCATCATGAGTGAACTTCAGTGGGAAAAGTGGAAAAACTGTGTCAGTCACAATCAGTGACAGCTGTCAACTTTCATATCCACTGATAGCCATAATTCCCAGCATCGAGCGGGTTGGCAGAGCGCTGGAGTCATGCCTCTCTGCTTGAGCCGTGTTGGCCTGTCAGGTCTTTCCTGAGCCATGACAGTGTAATATGTTTTACAAGCAGAATGGCCAAGGGTTATTTCACAGTAAAGCGCCACACACATTCAGTCCACCTGCTGGCTCCTAGCGCTCTTACACCAACGCTTCAGACGCGCAAAGACAATTTATTTCTGTCTTTGTGTCCGTTTCACAGTTATAGGAGATTACGGCGAAAGTAGCTTGAAAACGGCTGTAATTAAAGCTACACTGTGTAACTTTTTTAGTTTATTCTTAGCTAAAAACACTTAGTGCTTTCAAAAATATATGTGCTCATTAAAGGGTTAGTTCACCCAAAAATGTAAATTGTGTCATTAATGACTGAGCCTCATGTGGTTGGACACCCGTCAGACCTCCGTTCATCTTCAGACACAAATGAAGATATTTTAGTGTAAATCTGATGCTCTGAAAGGCCTCCATTGGCTCAATGCACTTTACACTCTCAAGACCCTTAAAAGACACTAAAGACGTCGTTACAAAGTCCATCTCACTACAGCGGCTCTACAATAACTTTATGAAGAGGCGAGAATAGTTTTTGTGCGCAAAAAAACCCTAAATAACGACTTATATAGTGATGACGATTTCAAAACACGGCCTCATGAAGCTTCGAAGTGTTATGAATCAGTGAGTCGATTCAGCAGTTTGAAGCATTATGAATCAGTGAGTCGATTCAGCAGTTTGAAGCGTTATGAATCAGTGAGTCGATTCAGCAGTTTGGATCGCCAAATTTCAGCAGTTTGACACACGATCCGAATCATGAATCGACTCACTGATTCATAACGCTTCGAAGCTTCATGATGTTTTGAAATCGTCATCACAATACAAGTTGTTATTTAGGGTTTTTTGCGCACAAACTATTCTGGTCTCTTCATAAAGTTATTGTAGAACCACTGTAGTGAGATGGACTTTGTAACTTTAGTCTTTAGTGTCTTTAAAGGGTCTTGAGAGTGTAAAGTGCATTGAGCCAATGGAGGCCTTTCAGAGCATCAGATTTACACTAAAATATCTTCATTAGTGTCTGAAGATGAACGGAGGTCTGACGGGTGTCCAACCACATGAGGCTCAGTCATTAATGACACAATTTACATTTTTGGGTGAACTAACCCTTCAATGTATATTTACTTCTTTCAAGTAATAAAGTATTCTCGTAAGTTTATAATATGCCATTGTAAACACATACGGGTGACGGTTCGAATGCCGGTCGCCATGTTGCCCCTCCATCTTGAAAGTACATTAGCCAAAGAGGGACATACCCGTGAATTCAAGCTTGGCCTTTGGCGTTTTAACACTCGATGGCACCGTGTCGAATGTGGACGAGGTCGACCTGGAAGCCATGTTAATCTTGGACTAAATCGGCCACCGTAGGAGTTAAAACGAAATCGGAATTGAGAGGAACAGAAACTAATATTCACTGGATGGTCATATACCTTTTCACCGCTAGATGGGGGAAAATATCACACAGTGTAGCTTTAAACTCTGGATTTAATGAGCACATGTGTCTGAGGATTCTGGGTTAAAGAAAGCCGTGAGCTCAGGACAGCAGTTTCCTTCGCCCGGGGTCGTGGGACAGTGCAGATTTAGAGGTTTGACCTTTTGTGTCCTCCGTATGATGGCAAAACGCACACCGTTCGCCACATCTGAAATTCCGTCTGATTTTTTAAACCTGATTATTAATGTCGGGCTTGCAAACCTGAGCCATTGTTTTGAACTTGAGGCTTTTTCTCGCAGTATCTATTCTGAGACACATGTACCTTTATGACTGGTGCCCACTCCGGGTAATAAAGTGCTGATGCCAGCTTAAGAGAAACTTTAAACACACTTGCTGTAATCAAAGGCACAATGCAAAACGGCAGGTCAGCAAAACCAGCCAAAACAATACCCCAAGTCCCCCCTAAATATAACCTTTTTCGGAGAAGCGAATGTTTTGTTTCTGCCTTCCCATACGGCGTATATTTAGATCATTGTTTCTACCTTTTGGGTTTGACTGACCCATTTAGACCGGCGATTTTTGAGCATTCATTTGAGAAACTGATATGAAGTCGTTTCTAAATGAAGTATCGTCTTATCGCTCCAGCTTTGAAGTGCTTTAGGGTCATGGGTTGGGCAGAAGTTGGTCCGAATGACACATTCTCCCATTAGTCATTTATTCTTGTTTGCTTAATCGGTGTACAAGCAAAAACGCTTCATTAATGTTTTCAGAGATCTGTATCTTTTGATTAAGTTTAGTTTTCTCTCTTGTTTAAAACATAAATTTGGCGAGGCTCATAACTAACACTTCATTTTACAGTGTGACATATGTTACTTACTATAGTAATAACAGTAAATTAGGCATAATTACCAAGCCCAAATCCTAGCATAACCCTATAGTAAGTACATGTAGTATTACTCAGTACTTAACCCTTAATCGTCCTCAAGTAGGGTTTACATTTGAGTCCCTTGGGCTCAGATAGACCCCAAACTTTTACAGAGCGATTGCATAAGGAAATATACATTTTTTACATGGAAAACTATATATCATTTTTTTTATTTACTTCTCAACTATACATTTATGCTGTGTTTTTGTGGGTATTTGGTAGTTTTTTACCTATTTACTGCACAAATACTTAACGATGTCATAAATTGGCTCATTAAAAAATTTTTTTTTATGAAAAAATCACTTGAATGATGATCTTAAATAAATATAAATAGTTTTTGGACATTGCTCAATGTGTTAGGGATAGAATATCGCCATCTGTAGGTTTGTGGAAAAACTTTAGGAATTATAGTTAAAGAGAGAGAGTGCAATGACCACATTATCCACTAGAGGTCCAGAGGGAAGTTATGCAGAAGTTAAGCTGCTGTTCATCTTTCTTTTATTTGCCCTTTTCCCTCTCTTTCTCATGATTGTTCCATGATGCATTTGTGCTCTAGTGTTTGTCCTTCATTTATGTATGGAATTTTTTCAGATTTATGCCAGTTTTGTTGATTTTATTTGCCAGTTTCTATAAAAATGCTCTCTGTTGCAGTCACACACATGTGTGTGTTTGTGTGTGCGCGTGTGTGTGCGTGTGTGCGTGTGTGTGTGTGTATGAGACAGAAAGTTTGTTCCACTTTGTGTTTATGCTCTAGGACCAGATCTTGATATAAATGTAGACATTTTCAGATTTATACTGGATTTAGTTGATTTTTTTAAACAAACAAAGTGAAAAAAATGCATTTTTTACAGTTTCCCATTAATTGCCAAAATCAAAAAAATGCTCCAGACACCTGTGTTTGTGTTTGTGTGTGTGTGTTTGTGTGTGTGTGTTTGTGTGTGTGTGTTTGTGTGTGTGTGTTTGTGTGTGTTTGTGTGTGTGTGTTTGTGTGTGTGTGTGTGTTTGTGTGTGTGTGTGTGTGTGTGTGTGTGTGTGTGTGTGTGTGTGTGTGTGTGTGTTTGTGTTTGTGTTTGTGTTTGTGTTTGTGTGTGTTTGTGTGTGTGTGTGTGTGTGTGTGAGTGAGTGAGTGAGTGAGTGAGTGTGTGAGTGAACATGATTGTTCCATATTGCATTTGTGCTCTAGTATTAGTCCTTCATTTATGTATGAAAATCTTTCAGATTTATGCCAGTTTTGTTGATTTTATTTGCCAATTTCAATAAAAATACTCTCTGTTGCAGTCACACACGTGTGTGTGTTTGTGTGTACGTGTGTGTGTGTGTATGTATGAGATAGAAAGTTCGTTCTACTTTGTGTTTATGCTCTAGGACCAGACCAAATTTTCAGATTTATACTGGATTTAGTTAATTTTCTTTGACCAAAAAAGTTAAAAAATGTTTTTTTTACACTTTCCCATTCATTTTCAATGTGGGGTCAATCTGACCCCGAGGGACTTAAACATTTTTACACACCTTTAGAACAACCAAATCAAGCCCAGATTGTTTGTGCATGTTTAGAAAGATTATGTAGGAAAAGTCACAGAGTCTCATGGCCCTGAGATGAAGGGAACAGTTTTTAAAAATGGAGGAAAAGTCCAGTGGGGTCAGCTGGAACCCAAGGGCCGATTAAGGGTTAAATATATAATTACACTGTAACAGTGACAGCTTAAAATAAAGTGTAACCCAATTTCCTTATAAAGTAAGAACTTATTCAAGATATATTTTCTGATAATACTGTAAGTCATTGTTTTCAATTCAATTTCAGAGATATTTCGATTTATACAATATTTTTTTTCAGTGTGAATGTGCTTACGATAGACATTCGTGTCATTGAGGTGCCTCAAGGTCTTGTCCTGGGTCCGGTTTCATTTCATTATCGCTAGTAAAGCTATTGGAGTTTCTCTGCTTTGACTTAATCATTTTCATCACTTAAAAAGGGTCTTGATGGAGTATCTTAAAAAAGAGCCTTTGGCTTTCTGTCTGATGGAGAATGAATCCAAGATATGGGATTCCCGTCCACCCTCTGCTCGGGTTCAGCCGCCGCAAATAACCGCCAGTTATCAGTCGAGTGACTTATCTCAATCATGCCATGTCTCTTCTTCCACCCACCCACGCCCCATCTGCAGGTTTCGAGACCGCCCGATCTTTCGCTCTTCATGGCGCCCATGTGATCTTAGCGTGCCGAAACCAAAGTCGTGCCAGTAAAGCAGCAAGTCTGATCACGGAGGAATGGGTGAGTGAAAACACGACACACACACACACACACACACACACTCTGACCACTGCAGTACGACGTCATCCCGTGTGACCTTTACATTTCATAAATCACGTTTTGTGTAGCTGGCATCTTCTCCTTCTCCTGAGGCACACGGTTTAGGTGTAGCTTTGAGTCATTAGCGCGGTTTCGTAACCTCGTGAGCTGTCCTGCTGTCTACTTCCTACATAGTCAGCATCCCAACTGAAGTCACCACAGATGATCTGGTCTGAATTCTTCTTCACGGGAGCACAAATAGTGCTGCTTGTCAAGTGCCGGACACTAACCAAGTATTTTAACTTTGCTACTGTGCTTAAGTAAATTTTAAGTACACTGATAAAAATGATTCTGTGAAGTAAACACTAAAAATAAAGCGTAAATATCAACGTTATAAAATTACGTTAAACTACTCAACTTTTCTGATATTGGTGCTCCCACAATGCACTGGGGTATGAATAATTAATGAGGTTGATTTTTGGCTGTTTTATCATTGCGTTTGTTGTTCGGTTTAGTAACGTAATAATCATTTTTTCAGTAATCTGGAGTTCATTTTCTACTCAAAATGACACATTCATACTCAAAAACCCAAATCCATCGAATGTTACTTCTGTTGTGTAGATATGGAGTCTACACGATATCTATTGTAATATTTACTTAGATATTTATAAGTAAAGCATACACTTCAAAAGTGTGGTTATATTTTGTGACTAAAATGTATTGCAAAGGAAACTTCAACTAAGTAGAAATTACTCAATCTTTTACTGGCCAAGTTAAAAAGACTTATTTTCTTTGTTAATTTTACTTTAGTTAGTTAAGTAGAGTTTACTTTATTTCATAAGTGAAATTTGCTTAAAAAAAGCTTGCCAAAGAAAAGTTAAGTAAATTTTACTTATTGTTTTTTTCATTGTATCTGTACTTTATCGGAGTATTTTTATTTTGGAAAACGTTTACTTTTACTCCACTACATTTCACGTTGTTCCTCGTTGTTTTGAAGAAATCATCACCTTCTCGAGAGCTCTCTTAAGGCCTAAGTAGCCTTTCAAAGTTTAGAGTCACCCCCCCCCCCCCCCCCCCCCCAAAAAAAAAGAGTCATTATTGTGTTAAATGAGAAATTGGACATTACAAAAAAAAATTTTTTTTTATTTGATTCAATATTTTAATTTATTTCACATAAATTCTTAGGCTTCAACGACCATTGAGTAAATTATGACAGAATTTTTTTTATATTTTTTTTATTAATAATATGAAAATGTTTTATTTTTATGAAATGATACTCTAGATAAAAAAACGAAACTGCCAGTTGGTGGTGGTAAATGTCTAAATGAGTGAGTCATTCATTCATTCGATTCGTACAAACAAACATTTGATTCTTTCAAAGTAAATGGCTCTCTCTATGGATGGGCAATTGAATCATTGATTCGCTCAAACTGCTGAGTCATTCAGAAACGAAACACCACGACCATTGAGTAAATTATGACAGAATTTTCATTTTAGTTTTTTTTTTTATTAATATGAAAATGTTTATTTTTTATTTTTATGAAATGATACTCTAGATAAAAAAACGAAACTGCCAGTTGGTGGTGGTAAATGTCTAAATGAGTGAGTCATTGAGTCATTCATTCATTCATTCATTCATTCATTCATTCGTTCAAATAAAACATTTGATTCATTCAAAGTAAATGGCTCTCTCTCTATGGATGGGCAATTGAATCATTGATTCGCTCAAACTGCTGAGTCATTCAGAAACGAAGCACCGCTGTGTGTTCAGAGACGCACAACAGTTCTGCTCTGGCTTCACAGCTAATATTTTCGTTGGCAAAATTGAGCAAAAACAGACAATATTGTGTCTAAAATATAACACAATATATGAACTTCTTATTCATTGAACTGTTGTTACCAGTATCAAACTTGCACTCATGCTATCCGGGACAAAAACAGCACTTGTGTGATGTTGCTTAACTACGTCATATTATATAAATATGAGCCAAAAACTCATACAGGGGCGCAGACTCAGAGCCATTCTAACTGTTCTCCATCACACACTGAGCTTTTGCTCTGCTTCATGTCACTAATCAACTATATAACTATATCAACTATATAACTATATCAACTATATAACTATATCAACTATATAACTATATCAACTATATAACTATATCAACTATATAACTATATCAACTATATAACACCAGTCGTGCGTCTCACGGGGACATCTGTGGAAATAGCCAACATCAGATGGGTCAAAATTATCCATATTATGCCAAAAATCATTAGGAAGATCATGTTCCATTTTTGTACATTTCCTACCGTAAATATATTAGAAATGTATTATTAGTAGTAATTTGCATTACTAAGGACTTCATTTGGACAACTTTAAAAAGAGATTTTCTTTTTTGCACTCTCAGATTCCAGATTTTCAAATATTGTCCTGTCCTAACTAACCATACATCAATGGAAAGATTATTTATTCATCTTTCAGATGATCTATCAATCTCAAATTTAAAATTAAAGCTGCGAGCAGCGATGACGGGCCCAAGCCGGTGGCACAGCCACGCCGGTGGCATCAGCATAACTGTGCACGGCAGGCAATATGCATTTAAACAGGATAATTTTTTTAAATCGCTCGAATATGTCACATTTACCGCAGCAGCTGGTGCCACTATCACCACAAGCCACACCCATGATGTCATTTAAATGTAGATGATTTTTAATGTCATGGGATGAAATAGATCTCTTTCAAATATGTGAAAAGTTATCTTTTCCTGCTCAAAATGTTATAAGTCCAGAAGGCCAGTATTTAATTCAAGGTATTTGTATAGTTCTTTTTTTACTTATTCACAAGTGATAGTTATTTGTGATAGTCTATGATATGAAAGGGGTAAATTATCATCATCAAGAGAGAAAGGCACACACACAAACTCACAGGGTGAGAGAGAGACCCCACACACACACACACCCAGGGTGAGCCTGAGAGTGAGGGGGGAGGGGAAGGACTGAGAGAGAGGCAATCTGCACATTGAACAAGATTCACAAGATTTTAACAACAAAAAGAAATAAAATCTAAATGGTGGGAGAAAGTTTTTTTTACTTCAATCTCTGAAAACATTATTTTGAATATATTTGAAATCACAGATGTTGGGTGATGAGAATTGTAACTCAAATATAATTTAGAAAACTAGTCCTGTCTGAATAGTGATATGTCAGTGAGATCAGCTCGGGCGCGCACACCGTCTATGGGTGATGTCACGTATTTTGCGAAATGCGCAGTTAGGTGATGTGTCGCCCTCCACACGTTGCGAAACAGACTCCGAAATGGGGAAATGTAAATTTGCGGACTCCTGGTTGGAGTAGGATGAGTTTAAACAATGACCGCAGGGTTTTTCTATGGTTTTTCCTGCATAGCGGCCGCCTCCGTCACATTTCGTGCCACCTCCGTCTGTCGACAAAACTCAAGACAGGCAGTCACTTGCTCAGATTAGGCATGTCGTGGTAATTAAATAATCATCAGAAATATATATTGTCACATGATCTTTCAGCAATCTTTATTAGTATTTTATGATTTGCTAGTACAAAGTCATCTAAAGCCATTCCATAGCTGAATGTCTTTCCTCCGCTGTAGCTGTCCATCATTCTCCGTTCAGCATTCAAACTGCGTGTCGTGTTTGGTTACAGTCAGTCAGCTGCTCGGTAAAGCTCACTCCAAGATGATATATTCCCGTTATAATACTTGATATGCAGATAAAATAATTTATCTTCCTGGAGTTTATCTAGCGGTTTCTGAACGATGTTGTGCTCCCTACCCGGGTGACAACACAAGGCATCACACGCACAATAACCGGAATTTAAAACTGTGAAGAAACCGACCGATATACATAGTAGACTAGGATTTGTGCGCTCAACGCTCATCGTTTCTTTATGCCGTGAACTTTTTAATGTGCACTCGCGGTGCACTGCGCCCTCTGACTCCATGTTGCTTTAAGCGCATCATTCTGCACCCGGGATGCGCATAAGCGCATTGTGCCACGCTTTCATATATTTTCATAGTTTTGTGCACTTAAAGATGATTAAAAAAAATCTTGTTCTCACGTATCTATCATATATTTGTTGCCCCTTTACAGAGCTGCACATTACGTTTACAATAAACTATAAATCTTGAAATGTTATATTATTTGTGTAGGCCCATATAATTATTTACATTCATATATAAATTAAATATAAATTGTTTTTTTTATAAATGTATTTAATAAGAACACAAAGTAATTTGTACCTTTTCATTAACATTTTTAGATTTTATAAAATTAGTCCAGAGATGTTTTTTCAAGAATTACTTTTTGTAATTGCAAATTTTTTTAACTATCCACTCACCTAATTTAATATATATTTTTGTTATAGCTTATGATTATATATTTTTATTTTATTGCTCAACAGTAGTTCTCATCGCCGATGAGGTGTTTAAATATTTTGAGAAGGTCTTAAAAAAGTATAGTATAGTCATTCCGTTTCATGTTGACCGAGTTTGGTGGTACTTTAGTTGAGTATTTGTGCACATTTATGTGTGTGCGTGTGTGGTCAAACTGCAAACACAAAACAATTCACAATTATTATCTAGTAATGTTCACATCACCAAATACGTTTCTAAAACATTGTAACATCAGCTTTGTGTACTAAGCATTAAACTTTGTTTAACTAAATGCAACATATTTTACAGGCAATACAAACTGTAAATGTCTAAAACAAAACAAATATATAACATATAGGCGTTTAGGCGCTAATCGCAAATAGCGATCTTCATAGTGATACACAAACCATCACAACACTTAAACAACATAACACTACTCACCACGCTGGGAATATAATGTAAGATTATAGTTTTAGCTGGAATTATTAAATGTTCATTTGAGATCAACATGGCTTTCTCACTCAGTTCTCTAAGTTCAGTTTGTTTTTCCCTGCACTTCTTCCTGCACGATCACATCACTTGCGCTCACCGGAACAACGTCCTTAAAGAGGCAGCACCCAACATCAGGGATTACCAGTCCACACACACACACACACACACACACACACACACACACACACACACACACACACACACACACACACACACACACACACACACACACACACACACACACACACACACACACACACACACACACACACACACACACACACACACACACACACACACACACAAATCCCTGAAGAGATGGAATGGTTTTTTTTTATCCTGTTTCAAAACTAACACAATGCTGCCATCTTGTGTTCATTGAGGGGAGGGCACACACAGGCACAATACATTATACAAATAAATATTTATAAAATATATATATATATTCATCTGAAAAATAGTATAGTCATTTAAAATTAATCTAAGTTCAATTGCCAAACATACAATCTTAATTTAATTGAAATCAAAATATGATTTTACAAGATATGAGACAATTTCTGTTCCTCTTTTTTGTCCTTATTTAATCCCTCGCCATGGCAACACCGTTTGAGATATCCAAAATCCGTTCGCATTTTAGCATCTTCCGTATCTTTGTTTCATGTTGACCGAGTTTGGTGGAGATTGAATAAATCGCCTACGAGGAGAACGTAAAAACTCAGACCCCGATTTAACCAAAAATTCACCTTAAAACCAAAATATCTGACTTCCTGTTGGTCGGAGCTAATGACTGTAAATTAGAAAGTTGTCCGGCTCGAAGAGAACAATATATGTACCGAGTTTGGTGACTCAAGATAAAACTAACCCCCCCACTTTTGTCAAAAGGTGGCGCTAGAGAGGCCCTCATCCCCGCCCATTTCTGATGCTTTGCCAATGTGTACTGACTGACATCTCTGATGTGTGTGTTGAGTTTCAAGCAGTTTCAAGCAATTTCAAGCATGCTAAGAGCCTCAAAACAGCCAAAAGATTATTAAACTTTGACACGTTGCCATGGCAACAGTATTTGAAATTTCAGGAATCCATTTCATACGTCTCTATCTGTCATGTTTTCACATTATACTGATGAAGTTTTAAATAAATCGGGTCAAAATAAGATGGTGATTCAAAGCATTTTTGAAAGTGACACACTTCCTGCTGCCAGTTGGTGGCGCTATAACTTTGACTCACAAAAGTCCTATCCATGTGATCGGCTTCTTACAACAAACACACAGCTGAAGTTTCATCCAAACCAGTCAATGTTTGCACAAGTTATAACACACTTCCTGTTTCCCTTTTCTCGCCATAAATTTGTTGATTCGCCACGGCCAAACCATTTGAGATATCAAAAATCCGCTCGCAATTTAGCATCCTGGATATGTTCTCTTCATGCTGACCGAGTTTGGCAATGATCGAAACAATGGCCTCGGAGGAGTATATTAAATTCCAGAGCATGCGTTTTCCGAACAACCCATAATAGCTCACTTCCTGTAGGGCTGACGCATAACTTAGAGCACGAAAGTTGTTCGGCCTGATGAGATCTATATGTGGACCGAGTTTCATACATGTACGTGCAAGTGTGTTTGATATATGGACCAAGTTTTCAGACCCCACTTTAGGGGGCGCTGTCGAGCCCCCCTGCCACGCCCGGGTACCAGCTTCAGCCCGGCTCTGATGGCCGCGCATTCCGACGCCTGTGCGAAGTTTCAAGAGTTTTCGAGCATGTTAAGTGCCCCAAAAGTACCCGAGAAGTCGAAAAAAAAAAAAAAAAAAAAAAAAACAAAGAATAATCTGAGGAAGAACAATAGGGCTCTGCGCCCTTTGGGCTTGGGCCCTAAAAAATGGACCCTTATGACTGGTTTTATTGTCCAGGGTCACATATTATGTAAACACAAACATTTATTTTGGATGCGATTAACCCTCTGGGGCTCTTTGGTCATTTCTGACCCGAATTTTTTTAAATATATATTTTTAAAAATCTGAAACTTGGTGACTTTATTGGTACTTGGTATATGAACACCCAAAAAAATTGGGGACAGGATTTGAAAAGTCTAAGTGGTCGTAAAATAATTAGTCACACTCAGGACCTTCGGGTCAAAAATGACCCCCATAGGAAATGAATGAGAAATTGGCAAAAATATGAAAATACAGAGTTTTACAAATCAGCCAGGATGCAGAAAAAAAGGACTCAACGGTGAAGATCTCTAAAACATCAAGAGTGCAAAACAGACAAAAAAACTCACACACACACACACACACACACACACACACACACACACACACACACACACACACACACACACACACACACACACACACACACACACACACACACACACACACACACACACACACACACAAAAACACAATTAGCTTTTGGAATGGCACGCGTTAATTTGTGTGTGCGTGTGTTTTTGTGTGTATAAGTGTGTGAGTTTTTTTGTCTGTTTTGCACTCTTGATGTTTTAGAGATCTTCACTGTTGAGTCCTTTTTTCTGCATCCTGGCTGATTTGTAGATTGTATGCACAAAAAAAACCAATTTCCCGTTCATTTCCTATGGGGGTCATTTTTGACCCGAAGGTCCTGAGTGTGACAATTTTTTTTTTACGACCACTTAGACTTTTCAAATCCTGTCCCCAAT